>NC_089142.1:87782703-88093513 GCF_009819655.1 Sylvia atricapilla | reverse complement strand
CTCTGTTCATTTCTTAATGTGGAGATGACCTTATTATCTGTGGTGATTTCCTTCCTTTCTTCACAGATGGTGCAATCTAGAAGGGGTACACAGGCAAGTGGTGAAGAACTAACTAACTACTGTTGTTTAGCAAATTAGCTTCCATGGGAAGTTTACTCAGCTGAAAATAAAAGAGTTAGTTTGCTTTGTGGATAAAAAAGTGACCATGTACCATGAATACTGTCAGTGTTTGAGAATGCCTTCTTGTGAAACCAGAGCAGTCACCATTTGTCAAACTAGTACGAAGGCCAGTTAAAACACTAGATGTATACATGCTTCAGACAACCAGCTAACATAAATAACAGAGGTAAAAGGTGAGAAAATGACGTGAAAACACTGTCAGATCAAGTAGCTTCCCAAAGCTACTGATTTTTGGCAGGACTTCATTTATAGTTCCTTAATTTGAACATTAAACAAATTTAATTATTGAGATTTGTCAACAGCTACTGTGAAAAGGACAAATCACCTCACCAATAACAATAGAACATTAAAAAATGGAAATTTTAAAAACCCTGTGGAAGAACTCACCTTCATTTCTCTTTAGTGCAGTATCAAAGCTGTTTGCAAATTACCTTTATCCCATACTATTCCATTTCTATTTCCCATTTATTACCATTTCTGTAGCTCATAGTCATTTTCATCACCACTAAGAATAAAATGGGCACTGCATGTATAAAAAAATGCCGACTCTCTCAGGCATGCACACATTACCGTTGATCCAACACACAAATATTCCCACAAATATCCTGCTTTGGTAATCTTAAATGAAGCTTAACTGGAGCCAGCCATGAAATGGCACAAAATCCCTGGATTAGCCATTAACTCCACATTGCCACATACAAACCATTATTTCACCTACTTATTACTTCACCACCCACCCCTGCTGCCTGTCACTGCTGCTTGCTTCTTGCCACACACACCTCTTGAGCAATGCCAGCATTGAGTTTTAGCCCACAGAAACCAGCCAGATATGCACATTTTCTACTGATTAGGAATGTGCTGTTTACGCTGGGTTATGGACTCGTGTGCACAGAGTAGGTTTTCAGTTAATCTCTAACATATAAGCAGGTTATGTTTGAGAGGCAGTAGGGGATATCATTTACTGCTTTTGAGAAAATGTAGGGTAATATTTATTATTTTGGGAAGTCCATTCTCCCCAAAGAATGATAAAGGTTGTACAGCTACTGAGATGATATGGAAAGCAAGTTTTTTGGTTTTTTTTCTGAATTTGTTATAGAACTATATATGAAATTAGAGCTGAAGATGAAAGGAAGAGGATCAGAACCCCCGTAAAACCTAGAAGCAAGGAGAAAGGCAGGGTCAGAAGGTTTGAATGACAACTGAAAGCCTAATTCGTGATTTCTTGCAGTATTTTTGTTTTAGTTGTAACTGGGGAAAGAGTGGCTGCTACAGAAAATGAGAGAGAAGAGTCAATAGTGGCTGAATATACAATGTACATACTGAGCAAAACTATCTAATGCTACCCCAGGTATCTCTCTGGCAGATGCCCAAGAAGCAAAGTAGAGGATGCAAACAAGGACCGGATAAAATTACAGCCCAGTTCCATACCTGCTGAAATCTGTGCAGGATATACCATTATTTTAAATAGTGCCAAGCTCTCAAAAAAACAACCTCCTGGTGAATCTCTTGAAATAAAAACAGTTTCAAAATCCAAGAAATATCTAGGCTAAATAAATTTTGCATTCATCAACCCTAAGATACAGCAATTTTTAGCCAGATTTGTCATTGCTTTAATAATACATGAATTATATTTAAATGACTATGAGATATAAGCCTGAGGGAAAAAAAAAAAAAAAAAAAAAAAAAAAAAAAAAAAAAAAAAAAAAAAAAAAAAAAAAAAAAAAGAAGAGGAAAAAAGGATCCCTAGCTGTATAAAAGTATCTTGAGTCCCAGATCATGTGGACACTACAAAGTTAACTAGGCTGAGTGGCAGCTGGGTCTGGGCACTCAAATTAGCTTGTCTGTGAGCAAGTTTTCTATGACAGAAGGGTAACCGCAGCTTCAGCATTCTGGCTCTTTCTGAACTGGCTCACGAGTGCTTGTGCTGAGGCAATCTAGGTTTCATTCTCATTCAGCTCTATCAGCTGGTAGGGAGCTGTGGGAAGCAGCACTGGCACACAGGGGTGAACTATCCCATCTCCTCAGTGTGGAGTAGATGCATTTGAACCCACAGAAAGCAAAGCTCTGGCTCTTAGAGCCACGGCTGCATCAGTCACCTGAGTGAAGAAGCGTCCTCTGAGCTCTGTGCAAGGCTTTTCTAACGTGAGTGGTGATGCTGATGACCTTAGAGGTAAAAGCTGCCAAAGTATTTTCTGCACTGTGAACACAACTCCAGAGGCCCTGGAAAAATAATCCCATCATGTGCCTATGTGGAAGACTGAGGGAAAATTTCAGCTCCAGAAAGAGAAGCTCCCACCTTTTTCAGGGTCAGTTCTTTTTTTAAAACACTCCAGAAAATGCATAGATGAATGAATAAAAATGCTATACAAACAGTGTTTTGAGCCGTGGTTCCAAGTCCTGCGTGTTACAGGTGTTCACTCATGCCAATGTACTCAGTGTGCGGCAAGGAAACGCCTCACTGTAAGGAAAGGGACAAAGGTATCAGCGAACCGTGGTGTTGGAATTGGTATGCCATTTCTACAGCCAGCACATCAAAGTTCGGGTTCTCGGCCGTGTAAGGCAAGAACACCCTTTCCAGGAAAGCCTACAGGGTGTGACTGCAGCAGCTGAACCGCCATCCAGAGCTGTAGGGGTAGGAGCGGGTCCGTCTCCAGCCAGGGGACCTGCAGCTAGCTTCAGCCAGCCGTTGACTGAGAAAGGTGGGAATAGCACGGGATTACGAGGGATCAGACAGATTTTCATGTTCTTTCCTGAACAAACAGTTTTGGTTTGGGGCAAGAAAGAAGCCGAAGGGCAGCTCTGGCAGGGTGTTCATTACGGCCTCCCGCGGCGAGGCTGTCGCTGCAGCCGGAGCGGCCGGCGGCGGGAGCAGCTGCCCATTCCTGCACTTCCCACCTGCCGTGACTCAGGGCTAGGAGGAGGTTTAGGGGTGACCCTATCACCGTCTACAAGCATCTTCTACAAGGTTTTGGGGATCGGCCTCTTCTCCCAGGCAAGTAGTGACAGGACGAGAGGAAGAAGCCCCAAGCTTTACCAGGGGAGATTTAGGCTGGGCATCAGAAGAATTTCTTCACAGAAGGGGAGGTTAGACACTGGAATGGGCTGCCCAGGGAGGTGGGGGAGTCACCATCTCTGGAGGTGTTTAAGGAAACACTGGATGTGGCACTTGGTGCCACGGTCCAGTTACATGGTGGTGCTCAGTCACGGGCTGGACTCGATGAACTCAGGAGTTTTTTTCCAACCTAATCGATTCTGTGATTCAGTGATTCGACTTTTCAGGCGGCCCCGGTGTCAGCAGGGCTCGGTGGGGTACCAAGGGCACCCGAGCGGAGCCGCGGCCCCTCCGTCCCTTAAGGGGGGACAGGGCGCTCGAGCCCCGCAGGCAGACGGGAACGCAGAGGATCCAGACAGCTCCAGCCTCGCTTTTCGGTGCGGTAACACCAGCAGCCCCGACAAGCCCGACGGACGCCAGCGCCAAGGGCAGCTCCTTCCTCCCGGGCCGTGCGAGGCGCAGCGGCTCCCGCCGGGTGAGCCAGGCCCCGCCCCCTCGGGCGGGACACCTGCCCCCGCGCGCCCTGATTGGCTGACGGTGATGTAATCGCGCGCACATACGGGTACTCCCCACTGCCCCTCGTAGGGCACTGGGGAGGTCGCGCGCCTCTCGCCCGTCCCGCGACCAATCGCCGTGCGGAGCGGCTCGGCGCGCGGGCCGGCCTGCGCTCTGTTGCCCCGCCGGCCGCCCTTGATTGGCAGGGTTGACGTCCAATCAGCAGAAAGCACCCGGGGGTCGGTTCACGCCCCCTTGGCGGAGCGGCGGCCGGGGCGAGAGAGGCTGCGAGAGTGGCGGCGCTGGGAGCCAATGGCCTGCAGGCAAACCGCGCCGCCGGGAGGGAGGGGATGTGGCGGAGGAAGGGAGGCTGGGAGGGGCGAGGGCGCTCGCTGACAGCCGCTTCCGTCAGTCCTGCTCGAGGCTGCGAGGCCGAAAAAAAAAAGTGCGGAGAAAGACGGAGTCCGTGCGCTATCGTCTTGATTGACGAGAGCCGCAGCCAATAGTTATCAAAGCAGACGGGGGAGACCCAATCAGAGAAAAGCTTTTGGGCGGGTCCTGCGTGTGAGCGGCGAACGCATCTACCAATGACGGCGAGGAAGGGCTGTGCCGACGGGGCCGACGGCCAATGGTCGGCGGGACGGGGCGGGCGGGGTGAGCCTGGCCCCGCCCAGCTCTCCCGAGAGCGGTGACGCGGGCGGGGGGACGGCGGCTCCAACATGTCCGCGCTGCTGGCGGCGCTCCGAGTGCGCGACCGGGCGGCGGCGGCGGCCGGCGGCGGCCAGCGCGGGGCGGCGCGCGCCTGAGCCCGTGCCAGCACCGCCCGCACCCGCGCCGGGCCCCGCAGCGCCGCCGGGCGCCGGGGGACGCGGGCACACAGGTAGAGAGAGCGGCCGGGGCAGAGCGGGGGAAGGGGCCGAGGGGTGAGCCGGGGCCGGGGCTGCGGCGCCGGGCGGGGCAGCGAACGCGGCGTGCGGCGGGTGCGCCCCCGGGGAGCGAGCGCGCGCCGCGAGGCCCGGCCGCCGCCTTCCTGTCGCCGCGGGAGAAGAGAGGGCCGGGGCCGCGCTGACACGGCCCAGGCCCCGCACGGCCCCGGGGCTGGGGAGCCGGCAGGCCCGGCCCCGCGTGGGCGGCAGCGGGGAAGGCGCCGGAGGTGTCCGGCGTGTGCCGGCGGCTGCGGCCGGAGCCGGGCCGGGCCCGCGCACGTGCATCGGCCGGGCGCTGGGGAGCGTCGGGCCGGGCCCGTGTTACCGGCCCGCCCTGGCGGGGGGAAAGGCGGCGGGCACGGCCCCGGGGTCGGGGGGAGAAGCCGCCGGGAGGCCCGGCTGCTTGTGACGAGCTGGGGATGAAACCGCAGGCAGATGGGCAGTGCAGCCTTTAGGAGAAAGGAGTTGAAGGCGGTTGTTGCTCGTAGTTTGGAGCTTACTGGCTCTGGGAACCCAAGGGATATACTTTTACTGTAATTTACAGTAATACCTCTCTCGGAAGGAGGGAGTCATTTTGATGAGCTGAATTGGAGGCAGCTAGAAAAATCTGTACTTGTTTTGTGTGCTGCGGTAGGTTGAGGGATGTGTTTATACCGTGGGGATGCAGGTGCATGGAGAAACCACATGTGTTTGGGAGTAATGGTACAGGAAGGCCTGTGAATTTAGGAGTAATGGGTAAACAAGCTTCTGTGTGTTGGGAGAGGTAAGGTGGTAAGTTGGCAGGCATCTAAAGGCTGTGGAGGAGGGAGGCTTTGGGTGGTAGGGAAGCCTGTGTACAAGTTACAGGCGCAGTGGTAACAGGTTGCTACAAGGTTCTGAACTTGTTTTGTTTCGTGGCCAGTGTGGTTAGACTTAATGTGCGAGACCTTCGTGTGTAATATGAGCTGGTATGTGGACAGCAAGTCATGCGTGTTCCTACTGCTGTGCTTGGGTTTGTCTGCTGCTCGCACTGGGAGCTGAGAGAGATGCCCGGCTGTCACCAGCTCGGTGAGCTCTGTCCGGTGTGTGGACACGGGCTACAGCAGCAAGCGACGTGCTCTGTGGTCTAGCAACTTGGGAGGAACTGTGAGTTGATGTTTCACCTGCAGTGAAATGGAAAGGCTGGATATTTGTTGTTTGGTCCATGCAGTACAAATGGGAAAACATGTAGCAAATGCCATATGTTTGGATCATGATAGTATTTTTTTTTTTTGGAGAGAAGTCTGCGCATGTACTGGGGAGTTACAGAACTGTAGTTATATATATATATTTTATAGGTAGCAGGCACTGTAAATTTCTGTCTGTTAGGTCATCAAAGTTGTCTTCATATAGGTAAATTTTCAAGGATGACTGTGGACTACAGGAAAGTGAGGGGGCTTGAGTGGATGTTCGAGTATGGTTGAAAATGGGGGGAAGGATGAATTTGTATACAGGGTGAAGATTATGTTAGGCTATGTATACACGTGTGTATCAGGGGAATGGTATTTGTGCAAAAGGGAAACTGGAGTTTTCGTATTGCTGAGTTAGTTAGTCTGTGTATAGAGAGAGGAGCAGGCGTTTTTGGCTGAGGCTATGAAAAGTTGAAATGGCGTGGGGGAGGGATGATCAACTGGCTCCAGGGTCCTGTCCAGGTTGGAGGCTGTGGAGGTTCTTTGCTACTCATAGTATGGAGGGAAGTATTTTGTAGTTATGACATCTAGTGAAAATTTAAAAAGTGAATAAAGATGAAGAGGTAATTAAGTACTGTTATGAATATTACTGGATTAAAGGAGGTTGCAGGACAGTTAAGAGGCTTCTGGTAAAGTGCTTTCTTTTCGTTTGTTTATTTTCTTTTGTTTGCTCCACTGGATAAATTGACCATTAACTTTAAGAGTAAACTTTTGCTGAAACTAGCACTCATGATGGGGTTGACAGGTCAGCAGCTAACTAAAAGTACTTAGCATAGTGTAGACAAGCTCCCGTGTGTGTGGGCTTGGGGGCTCCAGTACATCCTTTATATGTATTTATTACATGCATTTTCTGTACCTTAACACTTAACTGAGTTTGCATATCCAGAGTATAAGAAATCTTCTATACTGGATGTATGCCTGTGTTTGAGAGAGTGCATCAATATTTGAGGGTCAGAGATTTGGGAAGAGATGATCCATTTAGAATGGAAAGCTGCTTGGACCAGTTGGAAATGAGTAATTACGTGTATATATCCCATGTTCTGCAGGTTTGAGATGTTATGTTCTATTTATTTGCCTAGCCCCTCATCTGTTGTTCTGCAGATATTTAGAGGAGGCTGCTACATAGGGCAGTGATTTAATTAAGGCACACAACATCAGGATAAGGGAAATGTAATTAACCTAGCATGGAGAGAGCTGCATGGAGGGTGCTGAGAACCCATTTTTCTTTTACAGTGGTAGCCATGAGGTGATCAGTTAGTGATGTAAGCAATGAGAGAAAGAAGTGAGTAGTCTTGTAGTTATCCTGGACAGTCCACTTCTCTTCTTGTCTCTGGTGCGCATTGCTCTTTTAAACTTTTCCAGTAATAATCACTAATGTGTGCTTCTGACTTAGTAAACTTGTCTCAAGAAATAAAAGCCTGTTACAGTTGAAATTCAAGCCTATGAAGTCTATGTGTTCAACAATCATTTCACGTGCTCACTGTCAAGAACTACTGCTCTCAGGGGTCTGATGGAGAGTAGAGAGTATTTCTTACATGAATGTGTTGCTTCCATATTACGAAAGGGAAAGGCACTGAAATCTCCTCTTAGTAGTGGACATAAAAATCTGTGTTTCTGAAGTATTTGTATTACTCTTAGGAGGGCTTATTTAGACTGCAGCAGGGGATGAGGTTGTGCACAGAGCAGTGTTCAGTGAGTACTGAATGTCCTCCTTAAACGGAACAAACTGTAGCACACCTTGCTGAGTGCTGCCTTAGTGTTCAGCAGGGCAGGGGTGGGCTTGGTTCATCAGTCGGGTTTCTGTTGCTTGATTTGGTCTTGGGTTTTTTTGGGGTTTCTCTTAAAAAAAACCCCACTAAAAATGAAAATTGATGATTTGGTAGTGTCTTGCATCATCAGTCATGTAGGAATGCTTAAATCTGCCATATAGGTCTATTGCTGTAGCTTAGGAGGTGGAAAATGGCTGTTCTTTGCCAGTCAGCACTAGAAGATAATTGGCCAACCATTGGTTTTTACAAGCACGGTTTCTTCCAAGTGAATGGGAAAGCCTTGGTGAAAGAATCCAAGCTCCAGACTCCGTGTTTGGACTGTGGAGAGTGATTACTGTAACAGGCCATGCATATCTTTGTGTCCATAGTTGGTGTGCTTGTTGTTTGGTGTTTTTTTTTTTTTTTTTTTTTTTTTCCTGGTAATGATCCTTTCTGCCCACTACCCTAATCAAATATGCTGTATTTTGTTTGGGGTTTGTGTTTTTAGTTCTTGTCACTTGTCCACTGATCTCTGAATTCAGTGCTGTACTTCCCTCCCCTGTGAAAAGAAACATTCCTCAGACCTTGGGCCTTTTAGCCACTGAAGTTGTTCAATCTGAGTATTGTTCTTATCAATAAATTGGAGGAGAGCAGTGATGATTTCTTTGGAAAACTGTTGGAATCAAAACTTTGCTGCTTTGGTTCCTTTCCTATGTATTACTTTTTTTAATTCTGTGCTTCAGTTTATGCTTGATGGTCTTCATAATTTGGCTTACAGCGGTACAGGGTTTGAATTGTGACTTGTTTCTCACTGCCTATTAGCAGTATGAATGCAGCATAAATGTTTTATGCATCTTAGAGGAGTCCAGTTTAGCCCCAATCTCCAGCACATGCGGTATACATAAAATGTTCAGGGAATTTAATGTCAAAATCTGGACCAGTAATTGGAGCTTCTTAATTTATAAAAAAGAATGAAAGGAAAAAAAAAAAAAAAAAGCCACCCAACTAGAATGACCTCTGACTAGAAAAGCCCAGAAAGGAGAAATTGGAAGATGATCCCTGATGTAAGAACAAGGATGCAGAGTTTCCAGAAAGATTATCAGTACTGCTTTTACTTAACAGACAGCTTTGCAAACACCTTAGCTGTTTGGATGATGTCTTTCAGCCTTAGACAGATGTCTAGTATGGGAAACTTTGTTCAAACTGCTTATATTTTGCCTAAACCTTGTACAAATTTGTATTTATATCATATTGTAAAGTCAGATAAATATTTGGAAGAATTTGAGTGTCACTCCAGAAGAAAACTGGTCTGAAAATCTTCATGAGATGGTAAGAAATTACTGAGCTGGAGTAGCTCATCTCTAGTTTCTTGAGATGAGCAGTTCAGCTCATCTCAGTTTCTTGAGACATTATTGGCATGTTGAAACATAAGGGTTGCCAGTGAGTGTAGGTTAAATTAGTCTTCTGGCTCTTGGAAAACGCTTTTTGGGAGGGAAAGCACAAAGATGTTTTAATGTAGAGAATGATGACAGAAGGGAAAACTCAGTGTCTCAGCAGGCAACAGCCCTTCTTACAATTTTGAAGGAAATTACTTAGGCCCAGATATTTTTGTTCTGCTGTGAAAAATGTTATCCACAATTTTTTTTCCCTGTGCGCCATTAGTTTCTCATTAACGTTACTTCAGTGTGTGATTTTATGATGTCACTACATTACTATCTCCTGGCGTAGGTTCTCTTCATCTTTGATGAGAAATAACTTTATTTATTGAGTTTTCTTTCTAACAAATAGTACAGCTAGGTGCTTAAGTCTGTTTTTTGCAAGACTTAACATGAAACAGATCAGAAAAATGTGGCATAAGGATGTTTCAGACATGGAGACTGAAGAGTTTAAGGTGGATCTTTGGTGACTATGACATGTCAATAGCTACAAACGTGCAGTTTAATTAAAAAGGAAAGTGTCATTCCTTCTTTGCCATTTTCATGGTATTAGTGTGTTAACAGCAAATGTAATCTTCAATAATCTACTTTTGTGTCTGCACCCCAGTATAGGAACTTGACCTTTACTCAGTGTAGCGCAAATATGGCTCTGCATTGTTAGCATATGAATTAATTGTTTTTATCAAGGAGGTAATCAAGTAAGATTATAAAGGTTTGTTGAGCAGAGGAGGTAGCACATTATTGTAAGTTTTTCATGCAGTGCTGCTTTGGTCTGTTCTCACCAGCTTCTTGTACTGCTAAAGGCAGGTATATGTTTGAAACTCATCATCTTCTATTTAAAATTTTATACAAGAAGAATTTGTAACAGAGAACATCTCAGTGATGGAACTATTTGCAAAGAACTGATGTTCTTATACAAGTGAAACAGTGAATATTATGTTGGTCAGCTTATTCAAAAAAGAAAAAAAAATCCTGTTCTGGGTGACTTTGTTGGTTAGCTGATGTGCAGGCCGTAAAAAGCAATATTGCATACATACTGCTCTTTTCTTTCCTATCGCTACCTCCAGTGCAGCCTTTGATTGAGTCGTGTTTTCAATGTTATTTGAAAAGTTTTATAAAACAGTAATTGTAGGTGATGTATGAAATATGTAGATCTTGAGTGGGTTTATTTTTCTTTATTCCAAAAGCTTTTCTAGAGTGTCTCGCTAGCTTTTGAGTCTCCTGATTCTTGAAGGGGTGGAACCAAAAGTGGATGAGTGGTGATAACAGTGCTGCTATCTTTATTCTAGAAAAAGGAGCGCCCTGTGCAGGCCTCCTTTCTGGGGCTTTTGAGGTGCGTGTTGGCAGCTGTGGGTTTACTTCCTGCTGCTTGAGGCTCTCATAAGTGAATGGGCAGTATCTGCCACTGGATTGTGTTTACATTAACAAGCAGTATGCTGCACTTGAAGTGTTGTAGCATGAAGCTGTGAGTTAGGTGAACTCAGTGTCTTCCATGTGTGTACTTTGTGGGGTTTATTTTAGACTAATTGTAGTCTGGTTCTGAGTATGTTCCAAGCTTTCCCAGAGTTTTGATGTAGGTTATTCTTGGGTACGTTCAGATCGTGTATTCAGAAACTTCTATGAGGTGTCAACTAAAATGCAGGAAGTGGGTGATAGATTTACTTCAGAAGCATGTTCCTAACTCAGGCTGAAGTGATGATACAGCTGTAGCCACTGGGTCTCCAAAAGGCAAGTTAGAGCACTGCAGAGGGTGCTGAGCCACGCGGGGGGAGTGGGTTCTACCCTCTGCTGCTTCCTGAGTGTTGTCAGGCCTGCAGAAATTGTCCTGCTGCTCTCTGACTAAGGATTCCTTCTTTATATTGACTGGTAACTGAATATCTGGTCCCTAATTATTGTCCCTAGTTCTGAAATTTTGTGTGAAAATGACTGGTGGTAAAACTACAATACATTCTGGAGAGTAGTTCTTTCATGGGTTTACTTCAGTTAATCAAGAATGAAACTAGCTGTGTGAGCAGCAAGTTGTGAAGTGTGACTTCCTGTGGCTTTGTGTCTTGTGGCTGTATTTTTCTGGGTGTAGGGTATTGCGAGTTCTGTAAGTATTCTCATGTGTCTGGGGCACTGTCTGTCCTGTATGGCATGATTGCTTTGGTAATGCAGCTGAGCTTCTGCTGAACTTCTGCTGCACTTGTCCTCAGGGGCACTAGTTTGTATGTCTCTCCTTGATGTGACTGTTTATTTCCACAAAACGCATAGGACCTGATTGTTTGTGAAATATTTACCCTTGTGTAAACTGTTGAGTTGTGTTTCAGTGAAACTCTGGAGACACAGACAACATGTTCTGTAGCGTGGCTTGCTGGGGTTTTATTTTATTTTCCACTAATGTTATTTCTTGTTTTACTGTTTGTGTGTGTGGTTGGTTGTCTGTTTTTTTTTTTTTTTAAATAATTACCACTAATAATTAAAGTTTCTTCCAAAAGAGTTAAGAGCGCATTCCCCTCAACATTTCGGGGAACATATCTAGAAATAGGAAATTGTGTTCTTCATGGCAGCTTCTTAAGGAATGCTGAAAATCTCTTCTTTATAAGATAGATAAGATTCTTCAGAGTATTCAACATGCTTGTTAAACTGCATCCAAATAAATATTGACAGGTGTAAAGTTGCCTTTGTATATTGCAGCTGTATAAATGATCCTACGCATAGTAGTTTTGGACCATGATTCTAGGAGAGAAGTGAATGGGGGTTTTCACATTGCATAAGTCTCTGGAGTACAGCTAGACTGGCTTTAGAGGGTGGCGGATTAGCAGTTGGAGGGGGCAGGGACTTGTGTTTGTGATTGCCCTGGTGACCTTGGAAAACTGCTGAAACTGTCATGTGCTTTGCAACTTTTCAGATGAGAAGTACTGTACTGAAACTACGTGGTACTGTGGGCTGTTTTGAGAGTTCTGTCTTCAGTGTGTGAAGCTGAAGAAATTGTTCCTTTTGCTTCTGTTTGAAGTGGGTCTATACTCAAAGCACTGCCTTCAGAGAACTGTAAAGGTGTGAAAGGTGAATATAGCACAGATGTTACTCAGGGTTTTTTCTGTGTCCTTTCTTCTCCTGCTCTCTTTACCTAGTATAGTAGTAAAATATGTTTGTACTACTTGTTCTGGTTCCTGACAGGAAAATCCTATCCTAGTCAGAAGGTGTTCTGCATACCACCTTGTGCACAAGACCTTTCTTCAGATATGGTACTAGTTGCAGGCACTGGTTTCTGGTGTCTGACATGAAGCTTGGTTCTCTGTGAAACATTTGATAAAGATTGTTTATGGATGGCTTTTCACTAAAATAGCACCTTTTTTTTGAGTGTTCGTGTTCAAAGGAAGCATGAAGTTCTTTTTTTATTTCAGCTGTTGTAGAGCTTAAATCCAGATCTAGCAGAGGTTGTCCACTGACTCCTCCAGGTAGTGTTCAGTCCCTCATCCTGGAAAGTGGAGCAGCTCCATCTAGCTCAAGAGAGCCCCAGTGCACAGTACAGGCTGTTAAGGCTCACAAATGCCTCACTTTGGGTGTTGTCAGTAAGAACTGAAGTGGCGCCTCTAAGGAGGTTATTAACAATGTCTAATTACAGGTGGGATTTACACTCAATGAGTGTTCTCACTAATTGTGGGACTACTGCCTATACATGTATCAAATGGATTCCTCAGATGGGGTGTTTATCCATTTGCTAGCTTGTCATGTTTTCTGTTCCTTTATCACTTTTTCCAGGAGATATATTGCAGCAAGAGCTTTTTTTGTTTCACTTTTCCTTTTCGCTGAGATAATGTCTTTCCTGCTCTTTTCTTTGCTGATTGCTTATGCTGGTGGATAAATTTATTGGACTCATCCGAAGTCTAGGTTGTGTCTGATTATGTTACTCTGAGGAGCAGTTATCTAAACAAGTAGAAGGTTGTGCACAATCAAATAATAGAGGTTTTATACATCAACAAGATGAAAACAATGTTGTGAAAACAATAGCTAGAGCTGGGAGGAAGAGTGAAGTGTGAAACCTGTTCTGTAAATCCTCCCTAAGTGCACTGCAATTCAAACTGCTGTTCAAAAGATAACCTGCAGTTCATAAGCATTCAGACATTAAAAAAAATGCACTAATAATAGAAATTGTTTGCTTTGTGTAGGTTTTCCAACCAGCCCTTTTTTAAATTCTGTGCATCTCTCATGGTGTAAAGAAACTGGAAGCAGTTCAATGTGTCTGTCTCTTAGAAGTAATTTGTGGGATCAGGGAAAAGACAAGCACACCACTTTTGTGGATGATTACATTGGAAAGATGTTTCACAGTGTTTGCTAGAGTCAAATAGCTGTGCAGTCTCCTCTGCAGGCAGGCCTTAAGAGCTCATCTGTTTTTCCATGAGTGGTAGAAGTGATAGTTTAACATTTTCCCATGTTCTAAAACTGAAACAATAATTTGGCTTGTGTGTGATGTGGAAGGGAAGGATAGTTTGGACTCTGCTGTAGTGCCAATGGTGTTTCGTATCCTACTTTTATATCATAGTAAACAATAAATTTATTTTACTTTTGTTTGGCCTTTGGTTTGTCTTATGCTGAACCATGTCTGTATAATGTTGTGTTCTTCCAGTATTCGAGTGTGAAAATAATGGAGGTCAAGAGCTGCTGAAGTTTAATAGCTAGTTTGTAACATTAAATCAAAGTGGATGACATCTCAGTTTCTTAACTAGAAGGTACCAAACACAAGTAATTCTAGGCCAGAGAACTTCTCTAAAATATTTAATGTACTCAAGTATGGTAGCTGTGGTTAAACAAAACAGCTTATTTTTTTATTTTGATTGTTGTTACGGTATTATTTTAAATTTAAAGAAAGAAAATAAAAAGGAATGCTGTCAGCTTAGCATATCTGACTTTTGGAGGGAAGAGGATAAGGTTACAAACAGTTGAAACAGTTTCTCATGATTTTTTAACATGAAGCGAAAATGCTGCTGTACTTCTGGAGTCAGAGGGGAAGAAATACAATTCCAGTGTAGTTCAGGATTCTTGAAATTAGCTTGTGTGCTGCTGTTGCCAGTGGCAGGAAACAGAATTTAACATGGTTAGAAAAATGTCAGTATGGAAGGTACTCTGCAATTCTACTTAATTAATTCATATTTGGCAAAAAAATTCCTTGAAAAATGCCATATATTCACAGATGTATTTAACAACCACACTATTTTCAGTCTGAAGTATTTCTGAATCTGTAGAGAGGGAATGTAGGGCTCAGTTAGTGCTGGAAGTAATCTTTTTTCACTGTTCTGTTTTGTTCAGGCTTAGCAGATTCAGATTTGTTTTGTATAAACAAAAGCTAGGGGTTGGCAATGTTATAACTGAAGTAACTAATTTTTTAGAAAGATGTCTTGAGGTTCATCCAGACTTGAAACCTGATTATGTTGTCAAGTTTCACAAAGAACAAGAAGCTAATGTGGAAAACTTGTTAATAGGTCTCTCTCTATTGTCCCTTCCTCCAGAGTCTTGTTTGTGTATTGAAGTGCTGATTAAAACAAGCTCTTGCATACAAAGCTGTCACACACATGTGACAGCTTAGATCTGTCATAAACTGTCAGATTTGTGCTTAAAGCATTTATCTAAAGTCAAGTAATGGTTCTAGAACACTGTATTGGAAACTCCATCATCCTTTCTGCTACTTATTTTCTTCTTAGTAGTCAGCATCTTCAGCTACTGCTAATACAATAAGTGGTGAACCTGTGAGCAACCTTTCCTGCACAATTAATTTTGTTCAAATTTCAGAAGTTGTTTTTTTCCAGTCAGTGTTTATCCTCTCCTTTCCCTGAGTCAATGTTTGATGCTGAAATAAGTGAGGAGAGGACATGAAAAGTAGTGTCCTTAGTAAGGAAGAAAACTACAGTGCTTTCTAAAGAACTTATTGCATAAATTCACTGATAACTTCAGCTAATCCAGAGAATACTTGAGTAGGCAGAGCTCAGCATTCATTGAGGAGTATTCCTTCTTGCTCTCATCATGGAGATCTGTTTTTTGTTTATTTGTCTGTACGTAATTCACAAGATTTTTATCAGCACATACACTGCACTGCATTTTATTACCAATTGCTGCTGCCTGACACTACCTCTGCTTGCCTTTCAGGGGTATCTTGACTCTTTTTGATACTAGCATGAGTAAAACCCAATAAGTAAAAATTGACCACTGACACGGTCAGTGAGATGGAGAGGACCTTCTTGCTATGAGTCTTCTTTCTCTATTCTTATTTTTGTTATTGTTTGGTTTTTTTGGGCTCATTTTCTCCTGTTGAATCCATTCTTGGGATGGACTGGGAGGGAATGAGAGATTTAGTCTATAGTGCTTTTTCCTAACTATGCAAGTTGTTGGATTTTTTCACCCTGAATTGTGTAAAAAGTCCTGCAGATAGTGGAAAACTTAGTGCTTTATGGATTTAAGGTGTCATGGAATTGGTAGACTTGCATTACTGTTGCTGAAGAAGCAAAGATTCTTTTAAGGTCTTTGTATGACTGAAAAGTGCTCTGAAGTGCTTTGTTCAGAGAAGGAAGGTGTGCTGATGTGACCCCACATTAATTTTTACATTAAGAGGGAAGAAAGCAATAAAGCTTATTAGGTCCAACTACCAAAGGGTAGCGCCTTCAAAATTCTATAGACAGGAGAGTTCATGTAGCAGGCACGTAATTCAGCTGAAGCTTTGCTTCTTCTGTGTTGGTTTCTAGTCATTAAATCTTACGCTACCTTGGTGAGAGTGCTGGGCACTGGATATATCAGCTCCTTTGTCAGCCAGGCGCTGCTGTTGTGTTTAACTTCTGTATTTACTGAGTCACTTACTGTACATAATGCTGCTTTGGTTTTGTGTCTCCTTATGGGGAGTTTATTCCTCTACCCAAACGGATTTTTGCTGCATGCTGCCCAGTTGGTGAGTATCTGGTATTCCTCTCCTTAAAGGTCCTTAGAATAGTTTGGTTTTTTACCATTTTTTGGTGTTGATACAGTACAGAAAGGGGTTTTTGCTAGGCGTCTGCACACACTCAGGCATTTGCTTTGGAGCCCACACATAATCCTGACTTCCATTAAGAAAGAGTTCCTTGTACAGTTACCTAAGTATGTTAGTGCTGTTGTATTTCTGCAGTTTTCTGCTTCTGACCATGTGTGGGATCCTCTTCCTTTTCATGTTGATACTTGGCTGTGTCTCATCTTGTGGTAAGAGTTGGGAAATGTGCATATGTTTGGTACATATTGCTGGGATTAATTTTCTTTAATTTAGCTTCTTGAATCAGCTTGCTGCATGAGGATGTGAGTACAGCTACTGATGCCAAAGCTGGGGTAGAAACTCCCTGTGACAGGAGGTGGGCTTAAAGCAGTTCTCAGTTCAGCTTAGCTTCACTTACTGTAGGACTGCATGCTGAGGTGTTTCAATGAGGTCCTTGGGTAGTTAATAATGTTGGTTCTTAACACTGGTGGTTTGGATAACTGATGACTTATCTTGTGAATGGAAGTTCTGTATTTACTTGGAGTGTTGTTGCTGCTGCTGAAGACCATAGAGAAGTCACATACCTGTGACAGTGTTAGCAGTGTCACCAGTCATGCTGCAGTCCTAAAGTAAAAGAACACGGAATTAAATATTGACGTTAAAACATCTATTATAACTAAATTGAAAAGGTCCATCCCCTCTTTTGGATTTTCCCTAAATACATAGCCTGCTACAGATGTTTATATGACTCCCTTCATAGTAGTCATTCCAGTTTAATTAAATACCAGCATTTGCTGACAAGAATATCTGTAGGTACATGAGTATGCAACAGAAACCAAAACTTTGCATAGCAAAGGTCATGCTAAGGAGTTTGTCAGAAAATTTCTGAGCAAGTCAAGCTGTTTTTCTGTGCTTTTTGTCACATCTGCAGATTTCCTTAGGGGTGGGATGACTGTCTCAGCTCATCCGCTGTGATGTTTGTCACCACTTAATATGCAGTTAGAGTATCTTATCTGCTGCCTGTTTCAAGCCTAGGTTTTGATGAAGTGTGGAGGGACTGAACTATTTTGGGTGAAACATGAGTAATGTCATCACTAGTAAAGAATAGAGTTTGCAGTTGTTTGTCAGGCACTGGCTGATTCCGTGTCCAGGAGTTTCCCTATTTGTTCCGTTTTGGAGGTCTCTTGCAGTAAGGCTGGGGAAGAAATTCAAACTATCTGAAAAGATGGTAGCAGTCTGAATTCAGGAATTCTTTACAATGTTCATAATGAAACACGCTTGAATTTTCTTGGTCATTTGCTGTTCTTTTACACTTTCTTTTTCTCAGCCATCCCTTTCTGTAATAAATTTTAGATACTGTTACAGAGACTAATTTTTCCCTTTTATAAAGTCTACTGTTTACTGTCTTGTAGCCAGATACCTTGAAAACTAGCCAGAAACTGAATTGTTTGATGTCTGTGTTTCACAGGTTGAGACCTGGTTTTTTTTTAATGCTTGCCTTTTTTTTTTTTTTTTTTTTTTTCTTTTAATGCACAGAATTCTTTTATTTAGGCTTCAGAACATTTGAATTCTGCAAATTGTTGAAGCATAGAGATCGTTCCTGGTCACTGTTAAAGGTATCCTTGCTGTGTTACGTAATAAAGAAGGCTTTCTGGGTTACTTAGTAACTTAAATACTGCTTTATTTGGACAGCACTATCAATAATAGTTTATATAAATCTGTAGAAAAGCATTTTTGTAAAAGGTATTTTCAGTCTGCCTGGCTTTACTGGGGTCAGTTGTGCTTGACTGATCTGCCTTCTGTCAAATGACTAGGCCTTCAGCTGAGGATAGAGCAGTGATTTTTTTTTTTTTTAAATTTTTATTTTTTATTTTTGCCTTAACAAGATGTTTTCGTGTCCCCCAGCATAGTCCTATTTACAGTCTCAATGGTAGGAGGACTAGACAAGTGAAAACTGATTGAGGAGTCATTTTAAAGCTTGGCTGGTCAATGGTTCATGCCTTGTCTGGACAGCAGTTACACCTAGAGCTCCTCAAGGATCTGCTGTCTACTAAATAATAGTTCTAACATAATCACTTATTCTTGTTGACTGTTTTTGGTATTAAGAAGTAGTTACATAAAATCTGCCTGTTGAGTAGGCTTGGAATAAACAAGGTACATTCATTGAATAAACATTTAATCTAAGAAAGGAAAAATATTTTTTCAGTGTCAAAAATGAAGTTTTAGAACACTATAGTTATCAATATGTTTTTGCTCTCACATACCTTTGGTATTCTCAACCTTGAGGTAGAACAAAGTGGTTTGTAGTGCATTTGAAGTTGCTGGGCAGTGAAATTAAATCTCAGTTTTTCTGAGATTAGTTTCTTTTCACAAGCCTGGACAAAGAGGAAAGTGAACTGTTGTCTTAGATGCTAGGCATAGACAACCTCCAGAAATGACAATGCTTGAAGCAGATTGTTGCTGCGGAAGCAGTATTCTGGTCTGGGAAGGTGTGCTGGGTTTGACTGTGGTAGCCCTTCTCATGGTTTTGGGGGAAATGCAACTTTGTTTCTTTTCAAGGGTGAGAGTTTAGGTATGTTTCTGCTTGTGTTTTTAAAGGAATCTGTAGTGGCCAGTAACAGACTGCTTTGTCATAGTTTCTATGCTTTAAAGTAGATTTGAATCTCAGCTTTTAGTCTTCCTTTTCTTTTGCTTCCGGGGTGTGGGTATATTACTGTAAACAATTGCATTAGTGTGCTAGACTTCTCCATTATCTCTGCACTTAAATGTGCATACCTACACATGATTGTATGCAGGTTCTCCCTGTCATGTGGTGTATGTGTTCCTGGTTTGGCAATGGATTTGCTTACATGACATCTGTAAAGGTAGTATGTATTGAGAGTGGGAGTTTCTTGGCACGTAGTGGCCATAGAATGGTTGGTATCTTAGATCACTCCATAATTTCACCTTTAACAAGTGAAAAGCAGTCCCTTGATGTTTGGCAGCATTGCCACAGACAAATAGGAACTTCTTGTCTAGCTTGGCCTCTTCCGGTGGTTCACAGAGTTTATTAGTTTCAGTTCAGCTGTTACTATTAAGCATTTGAATTAAAGATTTTATTGAATATTGCATTGAACTAGGACAGAAGTTGGTTGATTCTTCCATCTTACTTTTAGACTAACTGGCTCTTCTGCTTTATTCACCCCAATATACAAGGAAGAGTCTCTAAAGTAAATCTTAATCAGAAAGGCCAAGATCTGGAAGAAATGTTATTTTTGTGTTGCATTCAAGGTAAAACTTTCAGAGTTGTCCGTAATCAGATGACACAAATCATGATGAATATAGAGACCTGGCGAAATGATACTGTTTCTGAGTTCTTGACTTGCATATTATATATACTAATCCTGCAGAATGTTATCCCTCTTTACTAACTAATAAATCGGCGTACTTCTGTTGAAATGCCCTAATGATCAGAGGTATATGAGCTAGGTCTGGCTGTGTCTCTTAGCTGAAATAGTCAATGTAGCTGATATTATTGCAGGGTTGTCTTTTGAGTAGCATCAGCATTGCTAATTTTAAAACTGATATACTAAGTTGCATTATATGGAATGTCTTACTAAATTGGCAGTGTCTTAGTTACTCTTTTGGTCCCGTGCTGAGCTTATTGTAATTCTCTCTGAATGCAGAGAGTGGACACATTTTTGAGTAGTATTTGTTATTTTCAAAATATCAGGAAATAATTTGTGTTCAGAGGACAGGTTTACTGCATTTTGGAGAACATGGTAAATGCATTTCTTTTATTAAAGCCATAGCTTCAAGCATGTGCACAGTTGTCACCTTTCTGCGAGTTTGAGCACGATTGAGTAGCAGGAGCCATAAGTGTTGTTCAGCAGTGATGCCATTGCCTTCAGCTTACATGCACAGTTTAACAAAATGTTATTAATGTTGTGTCATTCCCACACCACTTCCAGGGACAAGTGAAGTATATATAAAAACATTTATATATATATGTATATTTATCTCTGTGAGGCTGTGAAGCTGATTAGAGGGCTGGAGTACCTCTCCCATGTGGAAAAGCTGATATAGTTGAGGTTGTTTGGGCTGAGGTAGAGAAGGCTCTGGGAAGACCTTAGAGCAGCCATCCAGTTCCTAGAGGTTGCCTGCAAGAAAACTGGAATGGGACTTTTGACAAGGGTGTGCTTTAATGGGCCAAGGCATAATGGCTTTAAACTGCAAGAGGGTGGGTTGAGATTGAATATTAGGAAGAAATCCTTACTGTGAAGGTATTGAGGCACTGGAATCAGTTGCCCAGAGAAATTGTGCATGTCCTGTCCCTTGCAGTGTCGAAGGCCAGGTTGGATGGAGCTTTGAAGCAACCTGGTCCAGTAAGAGGTGTCCCTGCTTGTGGCATGTGAGTTGGAACCAGGTGATCTTTAAAGCCACTTTTTGAAGATTTTTGAGAAGCACGTAGCTATCCTTTCACAGAGCAGGTATTTGCACAGAAGAGAAAATACAAGGCCATGGTCTCCAGTCATGGAAGTCATGTTGGAGACACTCAGAAGGATGTGGGAGATGTTTTGGGGACTAATGTGTGAGGAGCACTTAATGTAGGCAGCTGGTTGTCTAAGGCCAGCTCTTCAGTTTTGGGGGTGTGGAAACCTACTGAAATTGGCACTTGTTGTGCTGTGTTCAGCATTTGTTTGAAAGCTCAGATCAGCAGTCTTCTATTGACATACCTATTTCTGATTTTTTGTGAGTGAGGGTCTCTTTTTCATGTAGTGGGTTTTACTGAATTATTTGTGTAATCCCCAAGCTAATATTCTGCTTTTCTTTTAAACTGCTAAATTCATCTGATTCTTTCAGTTTTTGTCATTCTGCAAATGCTGAAATACTTAAGAGTATTCCTTTGTGTGCCATGATTATTTTATGGATTCCTAGTTTGATCCAGATAAGTTGTTACACTCTATAGAATACATGTATAGACTACGGGGCGGTTATGCTTTATGGTAATAAAATGGTACGGCTGATATGTGATCTTTGGAATATAGAAATAATTTTAAAATGTCTTGGCAAGTTGCCTTATAAATGGGATGGCAAAATAGGGTGTTTGCCCCCTTGCCACAATCAATGTGGTTTTTTAATGTGTCATTGTGCTAAGATGTTTCTATCACTATTCAATCCAGCAAGGGCGCATCTTGCAGCCAGCAGTGTACAGGAGCAGTAGTAACGTTTGGTGGAGCTGGAGATGGTGGCCTAATCCGTGTCATCCAAATTTCCCTGCAGCTGGTTTCTGAAATGATGAGTAGCATAAAGTGAATGTTGAATTATTAACATGCTAACTTTCCTGGAATCCTTTTGGCTGTCATGTCTACCATTATGTCACTGACTGACTGTCATGCCCTTAAGCACCTTCTCTGATGTTGATTTCTTGAAAATTGGCATGATCTTCTTGTGTGTTAGTTTTAACATTCTTACTGACAGAATTACCCTTTCAATTTTTCCAGGTATAGTTCAGCATGTATTGTGATACTGGTGTAGTGGCAAAATTAAAATTATTTTTACTCCATAGGGGTATCTGAAACTTTAGCATTGAAATACATGTTGCAAATTGAGAGTTTAAACTATTGATTAAAAGTGAGTCTGAGTGACTTATTGTGGAACTGAAGTTGCAGTATGAATTGGACAAAACTTTGAGTTTTAAGCTTACAAGTTGCCAAATGGCTACTTCTTGCCAAGTACTCTTGTGTAGAGGACAAGCGAAACAGTTCAGATGGACTCAAGGGAGACAGCTGAAAAAGATTCCATGTGTCCAGGCAAGGATACTGGAGCCTGCTGCCAGAAAAAAAGGTAATGGAAGTCTGCTCTCTGCAGTTCCTAGCGATAGTATTTTTTTTAGCTAGACTTTTTAAAAAGTTTCCCTAGCCTGATGGAGAAGTAGAGCATCCTGTAAGAGAGCAGTGGACAAAGTGATGTCTTTTCTGAAATAGTCTGGACAAGTCATCTGTGATCTGAAACATGAATTTCCATACCATACTATGGATTGACTATCTTATGACTACAGGTATATTGATTCTGTTAAGAGTATGGGAGTCCATAATTATATATTATGTAGGATCAGCTGCTTCTCTTCAGCGTTGGTTATAACTACCTTAAAAATGCTTTGGGCTATGCCGTACCTGAAATGAGTCAAATCAGGCTGATTTAGGAAGGTGCTGAATCTCTGTTAGCAATAAAGAAATGGATTTCTAAACAAACAGACCCACTTAAAAAGTTTTTATTGCCTTTACATTTCTATGTGCTGATTCTGTTAATAGTAATACAGTGCTGTTACTGAAGTAACTTAGCTAGTAATTAGAAGCAGCATCTTACCCTGGAAGAGACAAAGGGGAAAAATGTTCTATAACTGTAATTGAGATATAATAATAACTATGTGTTTTAACAATTCCTATTTGGAGCCTTCAGTTCCTGTATTACTGAAATTACTTCTTTTGAAAGATTGTGTAGGCAGTGAGCTGACATAACAGATGCCTGAATTCTCTCTTTCCAAACTTTGTGCTTTGCAGTAAACATTAAAATGCCTATAGCATCCTAACTTAAAATGTTTGGCAGCTTGTAGTACTGATTTTCTTATGTTACCAATTTAAACGTGCTGATGATTTTATTGTGGTGTTGAATGACCTTTTTTGCATTTAACTCCTGATGTGTATAAATTTAGCAAGTGGTAACATGGCTAAAAAAAGCCACAAATAGATCCAAGTGTCTAAGCAGTGTGGCAGAGAATTTATGCCTTCTGTAACTGTCTGCACATCCAAGTTGGCTGTTTTTTGGTTGTGGTTTTTATCTGCTGTGATGGCTCGGTTTTTCGTGCATTTATACTTACTATTAGAAGTTGAAGAGGAACCTCATTCAAGAGAAGGGAAGTCCTTCCTCTTATCATTGCTATTGAATGTAAAGAAGTAACCCTCCATTCTTATTATCCTTTTTAAAATTTGATACTTTACTTCTGTCACTGTCAAACATACCAGGATTAGCAAATTCTTGCTGCATTTTTTGTACCTAGTCCTAACTGAAGTACTGTTATTTTGACACATTTTGTTCTTCACCCCACTTTGTGGAGTTTAAATTGCTTCTGAAGTTTGGATATACTCCTGATTACACTTAGGGTTGTCATATATTGCTAAGATAGCAAAAAATGTGATTAGTTGGCATGCATGTATTGTAATGACTTTATTCCTTTAATAGACAAAATGTGATGCTGTTGTGAATCCTTTGAGAATCCTTTGTGGGATATTTGTTCTAAATACAGGATCTGTGCAGAAAGATATGTAAACGAGGTTTAAGCTTGTTGTTATTGTTAGTGTAAGGAACAGCAGAAATTTGAGATACAGTATTGAGGAGAAAAAATTCCTAGTTGGCTTCAATAATAGTAACAAGACTTGATTCAAAAGCTGACCTGCTTTAAATGCATTAGTATCCAGTAGGAGCTAGGGTGGAGTTTTCTATCCAGATAAATATTAAATTTTGAGGACTCTGGCTTAAAGATTGTTGAATACTAATCACAGAGGAATTAGTCAAGGTGGCCATCTGCAGATAATCTGTTCTTTCCTCTTTGATAATTTCATACAAGACACTTAAAGGGATATTAATCTTTTGAAAATGATCAGACTTCGACTGTAACCTACAGCTAAAGCATCTTAAAATTTTGTAGCTCGGTCAGCTTTGCTGCCTTAGTAATGAAATTATACAATTAAGAAAATTGACATAACTCTTTATCCTACAAGGCAATGAGGCTTGTCACAGTGGAGTTTGTTATACAAAAGGATGTATTTGCTACTGAATTAACTGATCAGAACTATGTTATTTTCTCTGATTTTGCTGAGTGTTGATTCTGTAGGAGATTTTTTATGGTTTTATGCTTAAGATGCCTTGTTTAAACAGCTTAACTAGAAAGGGCTAAGCCTGTTCTATTGCATAATCAACAGAGGGGTTTTATTTTCAAGATTTCTTCCGAACTTGAATGATACTGTAGTTTATTACTACCTTTCTCTTCTAGGCGAAGGAGTGACAGACTCTGGATGCTCATTAATAGTGCTGTAGTAGGTAGAGAGGTCAGGTGAGGTGTGGTTTAGGGACATGCTGTTTTGTCCCAGAGGACTTCAGAAAGATGTGCCTTACAATATTATTGGGTGACAGATGCGGTGGATTCTTTCTCAAAACATCTGACCAGTGCTCAGGCTGGTTTTATGGACCTTTACAAAATTTAAGTAATCTACCAGTAGTGGTTGGGTTTTTTTAAAACATCAGTTTGAAGGCCAAATATTAACAAAGACAACAAAATGGACTGATATTTTCAAACTGACACATTAGGTATTGCCATCCAGGTATTCTAGCTAGTTATGTGATATTAAATTTGCCTCATGGGGAAACTGTAAGAATGTGCTCAAAAGATAGGGACTACAGTAATAGTAAATATGATCTTAGGTTGCCCATGCATATCACTTCAGAGTGTCTGAGCTGGAATTTTGAGTCCCCATCAAGGAGATAGATGACTGTAGACTGCATCAAGGAAAAACACAAACCCATACAGAATACAAACACATCTTTCTCAATCTGTGACTCTTGGGTTGCTGTGGAAAGCATAATGTGTATTTAGAATTTTACTTGCACTACAGCTATTATGTAAGGTAAGATAAAAGCTAGTTAGCAACTTCTGCAGGCTTTTCTCTAGAAAGTCCCGGCAGCCCCGATACAAACATGTTTGTTCAGAGTACAGGTCCTCTGTTTACAATGCTTTGTTGTTTCAATTGAGGGATTTTTGGAACAAAACTAACACACACATGGAATACATTTTAACTCTTGAAGGAACTTCTTTCTCCTTAGTTCAGCTGAAGATCAAATAACTGAAAATGAAAGCGTTTTGTACTCGGGTGTTTTTGCTGAAGCGTGTTAAATGGCTGTGCTCTTCAGCCTCCTCTCTTCCTAAAGCTGGGTGTTTGCAGGGCTGTCCAGCATAACTGATAGAGACATGATTTCACATTTCTCTGCTTGAGTTGTGCTGAGCATAACTCTGATCTGTTACAGAAGAATAGAGAAGTAAGTGCTTGCCAGTGATCTCCCAGTAGGCAAATGCAGATACATGCATTCTGAATTCCAGTAAGGCTGGCTCTTGGTCTTCCTTCATCTTCTGCTTGTATAATTCAATGAAGTTTGATTTCCTCTTCAGCCAGATGAGCAGTCTCTGCTTCAGGCATTCACTTGTACCGGCGTAGCTGTCTGTATGTCTGCTCAGCCACAGAGCATGGAACAGGAATGGGCTGCTGAGAGCAAGTACTTAAGCTACCATTGCTGCCAAGATATCCACACAGCCATAATGTGAATTTACTGATCTAAAGCTTCCCTGAAAGTGAGTCACAGAGAATTTAGGAACTACAAAAGAGCAAATATATATATTAGAGACAGGTCTGCAGGAAGAAAGTTTAGAATATCTTTTGTTAGATGTATTAAAAAGCAGCTTTCTGATGCTGTAACTTACATTCATCATTTGTGAAGTGATGTTTAAAAATATGGACCTAATTAGAATAGTAAGCCCATGGTATTATCAAGCTTTTAGGTGAGTGGGAAATACTGATCTAACAGGTATTCCTGTTGGAAATTCATAATTTCATAGTTTAAATTCCTAACGGGCTATAGAATTTTTAGCTGCAAACTTCAACTTGCTGAACTCAAGTTTTACTGAAATCCCAAGCAAACTTGTTTCAAGGCATTTAGCTTTGCAGGAAGTTCTGGATTTTGCTTCTAAAACACAGTGAAAGCATATTTATGCAGGTGTTTCAAAACTCTAATATTATATTAAGTGCTTCAAAAAGGATAAAGCACCTAAACTGCTTCACAGAGCTTTTAGTTTTGAACTTTAGTTAGTTCTCCTTGCTTTAACTGATTAATATGAGTGTTTTAGTGCAGCTTCCATGTTTGAAGAGGGGGGAAAAAGAGTTCACCAAAAACTCCCACACCTGCAAAGCCACAAATCAAGACTTTGTTCAGTCTTGTTTCTGTATAGAATGAAGAACCACTTAGCAAAGGTAGAGGCATTTCATGATCTTTTATTATAGTGGATGAACAACTGTCTCTTTAGGGTGGAAGTTGTGCATTGCATCAAGTAAGCAAGCAGAAGGTAATTCCTGGTTTAGTTTTGGGTTTGTCATATAGGTCCAATAAGGAAGAACCTACTGCATGAATTTGCAGCACTAGTGCATTTCCCCAAGAAGTCAGGTAGCCCAGTGAATGCCTCTTTCAAGAAAGGGATGTTACTTTAGGTTTACTGTATGTTGAAACAAGCCCTTGGTAGGTTGCAGTTTACTAGCTAACCTGTGGCATACACTGCTGCTCTTTTCTTTCTCCCTTCTCTCTTTTACTTCTGCCAAATCTTAGAGTGTGTGTGACCCAGCTTACAGTTCTGGGGGCAATATTGGCAGTGGTGGCGTTGTGCTGTCATAGGGTGGATCAGGGCACATGAGGTTATAGCGCTCTCGGTTGATGTTCAATCAATTAGTTGGTTGGTTTGTTTACTTATTTTAAAGCAGCTATGATTTGGTTATCCATGAAAGATCAGAGTCCAGGTCTAGGTGGTTGTGAGGCAGAATAAACACTGTTTTTCTGGTACTTCTCTGGCCAGAGTTTGTAAACTTGCAAAGGACTGGATGTTGTAATGGTTTTGTTTGTTCTGAACATTAGGATTCAGCTTGAGGATTGTTAGTGCTTTGCTACAAGCCTTATTAAGCGTGTATTTAATCATCAGGAAAACCAGCATTTGATGCCTACACTCTGTAAAATAACATGATAGTGTTCTTCAAATTTCTCTGGACTGTGTAATTTTTTTCTTAATGTGCTTATTTTGGAATATTGCCTTTAGTGCTTTAGCAGTGAATTGCTTATGGTGGCTTTGTCTGTTTGTTCTTACCTTACTGTAAAACGTGATCAAATTAAAATGTTTTATTAGCCCAGGAATATTTAAGTTTTTCTCAGTTAAAAACTATTCTACTGTAGAGTGCCGGTGTTTTAGTAGCAAAAAACTTTACTGAACTAACTTAGTCCTACTAAAATATTACACATTTACATAATATGAAGACTTAAGTAGCCCAACTAAAATGCATAATACATCTTATAATTTTTTGTTAAGCCTCTAATATGAAGCATTCAGCTTCATTCTTGTCATGTAACTTATGATGAGCAATCTGGACAAGACATGTACATCTGTGTATTGTAAGCATTTTTGTCACTCAAATTATTAGGAGTTTGATATAATGGTTTGTTATCCCAAAGCTGTATCACAAATCCGAATGTCTTTTTGTACTGGGAGGAAACAAACCATGCAGCTTATTTGGGGAGGTAAGAGTCACTACTGTGCAGATTAAGTAGAAGTAGCGTCCCTTCGTTGTGCCATGTTCAGTGGTGGAGGCTATATCCTAAAGTGCTTTTGTGTTTTGAGACACTGAATACTGTATTCCTCACTTCTGAGAAATGAGATTATTGTATATAGAATTTGTATAAATGTAATCATATTCTGTGGTAAAATGCTCTTAGCCCAAAATACCTGTTTTTGAATTTGCGCTACTGTAAGCAACCTTCTAGCTAGAAGTCATCCTGTTCTAAGGAATGCTCTGAAATCCTCTGTGGAGCAGAATCTGAGAGGGCTCAAGGCTCTTGTTTCTGCAAAGACAGTGCTCATCTTCCAGGGCTGCTTTCGTGAGTTTGCCACTTTTAAGGCCACTGGCCACAGAAGCACTGAGGCTTCTGAGCACCTCGTAGTGCAAGCACCTTCTGGCTGGGGGTGGTGTTCTGATGGTGGGAGACAGTGCATGGAGGGAGCTGTGTCCTGGCCATGTGTTTTGTGTCTGTCCCTAAAACCCTGTGTTGTTTAAGAAGAGCTATTTTACACAACTTTGTGCATTTGCACTGGGGGTGTTTCATTTTACTCCCTGAAGTTCCTTGATGTGGAAACAACTTTTTTACTGAAGTTTTTTTACCTTTTGGGCAAGACTTTTGCCTTGCAGTTCAATACAATGATTTAGGGTACTTTTTCAGAGTTCATTAATGATTTAGTGGATGCTGCTTAAGGTGTAGTTACAGAATACTTGTAAGGAATATGAATTGGCAGCAGCTTCCGGTTCTGCATTTCTGTCGTTGGCACTTGTCTGATCTGGCATTTCCTAAGCTGGTTTGGAGGCCTCAAGTGACAGGAAATAATTGACCTTTTCTAGATTAGTTTGGTTCCTTGAACAATCAATCTTATTGTGGTGCCTAAGAAGAGAGAATGCTGGGGAAAACACGGGGCTTGCAGCACTGTAGAGCTATGGGCATAGAAGTTACTGAACTCCTGCAATTCTTCAAAAGGTGGTCAAGGAGTCCTTTTGAGCAGTTGTGTGCTTATGACACTTTTTAGTAGTTGAAAAGCACTGTTGAGTGTTTGGAAGAGGCAAGCTGTAATGAAACGTGGTTGTAGCTCCATTCTTCCATCAGTGGGCCTAAAATCAAGGTCTGCATTAGGTCTCCTTTATCACTCAGCTCATTCAGGGTACTGTTATCAGTTTATAGTCTTCACTGTCACAATACAGCTTCTATTTGCCTCTTGTCCCAGACAAAGCTGGCTGTTATCCAGAATTTTTCCTACGATAGTTCCTTCTACCAGTGTATTCTTATGGCAACTTCCGTAAGATGCAGTGGTTTATAAGATTAAATATGTAGTCCCTGATCCATGAAGGATTTTGGGTGTTTGCATCCTGTTCAAAACCATGGGTAGATACTGTTGTTGATCCACATATCTGAATTATTGGTTATTCACTACTTTTACATTTTAAGGTGAATTTCTGATGAATTTTAGTGAAACTATTTTTAAGGAAATGTAATGATTCCTATTTCAGAGGATCTGAAATATTTTTTCAGTTGAAACTTACTGCTTTTGTTTTAAACTCTTGTGCATTTTTACATCTGAGGAAGTAGAATAAAGAGCTCATAAATTGAATATGCTGCACAGGGTGGGTTTAAGTTTTGTCAAGCACTCAAGGAGTGTACTCTGTCATCTGAGTAGGTGAATAAAATTAAGACAGCACAGTGGTACTAGCAGGCATGGAAAAGCTATTCTTTCTGTTACTGAATTTAGGGACTTGAATGGCAGGTAATAGGCTGATGACTTTTTATGTGCTTGTTAGTGTTGGTGAGGGAAATAGAGAAAAAATATTAATCTGATTCTTTGTTGGCATAAATCTTGAATATGGTGTTTAGAGAGCTAACTGAAAGGTATTTGCACATCCGGGCGCAGCTTTAGTTCAAACACTTCTGTTTAGGAAAAAGTTGTATTCATGAAAAAATTAATGTACAAATCTGTTGTACACCATCTGGAGTAGCTAACTGCCTCCTTTTGTTTCTTTCTAGGAAATACCAAAATAAAGCAGATGTTGTGTCCTGTAGTGTTATCTCAAGGTTTTGCAAGTCATTCTGTTACATGCTTCTTGGCAGCAGGAATGTAAACTAATTCTTTCAGCACTGAACTAGAACCTTGACAAGGTTAAAATTACAGGTAAGAACGAATTCTGCTACTTGGAAATTTATGGGAATAGGCAATTCCTTTTACTTTGACTGTGTTTTTAATTTGCAATTTGTATTTGACCATGGATTTAATGAAGGTTTCTGAACAGATTGGTTAAAATGATGTTTTTTCTTCTTTAAATGTATTTGAATTTTGCTTACTGATATTTTTTTGATGGGGAGGAAATAAAATTTCAAGTACAGCTTCTTTCTCTTACAATACAAAGCGCTGTTAATAAATGGGGGGCAGGAAAAAGTAATTTTTCACCACCTAAAATGTCTACTGACCAGATCTTGGAGAAGTTATGTTCTCACATTGAAGACTGTGCAGTGTCAGTAAAAGTCATGAAGTGTTTTGCCCACTGTGTGTTGAGATCAGTTTACTGTCTGCTTGTGGCTTTTTTCTCCTACAAGGTCTGTATTTCTGTAAATGCACTAACAGCAGCAGTGCTACTTAAATTATCTGTTCTAATCAGTTACAGAAAATCTGTTTCCCTTACAAGGTTCCCTGTAGCTTCAGCTTTTGAATCAGGTGATTTCAAGGGTAAAGGCTGATGTCTTTTTCCAGGTCAGTGAAAATGTTTTGGCTGCTGGTTTTCTGTCATTAACTTTATCTGATGATGGAGAACTCTTGTCACACACTGTCACCTTCTTCTGAACTCCTGTATAGGGAACCAAGTCAGTGTTCTTTGAATTCTTTTTTTAAAAAAGGATAAATACAATGCCATTGCACCATAGTAATGGAAAAAATGCTGTATCACCACAAATACCTGTCATAGAGATTGCATATTTTGGGTTGTATGTTTCTAAGAGGTTTAGTTCTGTTTTTAAATGACTATGAGTTTTGGAGACTGTCTTTGAAATGGGTTTATTGCATGTGTTTCTCTTCAGAATTACAATCAAGTGAAGATTTTTCAGTCTTAATTCCACATTTTGGTGTCTTTGACAGGAAGAGTTGCTTGCCTCTTTTCAGCGGTGGCAGGCAGGAGTTTGGGCTGTTGGTTTGAAGCAGTCCTATCTGTCCTACTCTGAAGTTCAGTAGGTTTTAAATCCGTGACAGGTTTGTGCCAAGGAAGTGGTGGTGATCCTTCTGCTGCTATAATGAAAGAAGGGTTCAAATGTGGTTTGTTTTGAGATATTTTTGTTAGTGTTGTGTTGATTGAGTGTTTGTACTTATTTTGCAGTGATGTAACATGTTGAAAAAGGCACAACCTTTATTGCACTGTGCAAGTCACACTTAATTTGAGTGGACCTTTAGCACTCATCCAGCCCAGCCCTTGTGTCTGGCTTCCTCAGATGGTGTGAATCAAGAAACCACCTGTCAATTATGTAAATAAAGGTGTATTGGTTTACTGTGGTTTTGCAGACCTGCAGCAGAACACTTAGTCTGGTTTTTCAGACCTGTTTAGGAGTCATTCACAAATGGTATGAATAGGTGATTCATTGCTGCCCTATTCTCAACAAAAGTGTGTCTGAAGCTTTTTGTAAACAGACTTTGCAAAAGGTAAGAAAAGTTGTCTTAAATGCCTGAATTTAGAGCAGGGGAGAACTCACTCCCAGTAACATAATGGGTCATGCTAATGAGTAAAATTCTTCAGTTTTAATAGCAGCAGTGTAGTGGATAAATTTTGGTTCTTTTTCTTGAAAATCTGAGGTGCTGTTTCTGTAGTAAAAACCTGGCTGCTGGTTGTTAGATTAATGATTGAAAAGGAGCTAACTAAATTTTACTCAAAATACTTAATCTTTCATTGAATTTAGAGAACCTAAAGAGCAGTTCTGCATAGAAGTAATTAAAAGCTTTTATTTGTGAAGGGACACTTTTATGCTAAGTTAATGCTTTGTGGTATCCAAGTGCAACCTGTGCATCTGTTTCGAACAGCCCAGTAAAGAAGTGAGAAGGTGCTTACTGGCTACAGGAAATATGAGCAGGTACAGACAAGGAATTTCAGCAAGTATCATAGGATATAAGTCTTAGTATGGTCAAGAGGGATAGGCAGCTGTACAGTGCAGACTTCCATGTGGTATAATAAAGCCACACTGAGTTGCAGAGTTTGACTTAAGGACAAAATGTCATTTCAAGGATAATAAGCCTGGACAGGTAATATCCGAATTAACCAGGTGGGCCTATTTCACTAAAGTGCCAGTGCACCAAATTTCTATTCCGAGAAAAAGGTACAAGAGTATGAATGCTGACTTAGGCTGAGCTATCCTTACCTCTAAAGACTTTAGCCTCCATCCTGTTCCTGGGCAGGTGCTGGCAGCAGTAGTTGGCTTTGCACTGTTTGGGTCCAGCCTTGTTGTATTTGGTGAACCAACCTGGGTATTTGCCTATGTTATGTATTAGTTTTTCTATAGTTACTCTGTAACTCTGATAAACTGTTGGCAGGTAACAAACAGGATTGAATTTCCCAGTCTTTGTAGTGTTTGGCGGAAGTCTTGGTGAAAAAAAGCTGAATGTTACCTGAAAACTTAATATGAGTGACATTAATGAAGACATTGACAAGAGTAGTCTCTTACTGAGAATGGCACTGCGTACTTCTTCAGTTAAGTCCCTAAGTTAGCAGTGGTGCTAATCTGAGCTAAGGGCTGCTGAGAGTCAGAAGTCATACTGGCAAACACAGAATTCTGTGTAGCTAAGAAAAGCACTGAATTTTTTTTTAAGTTTTCATTTGGCCACAACTTGAATAAGGAAGCTGCATGATAAAGGCTGAAAAATACATCAACCTGGCACTGATGATCTTGTGCAGTAATTAGAAAGCTAGATTGAGAATCCACTTTCAAGGTTTTTGTGAAATTCATCTTGACTATCTGAGGTATGATCTCTAACTTCATACCTATTGAGCTGCATTCCAGAAAAATAAGAGGGCTCAGCATAAGTATGCAATTTGTCCATGGGTAGACAGATGGTTGCCACATAAGCTGAGCTGGAAGACCTGTAGTTAAGTAGCATCATCATGTTTTAGTAAAGTGTAAGAAAGCAGGCTATAAAATTAGTGTCTTAAAGAGCCACAAGGATGTTTTTTCTTGCATTAACAACATAGTGAGAAAGGTTATTGCCCTTAACCTAGCTCCTGGTGCTCCTTTCTATGGCTTTGTCTTTCCTGTTGAAGGTTACAGCCCCCTTGAATCTGCTGTCTAAGCTGCTGGCTTCCAAACCCACTGCAGTCAAAGTCACAAAGTTTCAAAATACTAAAGCTAACTTTGCAGTTCTTCAGTGAAACAGTTCAAAGAGTAAGGGCAAAACCATCTCAGCCAGCAGTTCTGAAAGAAAAGAAATTGCTGGCACACAGTAGTGGTGAGTAGCTGAGGCAGAGCAGAAGCGTTAATGTTTTCAGGTAGTGCTACTGACACTGAAAATAGATGTGAATCTACAGCATTAAATTACGCCTGTGATTGTTTTGTACCTCCAGACCAATTTGAAATAGCTGAAGTTCATTCTGAAATCTTCATCTCCTTTTTAACTTGCTGGTTTAAAAGTAATGTGGTGGGGGAAAGTTGTGTTTTTTAAATCTTTGTTATTGGTTCTTTTCCTCAACAGTTGTAACAATAGAGGTGCTGAAATTAGTTTAAAAATTACAGCTGTAGCTCCTAGGTGTGTATGCTACCCAGTAATGGGGATGACTTGCAAAATTTGCTTGAATTCCTGGTTCCTCTTTGGCTTCTTTCACAGCATCCTAGTAGGGAAAGTTTTTGGTAGGAGTCTCTATATCGACATTTTATGTTGATACTAAATTTATTTGGTCTGCTGATGTCCTTCATAAAGCAAACGCCCATGGCCAGAGATTACCTAAAAACAAACCCAAATTCTCCAAATAAAACCCAGAAATGGTAAAAACTGTTCTTCTATGTAGTTCATTTTTAAGTGAAAATAAAATATTTAGATCTTATTCTTAGGTTGCGATCATTTGTTTGACTCTGCCAGTATTCATGGCTATAGAGTTGGAGTAGCTGTTACAGCCAAGCTCCAATAACTATTGGCCTAATGTAAATTCATGTACTGCCAGTATTTTTAAGGTCCGTAAGTTAGAAGCAAGACCAAGTTTCCTGGGATGAAAAACTCAAAACTATCTGCAGTGTGTGTAGACAGATGTACTGCATAAAATCTGTATGTGCAAATAACACACACTGGAAAGAGACTGCAAGATGGAGACAGAGGAACTTTCTACCAGGAATAAACTTTGATTATTTTTTTTTTAACTTAAAGCAGGGAAGTTATTTCTTGCTGCACTATCCATAAGTTTTGAAATTGTTTGTCATGGATACTTTGATTATTTATTTCTCATTTACATCTTTAATACCTAGTGCAGCATTATTTCTTTTGAAATGTCATTCTTTTTTTATAGCTGGAGCACATGTGCTTTGTAACAGGAAACTCTGGCACTGTTTCTTTTCCACAGCACTGACTTATTAGAAATGACTAGCCTGTTGAGTGAATCCTTCTGAGGAAGAGACATTTACAGTACACTTTTATGACCTAAGTCCAAAAGATTTATGTTGGACCATTCTCATATTATGAAAAGATACATTATTGCATTTGGGACTGTTGGCCATCAAGGTGATATTAGTTTAGTTCTGATGTTTTTTATGGAACTGTCATGTGATGTGAAAATTATTTTATGTATCTACAAAAACTTTGATTATGGCTTTTAGACCTTTGTAATCTAATTATGTATTAGTTGTTGTCATGGTTTAACCCTAGCCAGCAACTGCACAGCTGCTTGCTCATTCCACCTCCTCCCTTCCCAGTGGGATGGGAAAGAAAATCATAAAAATCAGAAAATTCATGGGTAGAGACACAGGCTTTTTAATAGGACAGGGAAGGAAGAAGAAGAATTAAAATATGCAAAACAAGTGATCCACAGTGCAATTGCTTACCACTTGCCAGCCAATGTGAGCAGTAGCCCCTGGCTGGCTTTCTCCCCAGTTTATACATTGAGCATGATGTTATATGTTTTGGGGTATCTCTGGCCAGTTTGGGCCAGCGGTCTCCTCCCAACTACTTGTGCCACTTTGGCCTTCTGTATTGGCAGGATATGGGAAGCAAGAAAGTCCTTGACTTAGTATAAACACTGCATCACACACTGATTCTTTCAGTCATTGCTATCAATTTTATTCTCATACTCTATACCAGCTATGAGGAAGAAAACTAGTTGACATTGTCTCAGCTGAAAGTAGGGCTATATCCAGCCTTTATTCTGTACCATTTGCATCCTAACAGGTGCCATATGTTTCAATGCATCCAAGTAATAACTGTCATCTTCCTGTATTTTGATATATATGAAGAGAATAATTCCCATAGTATATGGATCATCCTTTCAAAATGATTGTTGAGTTTTAGTCCATGACTTTGGGCTTCATCTGTCATAGTAGTCCTTCAGGCCAGGAGAGAATGTGTGTAGTGTTGGATTGCTTTATGCTGAAGTCAGTGCTAGTTCCATCACTGCTGTGCTTGTCTGGTTCTAGCATCAAAATTCCATTCTTCATTAATCTGGGTAATTCTATTGCAATACCCTTGATAAAGCATTTAACAACCATAGAAGTAATGACCTACGATATTTTGTAGCAAACAACCATAATACAGTTCAAATCATTCACTGTTCTTACCTGAATCAAATCTCCTTGAAGTACACATTGGAATTCCCCATCCTTCTGCGTTACCCACCAAGTGTGCCCAGATCCTTGAGCAAATGCAGTCCTGTGGATGATCGCTGGGTCTCCTGTTCGGGTCCTTGGACTTTTTTTTTTTTTTTTCTTCTTAATGGCAAAAGACAGTTTTCAGAACTATTTGAACTACCTTTCCCTCTCAAAAACTTCTGTTATTATATTATGTCACACAATATTGTCATCAATATATTAAGTGTGCTACTTTGTCTTGTTTCAGTACTGCTTAGATTAGTCCATGGCTAATAGTAGGTCTGTGTTTCTTCCCCTGGAATAGTCGATTCCAGGTGTACTGGATGGGCTTGCACTCTATTGGCAATGGCTCAAGAAAACTGCACTACCAGCGTCAGTTGTGGCATACTGCTTGGCTACCTCTGACCCCAGTTTGTATTGAAGTTCCAGCAGCTCTAGCACAGCTGGACCCAGAGGTGGCATGGCTTCATTCTGGCCATGACAATCTACTGCTAGTCAGCACTGGCCAAATGGGATGGTTAGAGAGTGAGTGAATTCTGCTGATCACTCCTTGGCTCTCCATATGACAAATCAACTGATGGATAGTGTCAGGGTGCCTTGGTTGCTGTGATACTGCTGCCAGTGCACTGTTGTGATGGCAACTGTTGTTCACTGACCCACACCAGAAGTGTCTTCCAGGAGATGGGGCAAGATAGATGACTGTTTAAATTCAACTGTCTCCAAGGCAGCTCTACCAAAAGCCCAGCAGTACCTTTTTAAGTCCTTGAAGTACACCCCTGTGAGACAGTCCAGCCAAAGGATGCATTGGAGTCTTAGGACCAGTCACAATGCGGTGCTTTTGCCACTCCTTCCCAGCCAGGCTCACTTTGGCCTCCAGCAGAGTTAGCTGTTGGGATTGCCCTGTCACTCCAGAAAAACAGATGGTGCCTGCCTCTGTGCAGCAGTGTTTGCTAGAGCCTTTGACTCCTGCTGTGGGTCTGCTGTGCAAGGTCATCCAATCCACGAAGTCCAGTAAACCCAGCTGTTGCTTTCCTCCACCTGGCTGGAGGCAGGGCCCCTCTTGTCCTGGCTGTAGTATTCACTATTTATTCACTTCTTGTAAATGTGAGTTGGAGTCCCTTGAAGATGAGGAGTAAGAGTAGCCCTTCTCCTCTGTCTGGGGAACTGCCCACTAGGGACTGGAGCAGCAATATCCTGCAATAACTCTTTCTTGTGATTCTCCTTGCTGTTTCCCAACTCATGCCTCTAGGGTGAAGGTGGATTTTTCCATCTCACTTCCTCATGTCCTCTCTGTGGACACACAGGGTGGTCTGTGCTGTTAATGCTTACTCCTAATAGTTGGGACACTGGTCCTTACAGATGGGGAATAGGATGCATCTGTTTTCCTTGTCCACAGCCAAGATACAGGCCTGTAGTGAGGAAGAGGCATTTTGTTTGTATTAATGGAGTTGACCAGTTTGTCCAGCATTTGTCCCTCTCCATCTTTCCAAGTCATTACTGCCAGTGAGTTGGTGTATGACAATGGTGCATCCCATGCAAACTTCCAACACATGGGTTGTGTACACTTGGCTTCATCTGGGTCTTTGGATAACTGCTTGTTGTCCACGTCATCATAAATCTCCTCCAGCATTGGCTAATTGCCTTCAATACTGGATACCTCTATCCATGATGGTCCCCTTGCCTGGGTGGCATAACTACTTCCTTGAAGGAATACCTTTCCTTCACAGGCGTCATTTCCAGAGGCTGAGGGCTTGTGCCCCTTTTCCAGTTACTTTGTTAATGCCCACTTCTGTAGAATGGGATACCTACCAGCTGTTTGGCTTCTCTACCCTCTAATTCCAGGTCACTGGGCCTGTAATTCCAGCATTGGAAGAGCCAGGAGATGCCCTTGTCTGAATGGTGACTGAAATCTCTTTGCATATGTCACAGCTCACTCAAGGATAGGAATCAGATGGTTAACTATGTCTTTTATGCGTTCTGTCTCTTTCTCCACCTCTCATGAAAGCCCTGCTGCTTCATCCTTCACTAAATGAGCTCACCTCTGCAGCTCTTTCTCCTTATGTATGGCAGGGGCTGATACAGGCATGAGTTGGTGCTTTAGTTCAACCACAGTGCCTCTCACTGGGGTTGGAGTAGCCCCTGTGCCCATCATATTGTCATCAAATCCAGGGGCCCTTTTTTTCTCCCAAGGTTACTGTACAGTACTGAACATGGCTCAGTAGGCCTGGGCCAGGCCACAGCACATGGCCGTGGGTTTTTGTCTCTGGAATTACCAGGCTGGTAGCATAGTTTTTCCAGATATTTAAGTAGTCTTTCCAGATTTTGCACGTGTTCAGGGCTGAAGTTCAAAGCACTCGAGGTGTCCACTGTCCTAGGCACTTTCCCATACTATCCCCCACAACACTTAACCCACACTTGCCACTATCCAGCCTCAGGGCAGATCCCTAGGTGGCATTCTGAAATAATTGTTGATCCTTAAATAAGACCTTGAGCACATTCAGAAGACACAGCAATAGGAATGCTAGTTTGAACATCCCAAGGATATTAAAAATTGCCAAATGCTGTTTTCACTGGCCTAGAGGAAAAAGGGAAAATTAAGGGAGATACCAGTCTCCCCCATGGATTCGGTCTCTGAGAAGTAAGAGTTGTCATTATTAGTAGTTTCCTATAGATGGCTCCCAAAGTATGGAAATGTGGGCAGTACTGAGTACAAATAACAGATCAGTTTCACGAGCAGCAACTCTGTCATATTATGAGCCAGTGTTACAGAGTACAACAACATAATCTTAGCCCAGTTCCCATGGGTGACAAATATATACAAGTCAAGTATTATATAACGGAACTTTACGAACAAGGACACCAACTTAGAGAGCAAATACATCACCACTGTGACCAGTGACTAATATAATGAGTACTTATAACAAATTTCTTCTGATATGTTCTAGGCAGATTTGTCATTATCTCAACCTGTTGTGCCCTTGTTGGGCACCAAAAATGACTGTCATGGTTTAACCCTATCCAGCACCTGTGTACCACACAGCTGCTCCCTCACTACCCTGACCCAGTCAGATGGAGGAGAGAATCAGAAGAGTAAAAGTGAGAAAAGAAAACTTGTGGGTTGTGATAACGACAGTTCAATGGGATAGAAAAGGAAGGAAATTATAATAATAAAAGATTTAAAAACAAGTGAGGTACGATGCAGTTGCTCATCAGTTGCTGACCAGTGCCCAACGTTCCCAAGCAGTAGCCCTGCCAGCTTTCCTCCCAGTTTATATATTAAGCATGATGTCATACAGTATAGATATCCCTTTGGCTAGTTTGGCCCAGCTGTCCTGGCTGTGTCCCTCCCGACTTCTTGTGCTCCTCCTGCCTTCTCCCTGGCAGGGTATGAGAGCTGTCAAGTCCTTGACTTAGTATAGCTAACAGTACTTAGCAACAGCTAAAAACCTCAGTGTGGTGTCAACACTATTCTCATACTGTGTCCAAACCACAACTCTGAGCTAGCTACTAGGAAGACAATTAACTCTAATCTAGCTTAAGTCAGGACAGCTCTGGCTTTTATGACAGTCATCAAGTAAATATTTCTGCCTGTTAAATATAAATTTAAATTGAAAGGAGTGTGGTTTTTGTTTCAAGTAGCTGCCTATTTCCCCTTTGTGATATAGTAGAAAATAATTAATATCTATATCTAGGCAAGAACTATTTGTCAATTTTTAAGTAGATCTTTGGAGAAAATCAGCAGTTGGGGTTGTTTGTCTTTTAAACGGAAACACAAGCTTATGCACAGCTGATTTTAAGGCTTTTTCATATATGACCTATCTAATACCAAAGAGTCTTCGCTGAGTAGTTGGAACAGAAAGGATATTGATCAACAATTTTTCTTGCATGTCAGAGGACATGACTTTTGCCTTCATTCCTCTGTGTCAAAAAGCTAGATGTCTTTGGTTTCCTGAGCCTGAATTGTTGCCTGTGTTGCCTGTGTAAGAGATAAAGGCCTCACTTAGGATTTCACTCTGGTGGAAAGCATTAGAGAAAAATACAGTTTGGAACTTCAGAGAAGTAAGCCTTGGGTTAGATTTTTGCTCTGGGATGTCAGCTTTTGTTAGAGACTTGTTGCCCTGAACTCTCTTGGAAATGACTTAGCTCTTGATGCAGGACTCGAGATGAGCACTGTGTACTAGAAAGGTAGTTAAAGCCTCTCGTTTGGTAGCGTATTGCTTGGATTCAGCTTCTTCATTGCCAGAGAGGGGAAAAGGCCAGTAATGTAATTGTAATTGTAAATGTAAAACTATAAAGTAATTTCTCCTCTGTAAAGGCATTCCAAAAGCTTTTGAGCATTGGTGATCATTGGTATTGCTAGACAACAGTTTTTTTAAAAAATACTTTAATGTTATTGCTTTGTTTTTTCTCAGCCTTTTCCAGGGTTGCAAAGACTATAAGGTGAAGAAAATCTTAGGGGTTTATTTTTGACCTGAGTAATATATGGTGTTTTAAAGAATGGTCTGTGGAGCATGGACAAGAACTAAGGCTTTCTCCATTTTCAGTCAGGTCTTCCTGATTTTCAAAGTTTCAACTAATAATTTTATGTGTGGTAAACATTTTCACCACAAGGAAGTGAGTATGTTTTCTCAAACCAATCCATTATTCAATTACATTTAATTAAAAAATGGGATCTTTGGAAAATAAATCTCAAGACTGAAGGGTACTGAATTTTTGGGTTTATGCTGATTGAAGCCATAACTGAATTCCTGGTATGCAGGTGGGTGCTTCATCTGTTCTTCTGCTGACTGTGTTTTATCTTGATGCTAAATCTTGCTCTACAAAAACATTTGGGGCTTAATGCCTTAACTCGCTCAAGAAATGTTGAGATGGTTTGACTAAGAGGAATTATGATGAAGTCTTTGTTAAAAACTTGAACAGTGGAAGGATATTTATGCTTAAAATACGTGATACAAGTGAATGGTCAGTTAGCCCAAGGGTAGGCCTGAGAAGCAGATAGATCTTGGTAGGCTGCACCAGTGGTCAGATGGTAACTGCCAGAGGTGTAATTACATCATGTACCAGGAATAAAGTCACCATGTTCCCTCTCTACAGCCCGGCTGATGACTGTCCAGGAATGAGCTTTGCCAAAGAGAACCATGGGGTGGATCCTGGTGTAGAGCCAGGACAAATGAGTTGAATATTAGAGAGCAGTGTATCTGAAGGGAGGAATGTTTGGCACCTATTAGAAAAGGCGTGTCCAGCATTTTGAGAGAAGTGATGTTTTCCTCTATTTGTAACTCTTGAGGCTGCAGCGGGAGTAGTGTGGACTGCTCACCTCCCAGTACAAGAAAGGCACAGACATGGAGGAGCAAGCTGAGCAGGGGAGCACTCTGTTACTGAGGGGCGAGAGCCCGTGATGTGTGAGGAGAGGGGAGATAGGAGTTTATTCAGTGTGGAGGAGAAAAGGCCAAGCTGTCTTCCAGCAGTGTCATGGGAGGGATAGAGAAGGTAGAGAGAGAGGTGTGATGAAAGCCTAAGAGGCAAAGGATACAAGTTGATTCCCAGACTTAGTGATAGTGAGTAAATCTCTGCATCCTTTATTTGCAGTATTAAATGGAATATTTAGAATATTAAGAATATAATCTTAGTGTGATTTTTCTCTTTTTCCAGTTTGTTATGAGTTGTAAAAAAGCAAAACTACTTAAGAAGTGAGTAAAATTAAGGTGTGACACATGCCTTTGGTGGTGGGTTGTTTTTTTTTTTTTTTAAGTGTGTTTTATTTTACGGATATGAAACGCAGCGCAATACTGAGCTCACAGGCCTTTGCAATTACACAGGTTTTGATCTTTTTCCTCACTCAGTCACATGATTTCATCCATGTTGTTGATTTTAAGAATGTAAGGACATACTTAACACAATTAAAGGAATTTCGTAGAAGGTATGAAGTATTGGAGGGTATATGTCGTTTTGGCAGCATTTCTGTCCTGTATGACAGTTTTACTGATAAGAATGTTTTGTGTGCTTTTAAAATAGTTATGTTGTGTATAATCTGTGAATAAGATTTGAGATGAGAAATTCTTTACTGTGAAGGTGAGACATTGGAAGATGTTGTCCAGAGAAGCTGTGCATGCCCCATCCCTGGAAGTATTCAAGGTCAGGTTGGATGGGCCTTTGTGCAGTCTGGTGTAGGGGAAGGTGTTCCTGCCCATGACAAGGGGGCCTGGAAGAAGGTGATCTTGGAAATTTTTTCCAGTCCAAACCATTCTATGATTCTGTAGTAAATATTGAAGTGTTGTTTTATGAGGGACTAAGTGTAATTTGTTAAGATTCCTGTGAGAGGTTTTCTTGTATTTAAGTGGGAATTACTACCTTGGTTCCTTTGGCAGATGGCCTGTGTTCACCTATGGTCACTTTTGCCATGCCTTACAAAAGTACAGATGCATGGTTCATGCAAACCTAACAAGACTAGTCCATTCTTATTTATGAACATGAATTGATTTTCTTCATGCCACAGTAAAACTGGAAAGAAAGTAGGAATGATACAGTTTTTGCTTTTCTGTCATAAGTTAATCTCTGCAGAGGATGACAAAATCAGCAGGGCTGCAAAGGTATGTGAACTACTCTGCTTTCATATGGAGACTGCTTAATTTTTATGAAGTAGCTCTTCAAAAAGATAGCGCCTCAACAAAAAATACTAAAAATTCAAACGGAGGTTTGTAAATTCACACTTTAGTCATGTCATGTATTAATTATTTTTCCCTCAAATGTTGTTACTGACTTTTGCATGTGTGCATGCTTTATCTCTTGTTTTATAAAGAAGAAACACAGGAAGAGGACAACAAAGCTTATATGGAATTTGTGGTCATATAAATTAAGACTACTTCTCTCTGTTTTCCAGATCCAATATTGCATAAACATGGGTGCATTTTTGGATAAACCAAAAACTGAAAAACATAATGCTCACGGTGCAGGGAATGGCTTGCGTTATGGCCTCAGCAGTATGCAGGGATGGAGAGTGGAAATGGAAGATGCTCACACAGCGGTTGTGGGTATTCCCCATGGCTTAGAGGACTGGTCCTTTTTTGCTGTCTACGATGGTCACGCAGGATCTCGTGTTGCAAATTACTGCTCCACGCACTTATTAGAACACATCACTAACAACGAAGACTTTAGGGCGACAGAAAAACCTGGATCTGCTCTTGAACCTTCAGTGGAAAATGTCAAGAGTGGGATCAGAACTGGCTTTTTGAAAATTGATGAGTATATGCGCAATTTTGCAGACCTCAGAAATGGCATGGACAGAAGTGGCTCAACAGCAGTGGGAGTTATGATTTCACCTGAGCATGTATACTTTATCAACTGTGGTGATTCACGTGCTGTTCTCTATAGGAATGGACAAGTCTGTTTTTCAACACAGGATCACAAACCTTGCAACCCGAGGGAGAAAGAGCGAATCCAGAATGCAGGAGGCAGTGTAATGATTCAGCGTGTTAATGGTTCATTGGCAGTTTCTCGAGCTCTGGGGGACTATGACTACAAATGTGTTGATGGTAAAGGCCCTACAGAACAACTTGTTTCTCCAGAGCCTGAGGTGTGTGAAATCGTAAGGGCAGAAGAAGATGAGTTTATCATCCTGGCCTGTGATGGAATCTGGGATGTAATGAGCAATGAAGAGCTCTGTGAATATGTAAAGTCTAGACTTGAAGTATCAGATGACCTGGAAACAGTGTGCAATTGGGTAGTGGACACTTGTTTACATAAGGTATGTAACTTATGTAGCTGTTTTCTCCAGACAGCTGTTCTAAAATTATCTTCTGGTTAGATGGGTACAGTGTTAAAAGCTGTTCCTGGCCTACTGTTCCCCTTGTCCAACTTCTTTTCCTCCAAGTTCTGTACCCATTTGACTATATCCTTGCTGAAGAATATACAGCCTCACCTGATATGCTTGGAAAGGTGATAGCAGTTGCAAAAATAAAGGGTAGTTTTTTTTCCCCAAGTAATGCTTGCATGTAGCTCCAGCTCTAAGCTTTGATTGTAAATACAAAATTTGTAAAATTAATCTATTCTGAGCAAGATACTTTGTGGGCTTTTTTGTTCTTTGAAGTTGGGTAGTGTTTGTATCCTTTGCATAACACCAGTGTTGGCACCATCTGCTCTTCAAGGTGTTTCTTCTCTCTCACCTGTGCCCTCAACTCATTGTAGCTTAGATGGAGTAACACTGCCTTTGCATCTGTGCTTGCTTCCTCTCCTCAGAGTTAGTTTGCTTAGAGCAACTACTGGTTGGTCTACATATGTTAAATAGATATTCCATTTCCAACATTCCCTGAAAAGTGCATCTCCTGCTAGTACAGAGTTCCTTTGTTAGGCCACAGACTAAACATGCAATTATGAGGAAAACACTAAAATTCGCAATTGTGACTAAAGGGTAAGTCGTGTGTTTTTTCCAGAAATAGGGTTGTATTCCAGCATATACCATACAGTTTATGATTGGTTTAAATACTGTTTAAATTGCTTTTCTGACCAAGAACTCAACCAGCCTTGTTAAAGGATGGTCACTCTCAGATACTTCCAGTAAAACTGAGTGCTGACCACGTGTTTATTTCCCAAAGTCAGATCCTGGGACCTCTGTAACAATGTTAGAATGTTGCATTATATCTTCAGGTTGTGGATTGTACCACATAATACTACGTGATAGGTGTGCTCATATGCTTGGTACAAAAGGGAATGTAGGCTAACTCCTAAGCAGTATTTCTGGAGGAATTCATTCTAATGTCAAATTCCCAATTGCTTCAGGAGAAGGATTTTTTGTGATAGATGATAAGAACTATCCAGTAGCTTGGGTTTGCTCAGCACCAGTATGGAGTGGCTAATGGGACTTAATATTCCACACACACAAAAAAAGAATGACGTTAAGATTCTATTTTCAAACCAGTAGTTTAAATTATGATTCTGCTGGATCCCCTTGTAAGAGACTTAAAATTGTATTTTTAAATTCAGCTGTGAATTATAAATTTGAAGAATAAATATGAACAGGAAAATGCTATCAGAGTATGCTAGTAAAAAACTGGCATTAAAATTAGTATCTAAAAATGCCATTGGGTGATATTTCTGAGCACACGATAGTCTGTAAGGTCAGCTTGGCCATATGAAACATTTATATTTTATACTTGCTTCAAGGTGCTGTGTGACACAGGTGCATTCTTGATAAACAGACTTGTAATGTATGTAATGGCTTACATGAATGCCCTGCAACTAAAACAAATTAGCTGCTTGAGCTAAGCTATTCTAATAGTATAGGGGAGTATTCTGCATTTCGTTTTGCAACAGGAGTTGCTTTACAATTTGGCTTAAGGTAACATTACACAACTGTCTAATTTCTGACCTGTTTTATTGATGCTATTTTTAAATGGTTGACATGTGGATAAGTCAATTAATTATTTAGACTTCAGTACTTCGAATATAAAGTCAAAATCAGTCAAATTAATTCTATTGAGCAGTATATTTGGGAAACTGAGAGGTTCTTATTGATGAAAACACAAGATGTGTTTTTCAGGGTTTTTATTTTTTTTCCGGCTTTATCTCTAGTACTGTATTTGGTAAAAGTACAAATGTGATTAGAATAGAAAGATGAAGAATAAGACTAGAGATACTAATTTCTCTTTCTTTTTTGTCACACAGGGGAGTCGTGATAACATGAGTATTGTATTAGTTTGTTTTTCAAATGCTCCTAAGGTCTCAGAGGAGGCAGTGAAAAAAGATGCTGAGTTGGATAAGTACTTGGAATCACGGGTCGAAGGTAAGAAATCCACTTAGTTCACTAGCTAGTGAACAAATCACAGTTGGATTGTGGTAGTGAGCACAATGGTGTCGTAACTATCTTGAGTGTGCAAACAAAAGCCATGAAAGACGTTATGCCGCTTTATGTTGGGTTAAATTCAGGCCTGGTTATAACTCAGAACTTTTGTATGCCTGAAAGAATGCTTTAAGCCATGCGCTTAGTTTATCCTGGTATTCTGCAAACATTTTCTTAATGTGAGCTTTAAGTTTTTACTGCTGGCTTCATAGGATAAAATGCAACTGCTGACCTTGCAGGGTATTGTATCAGCTCACTAAATTATGGTCTTGCTAATGTCCTGCTTATGAAATATTAAAAGAGGTATTTGTACTGTTTCTTCCTTTTTTCTGTGCAAGTTTTTGACAGAAGGAAAAGTTGTACTGGTGTTTGTGTCAGTGTCCCAGTAATCTAGATAGTTGATGTAGCCACCCTAAATTTTAATATATTAAAAGTCTTCAGGTATGAGTTATCTCTGAGCACACAGCTGTTGCGTGTGGTGTCTTTTCCTCTTGTTTAAATGGGATCTAAATTGAAATGGGTTGTGTATTTGTAATTTCTGTTGAATAGAGAGCACCAGTGGTCACTTCAGATGCTAACTCCAGGCCTGTTTCTTGGAATTTGGCTTACATCCCAGGCTTCCTAGATGACACTAGTTAAGATAAATACCTGTTATCTTCTGTGTCAGAGTAGAGAACATGAACTGTTAACAGGCTCCGGGAGGGAGCCAGAAGCAGCTGCTTTCACTGGCAGCAGTCAGGTGTGCGCAGTGGTTACAGGTTAGTATTCTCAGCTTCTTGGTGGCTGCTCTGTTAGCAAATAGGTGAAAGATACATGGAACTGAAGTGGATTTTATTACTTTAATAAGTGAATGTTAAGACTAATAGAAAAGCTGTCTAATGGTGATTAGAGTGTCTGGATTAACTAATTTATTAACTGATTATTTTTAGCTCTATTATCACATTTAACTAAATAATACAAATACCAAAAAAAGTTGAGAGTTTTTAGTCCAAACTGATGTGGAGTCATTGCAAATATAACTCAAAATGATTGTTTAGCTTAAGTGCTTCAGAGAAATTAATTGCTGCAAAGCTTGAACTCCTGTTGCTTCAGCTCTTGATTTTTTTTTTCCCCCCCTGCTTGAGTTCCGTGTGTCGTTCTGTGTTTTGCTAATTGGACAGAGTTGAAGGCCTTTAAAAGGCAAGTATTTAGCAAGAAATGATGGTGACCATATTTGAGAAATTATGACAAGAAATGGAGAAAGTAAATGAAACAGACTTGAAGAACTTGAAATATCTGTCTGAATTTTAACAAATTTTTGCATTCATAAATTCTATGGAGTTGTAATTTTGACAGTCTCCGTAATTAAAAGGAAAAAAAAGTTGTGGGACTGCAGTTTACCTTACACATGTGCCTTGAATATTATGTTTTAGCAAACATAATATTATGCCTTAATATTATAGCAAAAGCCTTAGCAAAATGTTTCAAACCACTAAGCAGCATGAGGAAAATTATTTAGAAATATCGTGGAATTTTTAAGAACAGTATCTGATTTAAAAGTTTAAGTAGTAAGCAGGGGAATACTTTTGACTTTAAAAAACCCTATGGGGGCAAGAGTATCATCTCAAGTGTTGGAGTCGGTAAATGTTTTGGAAAGTGGACTTTGTTTTTGGTTAAGACAACTGCCCTAATCAGTTTCGTATTCATCTTTTAACTTGGTGTAGGAAACACTGCATAAAAGAGTTGTGCCTGACAGTTTGAACTGTCTTTGACTTTGAAAACATAAAGCCTGGTAGATATGTTGTGACACTGATAATATGGATTGGTTTAAAATACCTTTCTAGAGGCTGACTATTCCTTTCAAAAAGCAAATAATGATGTTTGAACACAAATTAACAAGAACTACATTAAAAAGAATTGTTAATGAGTTAACAGCTCACAAGTTATATGCAGTTGGCTGATAGCCAATAGCCATTGTATTTATACCTGTAGTAAAAACATTCTAAAATAAAATAAGGTGGTCTTGGAACTACCGAGCTACAAAGATAGATGTGAAAAAATGTAAACTATGAGTTCTCTTGGTTACCCTCCACTTTCACTAAGTGACTAATATAAATTAGGGCAACATTAGAACTTAGTATAAAATCCTTTGGGACTTCCTGAAGCAATTTTAGTTTGATCACTAGTGTTTGTTCATAATGAATACACACTGTTCTCTTTCTGTTTTCCTGTGGACCTTAAATTTCAAGCTGACTGTACCAACTGATCCAACCTTTTAGGCAACAGGGTTTTTTCACTGCTGTATTTGGGCATTTTAAGCTCTGGCTCAAGGGAGAAAAAACAGTATTTAAGGCATGCTTTTATTAGATTAAACAAACAAACAAAAAAAGACCGTTTAATACTTGCACTTGTAACATTTGTACCCTGTACATTCATCAGTGAAATGCTGAGATTTTGTATATTTGTATGAGTTGAGTTAGTAGCTTCCTAAGATCTTTCAGGAGTTCTTAAAAGAGAATTGTTGTCTCACTCCCAATAGATAGTTTTTTTTATTTTAACAGATTGATTAAAAAGCAAACTCAGCGGGTCTTTTTTTACAGAGATTCCCAGTGGGAGAAGTATATACCAATAATCCATTGCTAGCTTGGGTTTGGACAGAATGTGGATAACTGCATTCCAAAGCTGCCACTTGTGGAGTACACTGAAATATAATGATTATGACTCTGAGCACAACCCTGCTTCTGGTTTGAGTCATTTAATTGGCCCATCTCCAAAGCACAGTCACAGAGTTACAGACTGGTTTGGGTTGGAAGGGACCTTCAAGATCACCTAGTTCCAATGCCGCTGCCACGGAGAGGGCATCTTCCACAGGTGTTTTGGGCAGTGGTGAGGTTATGCTAGGTCACTCTTTGCTTACTGCTCCTTGCAAATACTGCTTTCTGCTCTCTGTTCTTCAGACATCCAAAGTTTGGTCCCACAAAGAGAAAGCTAGGCACAGAAGCCAATTCAGTTCTCTGATGTGTTTCAGTTTATTTGAAAGGGTGAATTGCAGTAAATAACAGACAAACCACAGAACTCCACAAAACCAAAAAACCACTAACCCCATGTGATTTGTGTAGGCTTAAACAGTCTTACTGGTAAATAGTCAGTTAATCTCCTGAGTTGGATGATGCATTTTACATATGTGGAATATATACTGTATATAAAACTGATTTGTCATAATCTGATAGCTGAGTATGAAAGGAGGTGCTGTAACATGGTGAACTTGTAATGCTGTCTGGTTGGTAACCTGAATTACATAAAACTGAAATAAAATGTTAGCTGAATTTTCAAAATGCCTATCCAGGAGTGAAGTGCTAGGCTTTTAGTGTGAAGTGTTTAGAGATAAAGTAGTAGACTTTGTAGTGGACTTTGATGAATATACGCATATAATAAAATCAGGAATTATTCTTTGAGTATCTGAATTACATTAGCAATTAGCAATGCAAAGCTATCTCTAGGGTTATTCTTAACATCACAGAGATTAGGGTGAAAACTTTTTAAGTGCCTGTAAATCTGTTTCTGAAAACATTGGGTTTCTTTCTCCGGTGACCTTTGTCAAGCATATCCACAGTGTATATCTGCAAACTGATGTGTAATGACAACAGGTCATGCTTGCTCATTTGCTTTATTCTTGATTTTCTATTAGGAAGCTTTTTTTGTTTTGGTTTGGTTTTTTTGGGTTTTTTTGTTTTTGTTTTGTTTTGTTTTCCTTTTTAAGAGAGGGGACAGGTTCTGGGTAAAATTACTTAACTCTGATACCAGGAAAAGAAAAAGAAAATTATTAGTCCATCCAGAATTCTTGCTTTGCCACCTTCTAGAAATAGAGAGAAGATGCTCATGGTTCAGTTCAGCACTCCTGACAATTATTATGCAGTATAAATGTATATGTTTCTAGTAGCAAGAAATATACAGCAATCTTTAGCTGTGATTGCTTTCATTCCTTTTTAAGAAGATATAAAACCATTACGCTTGCAATAAATATTTAGAAATTGCCTTCTTTTGTAGTTTTTTTATTATTAATTCTTGCTATTTGTCTACTTTTCCTATGCACAGAACCACAGATGTGCTCTTGGTGTAAAAACTATATATTCTTAAGAAACGTTTCATGTCAAATGTACCTCAGCAAAATACTTACTCAGTTATCATTTCCTTTGCTAGCTATGATTCATTGTTAATGGATGGATGGATGATAATACTCATTAAGTTTCATAGAACAGTCTTTAATTTTAATCACTTCTAGTAGTAGTGTACATATCTTATTCTTTGCAAAGATTGTGTGGTGCTGGCTTAACATTGGGACTTAGAAGTGTAATAGTGCCTTATTTGTTATAATTATTCTAGTAGTGATTGCTTTGAGGGGTTACAGGTCTGCCTCATGCAAAGTGGGTGAGTACCTTGCCAAGCAGTTTTTTGATCTTGGTAGTCCTAAGAGAAGCCTGAATATCGTTTGCTTCCTAGAGAAGTGATAGACATCAAATAAGGTTTAAATACTAGGAAACTTGGGATGAAGGGTTTGAAGTAGGTAGGTGGTGTGCTTTTCTGCTAACTTCAGAAACTCATTAACTGCAGGCTCCAAATCAGTCATCCAGAATACAATCAGTTGTAAGAAAATTAAATTATTTGTTTCTTATCTTTGGGTAGTAGTCAAGATACAGAATTATCAAGGTTTTTAGGATGATACTTGAGAGGATTAATTCTTCTTAAAGAGATTTTTTAAATCTAGAACAGTGTCTACAAGAAATAGCCCTCAATTCCTTAATTTACTTGATTATCAGAAAAAATATCCTCTCTTACAAATAGAAGACTTGTGTCTACAACTCCAGCACTTTTTATGCTGTGGTAGTGGTTGAATGAGCAGATGCTGATGACTGGAAGCTGGTAGCATTACACCTGAGTGTATACACAGATATTACACATTCATCTTAACAGTAATCCTGGTGAAAGAGAATATGTGAAGATTTACTTCAGTTTAGGCAGTTCTTTTCCACGCTAGAAGAACTTACTAGTACTAGACTTGACTTGTGTTGTATGTCAGCTTTGAAAATGGAATGTAATTTTTAATTATTATTAAAATAAATATTTAAAATTATTCATCATCAGTTCCATATTCTGTTTTGGCCACATGGCTGCTAATATTATCTATCCATTATCTATCCTGTTGATTGCATGGTGGTCAGTGTTTATGAACTGGAGATTCAGGCCTTTGAGGATACACAAGGTGTTACTCACAAGGAAGCGTGACAATTCTGGGGAAACACTGGCTTTATGGCATGTAACGTGCTGCACTGCAAGGGGGAGCTCACTGAAACAGACTCCAGCTGCTGTCTTTTTCTGAGAGAACAGGCTGCTTTCTCCAGGGTATTTCATTCAGTTCACAGTCTGCTTCTGCATTCCTCTTAGAGAGTAAGGCTTGATGCATACTTGAAAGGCAGACTATGAATTGAAGCACTCTTTCGCCATGCCAAGACTGTTAACCTAAAATGTAAGAAATGTTTTTCTGTTTACAAGTAAGTTTTTTGTAATGTCTCTGTTAAAAAATGATAATACCTTATATTTCACTGTCTTAGCTAATGGGTGGTATTAATTCAGGATTTCTTGTGTTTTTAAATTAGAAATTATGGAAAAATCGGGTGAAGAAGGAATGCCTGATCTTGCTCATGTTATTCGTATTTTAACTGCAGAGAATATCCCTAATTTACCACCAGGAGGTGGTTTAGCTGCCAAGTGAGTACAGTACTGGAATTTCTTGAACTGTTAAATTCACTGACACTCTTTCATTTAAATGTTTTAAAAGCTTTCTTATTGTAATAACTATACTCAAATCAAGTTTTTATATTTTAAGTTAATTTACCTTTTACCATATATAAACATTAGTGTCACTGTTCCTATTCCAGAATGGTAAAGAGGAAACATAATCATATTCTGGAACATAACGTTATTTATTATGTTCATATGGCCATTTCAAAAAATAAACATGTATGTATTCTTGGCTTTTTACTGCATTACATTTATTAAGAGCTATCAAACAACGTGAATAACAAAATGCCAGGAGATCAGTTTTCCTCATGTCATGTTTTCCCAGCCACTTAGTTATAAATTTGGAGCAGTACTTATTTTGCTCAGCAAACATTCTCATAAGAAAATTATTTTTATTTGTTTTGTCTGAAACTGAATGGTAGATAACCGAGAATATTGAACTAGATTATGCATCTTAAAACTTAACAGGAATAAACCTTCAGAAATCACATTGATTTTTCTGGGGGGCCCAGTAGTGATACTCTAGCAATTTATAACTTAAGGATTTTGATGAAAAGAATTTAGGATTGCATAAACAATTGTTAATCTGGAATTCCCCAGACCAGTAGGACACATTATTGTTCCCTAGCATAGAGCATATCGTTTCTTGAGTACTCATATTTTACAAAATACGAAATCTTGTCCTCTGAGCATTCGTGTGTGTGTACATCTGTATTCAGTGTATGTACTTGTTAATGAGCACTGTTTGCCATGGTTATATCTTTCTGGCCTTGGAAGTGTCTGTACATTCTGGGCCTTTTTCTCCACTTGTGTGCATTCCAGACATTCAGAGAAGTTTTGTTGTGCCTGTTTTTCTTGGTGCCTCCCAACTGCTGTGTTTTGTTGTTTTGCTCATTAATAACTACATCATGTACTGCTGCACGGTTCTGGACCCTTGGCATATAAATTCTGTCTTAATTTGTTGTGATCTAGGTTACATTTTTCATGGACTTGGTCCAGAATTTACATTTTGGTGACTTTTTCTTCATCTTGACTTTTAAAGTCCCCTTACTTCAGGGGTGTACCTGCAGTTTCTTTCAAGAGAATATTATACAGTCTTAAGTAACTTGTTCTTGGCCTCCAAACTTGGGACAAAGACAAGCAGTGACATATGTAAGTTCATTTTACTTGCAGGAAATTACCAGAAGTCTTGGAAAAAATACTATTGCACAACGTAAGTCCACATACTGTGTAACTTAAAGCCTTTGTCCTAATAACAGAATATTCTTTTTTGATGTAATTATCCTGGGATGTTACCAGGTCATGAAGTTACACTTTGTCCTTGTGTTTGAGCATCAAGACCTGCCTCAAACAGGTTGCAAAAAGATCTTATCTGTGGCTGTCATCCACGGTTTTGGCACCAGTTAAAGTTTCACCCAATGTTTAGTATGTCTGAGCTGGAGAAATGCAATACAGTGTTACTGTGACTAGAGTATGTTTGCAAACCTTAGGAAGCCCTTAAATAACTCCATTTATATTGGCACTGTATAATTCCTTCCTTCAAGCTTCTCACTTTTGTAGAAGCCCCTGCTGGCCCACTCTTTGAGATGGGAGATATACAAGTGTCAACTCTGCTGTGGTCAGCTGATGGTGCTGTTTTATCCTATAAAATCTTACTCTCCAAAGACTTTTCTGGCTTGACTCCAGTCCCCTTGTGATTTCAAATGCTGCCTCAAGAATGGAGATTTGCTGAAGTAAACAAAAGTCCTGAACTACTCTGTCCTCTGGGCCTTAGTACTTCCACTCAACATCTTGCTCCTGAGTTTTCCCATGAAAGAAGAGCACAGAGAAATTCACTGGTGAAAGAGAGAAAAGTGAATTAAAAAGATCAGATAATTCCCAAGGAGCTGGCTTTCGTGTCTATTTAAACCCACTGCAGTGACTTCCTGTTTCTCATGTGGCAATCTTGCTTGGACTGTCCAGGCATTTTCTGTTATGTTGGAGGTGCCTTTGCTTTATGTAGTACAGGCATTTAATCAGAATTGTGCCATTCCTCTATCACTAAGTATGGAACTAAATGGAGAGAGCCCCGTCCTCTATCATCGGCAAAAAGATTCAGTTTCTCTTCTCTAGGAAGATCTTCCACCAAGTCCAGTGGATCCCATACTACCTCAGATATGCAGCCTTTCCAGATTTCTTCGATATGTTCAGAAGGAGCCTCATCTATCTTGCAGCATCCTCAGTATTTTGGGACAGAAAGTTCTGTTGTATCAAGAGCCGTGTATATTTGAGATGTTTGCTGGTGATTTGACATCTGATGCTATTGTGCTCTTTAGAAGAGTCAGCAGTTGGTGCTCTTCATTCTATAAGACACAGTTTTTAGAAATCTTGGTCATTTCCAGCCTTAAGAGTCTTTGTCCACGTAACAGGTTTTTTTTTTGTCTAAGCTGTCAATAACATTTATCATATTTATTATAGCTGTCTGAATGTTTCCCAGTTTTAACTTTGATTTGAAAATATGAATATATAATCTTTTTTTTGCATCAGAAATCTGTTTCTATGATGGGGTTTATTTTTTGTGAAGTTCTTTGTGCTTGTTTTGACTGCCTTTGAGAATGTGGCCTTAAATGGCACTGCTACAAAAAACATCTAGCTAGTGGCTTTTGTGTTTTAATTTCTACAGTGTGAATAGATAATAGAAAACAAAGCTAAGGGGTTGTATAGTCTGCATACCACACTTTGAAATTTTGTAGGCAAGTTGTAAGCTGTACATATGTAATAAAGATGGGGAAAAGCTGAACTGTCTTCAAGTTCCACATCCAGAAATACGGGGAAAAACCCAGCAATTGTTCAGACTTGAAGAGTTTGTTATAACAAGCAAAATTATGGATTTAAATGTTACTCTTAACGAAATCTGAATATGCAGCTCTAAAAAGAGGTGGACCATGCAGAGGGTAAGGTAAGAAAATGGTTTTACTTTGCTCAGTCTTTACAAATCTTGACCAGTTGCTAGATCCCCAAATTCTTACTGGAACTGAGTAAAGGCACAGAGTGGTTTCATCTTTTTAAAAGGCAGATTAAAAGAAAATATACCTTAAATAACTGAAAATTCATACTCTGATCAAAAGTTTTTCAATGTCTTGAAATCCTTTGTTTTACTAAATTTTTTCAAACTTCTCTTTCTAGGCGTAATATTATTGAAAATGTGTATACTAGGCTGAATCCACACAGAGACAGTGAGGGGGTAAGTTCTCATTTTGATTGCTATACGTCTTTCTTAATGTGAACATCGAAGTTCTCCTACATTAAGCAAAAGTGTTCATCACTAGGAAATAAATATTAGAAATACAAGCTACATATTGTAGCATAGTGCTAATTTTTACCTTGCACTGGATGGATTTGATACAGAAGTTCTTCCTCTAAAAGACAGAAAACTGACACTCAATTCTGAAAGACTTTTTAAACACTTACATGACTACCATTTTCTCAGTCAAACCTGAGAGGCAACAGTGCAGCGTTTTTCTAAACTATGGTTTAAAATTGTAAAAAATCAGTAGTCAGCAGATCCATTACTTAACTGGCTATAATGTCTACTGTCCAGAAATGTAGTACAAGAGGGGGAAAGCACACTTCCTGTTGTCTTCTGTAAGAAGGCCTTGGTACACTGAATATAAAAGATTACAAGACTTATTATTTTATTGTAGTCTTTATTAGATGATTTTCATTGCATTTAGACTATCTTTCCATATCCTATCTCTGTTGGTCTAAGGAAAAGTAATTTTAGATTATTTCAGTTATGATTTTTCAAGTGGCTTACATTCTTCCCATTTCCTATGAAGCTGAATGTTACAAAGTATACTGAAATATGGTTTACTGTACCTCTAAACCTGATTACTAGGTAGCTCTTAATATTAGTGTAAGTAATAACTGGTATTTCTATCAACTGTGGTTAAATTTTTTTAAGAACTGTGGAAAATTGAAGAACTGATAAAAAACATCAGTGCTTGTACACATTGTCATTTCCTGTACGGTTTGTGTGAACTGTTTTCGTGGAAGTACCATTCCTATTCTAGTAAATCCTTTGCAGTATTTTTTTCTTCTGAGATGTCTGCAAGGCTCTCAGTCAGGTAGTTATTACAGTGAATGGTGTTACACTTGTAATATTTTGAAATTATCAGTTGTGCACTATGAGATAGTAAGTACACAGTCTCACTACAGTTGTTACTGTGTTTTTACCATTGTTCTCTTCTCTTAACTGCCTATATTTGATTTCTTATCTTCATTTAAAAAGCTTGTGTGGGTGGAAGGGGCCACTATTCTGTTAGCATACAAATGGAGACAAAATCTCTTAACTTGTTACCTTTTTGGGATTTGTTCCTTTGTCTAGTTTGAAAGTGATAGGATATACTTCTTTTCATTTCACTTTCAAGAAATTGTGCAACAGTACCCCAAACCTAGATACACAAAATTTTTCTCTTTTCAGCTTCTTTAGTCCCTCAGGAAACTCTGCACCTCTGTCAGCCTGCTACTGCTTTTTTTATTTAGCTAGAACTTTCCTGCTTATTGGGGAGAAGTTACTGGTATATGAGGCTTATTTAAAAATTAAATAAAAATTATAACAGCATAGGTTTTACAGATTAATTGATATTTTAAGAAAAAACCTGCAAGTTTGTCTAATGGTTACATTTTAGAAATGTTATATGCTGTAGTTGCATTTATGATGCACCTCTTCTGAGTCTAGATTTACTTTTTAATAGCTCTGCAAGTTTGCTAAAAATCCTAATATGCAGTGTAGCATCTGTTTGTCTATTGGCTCCTTTCAGGAAGTGTTTGTGCATCATCCATTTTAATTTAATAAAACGAGGTAGCTAACCTAAATACATGCATTTTGCTTATAAAAGAATATACCATTAACTGCTTTGACCTTTCTTGCCATTAAAATCCCTGAGCAGTTGGTTTGGCTTTTAATTTGGTTTCTTTAAAAGGAGTTGCAGTCTGCTTCCTAAATTTTTCTTACGTTGATACAGAAGTGCAAATAGCGTGGTTTAAATTCTAGTTCAGTCTTGTGATAGCTTGTCATTTCCAGTCAGCACCTATCACCCTACGTGATACTGGCCCAGAGGAGTTTGAGAGGATGAACTCCCCCTTGGTGAAGGATACAATTCCTGTTTGCATCTTCCCAGCAAGTTATCTTGATGTCTTTGAGGTGGATGAATCTAGTGATCCTCATCTCTGAGACAATGAGAACATGACTTTCTTGCTGGTCTTAGTCATTTTCAGGTGTATGTGTGGTGAGCTTTTAGCCTTCTGAACTGGATACTGTAGTGTCCAGAGATGTAAAGGGGAGGAGGCTGTTCAGCTATTCAACATTCAGAATGTCTGCATGCACTGATAATGTTGCTACACACCTCACATTTAAACAGTAAGCGAAGGTAGGAAGGAAACAAACAGTATTATCCCAATGATGACATTGCCAAGTGAGATTGAAATCTGGCTAATGATCCTCCTGTTTAAATTAGTATGAGACAAGAGCAGATGTTCACATGAAAAAGTAGGTGCTAGAGACATGGGTGTTGAGTCTGCACAGCACTAAGGTACGCTTGACTTGCACCTGAGCATCCTTCCCCGTGTGTAGTTAACAGTGCACTCGTGTCTGCTGAGAATGGGTGTTGTACAGAATACTTCTGGTACTGACTGGAAACTCTGCCTGCAGCAGTCGTCTGCCATTGAATGGTTGTATATAAGGCTAGAGCAATTGTTATCATGGCAAAATAATAACACAGTTAGTTGCTAAAATACTAATGCAGATGACTAAAAAAATCCCTCCAAATGACACAAACAACAAACAAAACAATCAGATTAACATTTGCAATTGACAGTGTGGCTTCCTTCTAAAGACTATACATTTTAGCGTGTAACAATTTTGAAATAGTTACTGTGAGTTCCTGTAAACCGGATCATAATAGCTTTGCAAAATATCTCTTCTTGTATAAATTAAAACCTTGGCTGTCTCTAGGTTAGCTTTGTTTTGCTCAGCACTGTAAACATTTCAGGTAGTGTTGCACTCAGATTTTTTTTTTCTTGTCTGTCCAAACTAGTAATAGTAGATTATTTTTCTTCACATGTGCATTTTCTGAGAAACCTTAACATAGAGCTTTAAGGAGATGTCATGCTGAACAACAGTCTGAGAAATAAAAGAATCCTTACTACAGCAGTATTCAGAGATCACTAGTGTGGCTTGAGGGTATAGAAGTCTTTAAGTTTCTTCTGCTAGCAATCTCAGCAGATTACAAGTATTTTATAAATCTGGGGCTGGAGAGAGCCCTGTGCTGCAGTCACAATGAACAACTTTACTTTTGTTTGAGCAGAGACTTCTGCTATAAATGTGGTGGCTTATGGCTTTGCAAATATGAGTGAAAGCACAGGAATATGTTATGTATTGGCACCTGATGCTTTCAGATCTTTCAAGGAAATTTAGAGAATGTATTCATGGCTAAATAGTTGTTAGCACTGTGATGTTACAATACCACTAAACAGATCTACTTCCTGTGTTAAAGTACTATTCTTGGTGACTCTACTTCTCTGACCATTGTAATTTTTTGATGTGTTCATAAGACTAAGAGAATACTGTCCAATGAGACTACTTCACTGTATGTACGTATCCTTAAACACAAAGAACTATGTTTAAATTACAATGGCTGTGTTAATAGTTGCAGTGGCATTTGCTTAAAGCTGCCTTTGAGCATCTTACTTGAAGTCAGTCATGTTTCTCTCTTATTTTTGCTAATAATACACACTGGCAGTTGGCTGAACCAAATAATATGCTACACAAAAAAAAAGTGTAAATGGACACAACTTTCACACCATTCTCACAACATTGTAAATCCAGCTATTTAACACATAGCAGCCCTTTTTATACACATAATTTAATAGCACAAAACTTGTCTAAGAACTGTGAATGCTTATGTTGAATATAACTAGCACAAATTTATCCTTGATTTTATGGTCAGTAGCACTTCAGTTGAATTGAAATGCGCAGGAAGACAAATGCTGCCCTGCACAATAACCATACTTTCCAGGGACCTGTTCTAGCCACACATCATTAGAGAGAAATTTCTGCCTATGTAATGTATAATATATAAAAGAAGTAGTTTCTGTCCTACTGTCTGTGGGGTTTCTTGTCTGTTAGCACTGAGGGACACAAGGGAAGCATGAAATAGCCTGCTGTAAAATAGGGTGAAACACCATGCAGGATGTGAGTTTGAATATCAAACGCTAACAGCATTGCTAATTCAACTCCTACCAGCATTTGAATTGCTTAGGAGCCTCAGGGCTGCTATTATATTGCTTATTGCTTTTACTCTTCAGTGTTGCATGGAGCAAAATTATTCGCTTCAGTCTGCCAAAGGAATTTTTAAAGATCTTTGTATTGTGAAATGTGGAAATTTCAGGGTGTATCTGTGCTAATGTCAACCTCAGAGCAAAACTGATGGAGTTGATGAAATATGGAATTCAAATGTTCTCTGAATTTTAAAAAAATGGAGGTCTTCAGCTATGTTGCCCTGTTTAATATTAGCTAGATATATACATAACTCAGATTTTTTTCCTTGTCAAACCAAGAAACAGGATACATCTGTAGCTTCTACCTTTATCTTGCTTCTCCTCACTGTGCTTGTGAAGAGAGTATTGAATTCTTGAATATTCTCTTGAATGTTTTTGTATTTGAATATAAAAATGCTAGTAAATGGAAGTCAAAACATCTCAAACTAAGACCAGCAAACCACTGTGAAAGTACGTCTCTACTTCCTAAACAAATTAAACTTAGAGGGATGCCATTGTATGCAGTAATACTCATTTTTGTGGTAAAATTGTCCCCATTTTAACTTGGACTGTGTTAATCGGTCTTGGGGCTTTTATTCCAGCAACATTACATAGAGCATGCAAAATCTTATTGATCCCAAGGTATTTTCTCAATACTGCTATTAAGCTTGTAAATGAATGACAGCAGTACTTGTAATTAGGAAGCTTTTGGACTACATGACAATAAAGTGAGGTCATCATAAAAACAAGGCAGTCTGGATTTTGCTTCTAATGTCTTGCAAAGTCTGCTAGCTTCCAGCAATAGTTTCATTTGTCTAGATTGATAAGTTGCTGCATATTAATAATTTAAAATGTACTGTTTCCTTAAAGCAACAGTACTGCTTTTGCACTTAAAGGTGGAAATACCTGGTATCAGTGTCAAAGCACTCTAGCGGATGTGGCTGTCTATCACCAAAAAACACAGCATTTTTTCAACTGAGGCCTTGTAACCAAGCAGCTCATTTGCTGAAGAGACTTCCGTTCCTTAACTAGCACTCAATACTCAGATTTTGTGCTCTAGGTTCTTAGGTTTGACATTAAATAACTGTTCTACCTGCTAATTTTTCTAGGCAATACACAATCTGCCTAAAGGGTGTGTCTTATGTTGTTCAGATACCAGCATTTCCCGTGCTCATGGGTAGCTGTTTGCTTTTCTGGCAGCATCATGCATGCAAAAACCAGGGTGTTCACTAAAACACTGAGCATTTATTTTGATGGATGCTTCAACTAAACTGCTATCAGTAGAGTTATGTATTCTCTTGAGTTTTTCACAGAACTGTGCTGCTACTGGCTGTGCAGAAATTCACAATTAAATATATTGACCTGGTGGCTAAAGAAGCTTAAATTTTCAAAATTTTCCCCTGATAAATGACCCAAGTTGTGATGGCTATCATCTGTGTTTATCAAAGACATTTGAAATAAAGATGGAGGGAGTTACTTGGGAGGAGGTACTTTGACTGGCTCAAAATGAACTGAAATTATTAAAAATGCTGGTTTCATAGTTATAATTTCTTAAATTATGTTGTTTAAAAGGATGACCATGAAATACATTGTTCTAAGTTGTATGTTTGCTAATAAGGTGTTTTACATTCAGATAGAGAGAGATTTGAAAGAAAGATGGGATTTTCGGTTTGCCTTTTTTTTTTTTTTTTTTTTTCTTAAACTGTGATTAGACAATCTTTTAGTTTTAACTACTGATCTTTTTGGGGTGTTGAATCTCAACCGAAGGAGCCCGGCGCGGCCGAGGAAGGCGGAACGCAGGGGAGGTTGGTGGAGGCGCTGAGGCAGATGCGGATTAATCATAGGGGCAACTACCGCCACCTGCTGGAGGAGATGCTGGCCGGGTACCGCCTGGCGCAGCTGCCGGGCCCGGGGCCGCCCCAGGACTCCGCGGGCCCCGAGCCGCCCCCGCCCCGCGCCGGCCCCGCGCCCGCCCCGCCACCGGCAGCGGCCCCGCGCCCGCCCGCGGGCGGCGACCAGAGCGGCCAGCAGCGCGCCTGACACTCTCTGCCAGCTAGCGCCTTGCTCTGCTTCCATCGCAACCTCGGGCGCCGCTAGCCTGCAGGACTCTTTGGCTTCACTGGAGTGATGTGTACAGATTGTTTATACAGAGCTCTCGCTTCCTTAGACGTTCAGCTACTCTGGGGTATTACAGTAATTGCATCCTAAGTTGTGTAGCAAGATTTCACTTCCCGTTTGAGGTTTTGATTTTCTTTTTTCAAATCCTGTGTAACCAACAACAGCAATCTAGCAAGTACACAGAAAGGCATTTGAAAACTTTTTTTTTTTGCGAACATCATTAAATAATAGTTTTGATGGTATATGTTTGCTCATTGTAAAGTAATTTACATCTTAGTTGTATCTTTTGTGGAATTTAATTGAACTATACAAATTCTTCAGGTTTTTTTTCCCCAGCGCCATGTACTGCATGTTTGTGTTTGGTTTGTGTATAATTCCCATTACAGCTAAATTACAAAAGCTGTTGTATTTAGGTTGTCACTTATTAAATGTTTGGTTTTCCTTTTTTCAGTTTAGGTTGTATCCAGTGTTCATCATAAATACTGATTTTTCTAGACAATGGTATTATTACTTCTCAGGTTGTAGCATAGCATATATCCAGAAATGAAAATGTACTTAAATTTAGTACCTAGTGTCAATTTACAATAATTTGTGATCAACTGAAAATAAAGACTATGCTGTGGAATAATATCTGTATGCATATTGACTCTTTTCAGCGAGTAATAAACCTTCTTTGAATTGTTATCATTCCGATATGACTTGAAAGTTTTCATAGCTTCTGATATGAACTCATGGTGTTCATTAATTTTTACAAAGCTTTGAGTGCTGTTGGGTTTGGAGCATTCATCATAATCCTGTATTTGGGCAACATTTCTCAGGTTCAAGCTAAACATCAGCCATATAAATGAATAAACTATTCTTCTAAAGTTTGCCTTCTGCCAAATCTTTTCCTTGTCTCTTGGGGTACAGTACATACGCGTACGTCCATTTGGGTAGGTCGGTGATAACACTGGGACTTTGCTGTAGTGGTAGCTCATCTGCGACTAAGTGCAATCTGGAAGTCTTGTGTCAGTTGTCAGGTCAGAACAATAACACTTGCACAAAAATGTCATTGTTCAAAATAGGTACAGATTTCACTGCCTTAATGAAAATGACCCTGTAGGAATTTCTTTTGGACCAGGAATAACTGAGAATCTGAGTTCTGTAGTATTTTGTAGAGCTGCATTGGTTTTTTTGGTTTTTTTGGGTTTTTTTAGTCCACAGATGTAGTATGTATTGATAGTTGTGATTTAGTATAATTTTAGGTAAATCTTGGTTTTAAATCGTTCTGCTGTAAGACCTTTAACTGAATTCCTGTTTAATAAGAGTAAATTCCATCATGATGTTGACAAACAGGAAGTGTGTGTGGAAGTGGGCAGGTATGGAAAACAAGGAAAATGTTTTCTGTCTTACACTAATAATCTTCTTTATTATGCCACTGAAATCCAAAGTGCAGCAAAATGTTTTCATTTGTGTTGGTGAGTAGTAATGTTTCTCCTCTTCTTTTCCTGTAGGGTTCTGGAGATCTAGAAGATCCGTGGTAGCCTTACAAATCTGCTAAAATGCTTTTGATTCTGAAAGGGGGAAAAAAACTTTTAAATCTGATTTCTTCAATACAAGGGAAAATTTCTGGTGGATTTCCAACATTTTGTGAAATGGGCAGAAAGATATTAGAATTTTCCATCATTTGTTCATTTTTGTGTTTTCTGATATTGCCACTCTTAGCATTGCCTGTACTACAGTATTTTTACCAGCCTCAGGCATACTGATTACATCTGTAATGAACTTTGGCCCTAAAAAAGAAGGAAGGAAGGAAGGAATATTCTCTCAGCAGATCGGTGTATGTACCTGAGGTGCACGGGATTGTAGGTGTACTCTGAAGATACACTGTGGCTTAATGAAACATGCAACACACAAGCATGAGAGAGAGTACAAGTAATTGTTTGAGATGTTTCTTATTTCACTTTACTGAGTTGGAAGGCTTTGCAGCTCTGTGGCTTGGAAGTAATTTCAATTGGGCAATACGCTATCAGATGTGTATTTTTTTTTTCTTTTAAATTTTCCAGTTTTACCTGTATTACCAGACCGTTAGGTTTCCCTGCGGTGTCCAAATTGTGATACGTTGCCTACTGCTTGCTTGAAGATAAGTGTATTTGGCAATAATATATGAAGATTCTAGGCATCTAAAACCAGTAAGAATTTTACGCATGTGTACAACACACCCTTCAACTCTTGCTAGAGAAAATCTTTTTTTTAAAAAACCAAACTGGTGAATTTATAGTTAGTAGTGACTTGCTTTGACATCTCTCACAGCTGCAGGTTTTTTTAAAAATGCTGAAAATTTGCCTTTATTATAATGTAAATTGTGATTATTTTTTTGTTCTATATGTGGTTTTCTATAGTTTTTTGATTTTTTTCAGCTTAAGATACAGACAGAAGTCTTGTGTAATATGGGTATAATTTTTAATTGTTTGCATTATTTTCAAAGTTCAAATTATCACTTTGAGATTACTATAAATACACTTAAAATTATCTATTTTAAATTAAGAAAATATTAGAGATATTTTCATGGGTTCAATGACCTTTCATTTTATAAGCAATGGGCATGGTACAGAGTGGCTGTCATGTAAGGTACTTGAAGATTCTTAGTTTAATTCTATTTTTGCAATAACCTTGACTTTTTTTCTGACTTCTTTGAGTTGTGCATGTAATGAGTCCAGTAAATGCTGAAAATGGGGAAGAGTAAAGTATTTATCTAAAATAAAAGCTATTGGGGAGGGGAAACAATGAATGTATCCATCTGTACATGATTTACATGCTGTGGATGCCTTGTAAACATTTTCCTATTTGTTTAAACTGTGTTTCAGCGAGGATGTAATTGCCCTTGTGTGTAGTTTTAAGCTAATGACAGTCATCAACTGGTTTTGTGTGAAATTAAATTCATGGTATTTTTCTGTAACTTTATCCCCATGGTGAGTCTGTAAAAACCACACGCTCTTTCATACTGATGCTGAAGGCCAGCTTTTCCAGTCATTTTGATTCACTGTGCATCTGATTTTTTTTTTTTTTTTTAAATTTTTTAAAATTTTTTTTTTCTTTTTTCTTTTTTTTTCTTTTTTTTTTTTTTTTTGGTCTAGAGAGGTTTATTGCCACAGTATATTTTATTTATTCATTAGATTTTAGCCTTGTAAGTTAAAGTGTTTTAAATGATGATGTTAGCAGGTATTTGTCCCTTTACTGGTTTTTTTGGGGTTGTTAAAAGATAGGGAATGAAGAATGCAAAATGGTTTATTGTTCAGACTGTCCGCTCTGGTCCAACCCTGTACTGATAGTACCTTCCCAGTATGATATTGTGATGTTTCATACAATACAGTGAACATAACCAACTTGTTATCTTCAATAAAGGATTGCTAAAACAGTGTGACATGCTTTCTATTTTTTTGGGAAGGACTTAAGAGGATGCAAGTGTTCCATATAAAAAGGTAACTCAGTAAGATTTATGAGGTCTCTTAGCTGAAGGATTTCTGTTTGTTCTGTAGCAGATGTGCCCCTTCATCTCAGAAGATCTCAAGTCTAAAAGTGGGCTTCTCTGTGGGAGGAAGGAGAGGGCAAACAACATTTAGTGCTCCTAGGACAAATCCATCCCAAGTTCAGCTGGAGTCTTAGTCCAGCTATGGGAGAGCATTCATTTAAAGACTAAATATTCAGATTAAACTTGACTTTTAGGTCAACTCATTTCTTGAGGTTTCTTAAAGATGTGAACTTAAACCTATGGCATTTTACTGTGGCACAGTTTTGAATAGAAACATCTCTCATGTTAATGCTTTCATGTTTAAACTTCTACAGATTTTTTTTTTACAACTTACTAATGTAGTTTTTTGGCTGAGAGGAAAAGGAGAATGGAATCCTCCATGGTGTTGATAGTTCAGGGTAATAACCTGCCTGAATAGTTAGTGTTACTGTACAGTGGACATTATTACAAACAACCTGAAGATTTTTGAGTCTGTACAAATCTGTTAACTTTGAACTTTCTTGTTGGATTTGTTTGTACAGCATAACCTCTGCATGCTTTCTTCATGGACTGCAATTTTAGTGCCTTGTTCCACCAGCAAGATTTCTGGTGCTCCATGGGCTCCAGTCCCATGAATGCTTCTTTGTTTGGATTTTTTACATTTAGTGGATAATCTCCTTCAGGTACAAGGGTTTATTCCTTGTATCGAAGTGAAGTATACACATTTTCAAAGAGAAGGATAATAACTTGCACAGCCTCATCAAAATGTAAATCAAGACAACTTTTTTCCCCTAAATTATCGCTACTTGCCATTCATGCATCCACTCGGTTATGAATTGTAGTCAATGTTTTTAGTTTAATCGAAATACTGTGTAGATTTCAGCAGCCTGGGAGTAACTTTGCTTGTTGACTTGGTATTCTTAGTGTGAGAAATCTGAATGAATGATGAAATTTGTTCATGTATTTGACATAATTTGTCAACATTTTAAAATTGCATTGTCTTAATTTTGTTGCCGTCTGGTAACTAGCACAAATACACTTATGTAGAACACTGAGAGTAGGAAGTGCCTCTGCAGCTGGGGTCTTTCTGTTGTGTCAAATTTGGCTTGATTTCATTTTTATGACTTCTCCTGTAACACAGGCAAAGTATTCCATGTCAGTTCTCAGATCTGCTCTCTGAGCAAAATAAAGATCTGTTTTAACTGCTCCTCATTAATGTGTTAAGTGGGATAGGAGGTAATGAAGTAGATGCAAATATAAGTGATGTCTCGTAACTACTGTGACAGTCTCCTCTTAATAGGCTGAATCTTGTGGCTATTTGAACCTGCCTTCAAACCTTTACAAGGCTTGCCCAAAATATCCATATTTTTCATGGCCCTAAATGTGAATCTGATGCTGATGTTGCTATTTGGATAGTTTAAAAAAAGACAAACCAAAACATAAAAGCAACAACAACAAAAAAATCCAAAACTACAAAACCAAACCAACTGTTAAGTTGTTGATTCTTTTAGCAAGTCAGAGGCTGGCTATTAGTGGCTAGGTGGTTTCTTGGTGTCATGTGTAAAGTGGAGTTCAGTCAGCCACTTCATCTCTGAGCTTTTGTATACTGTCAGCCATAATCAGTGGCTTGAATCTTAAAAAGCAAAATTAGCCCCAGAAAACCAGTTGTTTTTCTTTGGCACTTTGAGCAGAAATCAAAAGCAATAGCAACTTGAGATTAGTTTCAGCATTGACCCAAACAGTGATAGGCAACTTTTACCTCTGGAAGAGGAAGCTAAAAGCAGTGCTGCCTATCGTTAGGTATAGGCTTACAATGGCGCAAAAAAAAAAAAAAAAAAAAAAAAAGCCACAATTATAAGCAGTTTTTGATTATCAACTAATATGCAGTTTGTTGGCTTGAGGATTGTCTGAAGGCTTGTTGCTTTTGGCTCTTTATAGTTATTTTTTAGCTCTAAACTGAAAATGAAGTTGGAGGGAGATGCAGTGGTGCAGGTAAGTAACTCCATGGGATACTCCCAGAGATGAAGGCAATTTGACGAAACCACAAGAAAGGACCCAAAGTCACTGAATTTATGCAGTCTAATCCAGGTAAGTATGCAATTTATGCAGCTGAGGCTCTACCTCTCATACCTTTGTAACCTGTTTTCTTTGAATGCCAGTCTGGACTTGTCCTGCCTGTGTTTGTTTGGGCTCTGTTGCTGTACAGACCTGACTCAGCTTTACTTGGTTTGTGCTGTCTTATGTTCATACCTAGCTGCTTCTCTGTTGATCAAAACACAAGCAGCTTTTGTATTTTAGCATGTCTGTGCCTCCTGTTTGTGTTCAGCTCACCGTTGGTGCTCATCTCTCATTTCCGTCATTCACTCTGTTACGTCACCAGTGCTGCTATGCTTTGCTCTTTGTACGTCTGAAAGAAATATTCTCCCAAAGACTTCGCAATTCCTTCTTCAGAAATCTTCAAGTTCTCCTTTGCTTTGATGGGTGGATTTAAGGACTGGCTGGAATTGCTGAGATCTTCCTTCTGATTCTGCCCTTAACTTTCCTTATTTGTCTATATGCAGCTTGGCTGGGAATTTCCAGAGAAAAAGTCTTTGCTGTGCTGATCAGTGATTGCTATGACTAGTGGCTGAATTAACATCAACTAATGATTGCATCAACACCTGCTTGTAATCCTGACAAAGACTGATAAGGGTTCAGGTCATGGGGTTGGGCTGATGGGAGAAAAAAAATAAAATTGGACATTTGCCATCAGTTGAATACTCTTTTTTCTGAAAACAGTTATCCTTCCCAGTAAAGGATGAAAAATACTGTAGTAGGAATGAATACATTCTAAATTCTAAGGACTTGTGGCAACTAATTCAAACTGTCTCATTGGATATAATTTTTCTTGTTGTGTCAAGTCTGCTTCAAAAATAACTTTGACCCTAGTTTTCTGCCTTCTCAAACTTCTGCAATCGAAGGTGAGTTGTGGGGAAGTTGAGTCTATGGTTCAATAGTGTTCAGTGTTGTAAGGACCCTGCCCTTGACATTTAGAAAGCTGGGATCAAGTTTATGAGACCCCTGATGGCAATGTTGGAAGTTTGTCTGATCTTTAAATATAGAAATACTGATTTTTCTGGCCTTTTTCAGGTGGCTTTTGGAATATGGTTGGTAGATGTGGGGTATTTTTGAACAAATATTGTTCAGAGAACTTATATGCAAGGTTCTGTCAGAAAGAGACCGAATGTGTTCTGCCTGTATCATTTTGAAGGAGCTGCAAAGCTCAAGTGAAAGAAATTGGACAGAAATTCATAGAAGGAAAATTCTCTCCTGTGAGATAAAACACTACTCTTGGAAGTTAGCATCCAAGACTTAGAAGGAGAACCCAAAAATATTTGTGTAAGTTACATTCCTTGCCAGACTGTTATATTTTCTCAAAAAATCCCCGAATTGTCCTCTTAAAAAATATGCAAAAGAGAAACTGGTGAAAATGCACTATTCTATACTGATGTATTTTAGCTACTTCTTTTGGAGGTGAACATGTAGATTAGTAAATATCCTACATTCAGAAGTTAGTTGAAAACTTAAAAGTAAATGCATTTTAACTTTGAAGTAAAATGCATATTTAAATTGAATTAATGAAGAGATATTTCCCATTATTTTTTAGGGAAGCTTCTTAACCCCATTCACATCAAATTAATTCTGTGAATATTGTTTGGTTTTTGGTTTTGTTTTTTTTTTGGCAGGTTATTCATGCAAAATGGTGAATGCCTACCTAATCTTCAAGTAATTTACATTATTTAATTTGTTGTTAGTAGGGGAAACTGGAAGATGTGAGGGATTTTTTTTTTATTCCTTTATCTAATGGTCATCTTCATAAAAGCATCTAAATTTAATGGTACAACAAGGATTTTGGCCTGGGTATGTAAAGTAGACATGTTTTCCCAGTGTGTTTTAAATAATAATATTACAGCTCTGGGGGCAGAAAATGTATGAAATGAAACCAAAATACTTTTTCCAGCTCAAATAAATCTACATTTACTTTGGAAGGAGATAGTTTTTGGAAATACTCTGCTAACACAGCGTCAAGGTGTTTGGAAGTGTAGTGATTTACAAGAACTTCAGTGTCTGCTCTTAGTACTTTTTATGTTATGCTGGCTGTGAAGTTTTAAAATGGTGAAATATATTTTACATTCATGTCTTCATTCTTACTTGTCCTTATCCTAAAAATATGTAGGAAGTTCCACGCTGCTGCTTCAGAGATTACAGTTATTGCATTTAACTTCACACTCTATTCATTAAAAAAACTCAGAGGTCCAAGCATGGCAGTAATTGCAGCAACTCCTTTACATGCTGTTACCATATTTCAAGTGCTTTTTATGTGAACTGAGAAAAAAAAAAACCCAAACCCAACAAAGACCAACAAAGTTACATCTTTAAGATGTGATTTCTCGTATTATCTTAGTAGTCCCTATGCTTTGAATTGCATTAAATAAAATTGTATAAAATAAAGGGAAAAGAGAAAAATATGTACCAAATGTGTATTATGTTATCACTGACTTGAAGATGTTGTACAGCTGTCTTCCAGTTCAGCCTGTAGTATTCAAATATTTGAAAGATCTGTCTTTGAAATGCAAGCAGGGCATCCACTCAGAAGAGAACCAGTTTGCACTGCTCCCCTGTACTTGGTGCAACAGACTCCCAGAGAGCCTAGCAGAGCTAGCAGTCTGAGAGCTGTGAGAAACTGCTTCATATATATATATGTATGGAATGAAAAGCAGAAACTTTAGTGCTTTATTTATCCTGGGAAGGGGGAATGGTGTGTGTGATACTTCATCTTTCCTCTGTTTGAGTGGATAGAATGGAGCGGGGCATTTAAATGTGAATACTTGCAGGGTGTAGGGTTGTTCTTCTCTGGTTCACTAGCGTAAACAAGTGAGGTGCCAGAAGTATTTTTTGCAGATATAAAATGTGAGATCTGGCACTGAAGAGCCCATACAGTTCTGTGGATCCATGAAGTTCAAAATGGAAAGGCTGCTGTTTGCTGCAGGTGATGCTTTCTTCGCCTTGCACCAAGCAGTGCTTTCACACACATGGCTGGATCCTTGAATGCCAGACAGTTCCAAAACAAAACTTGTTTTAGGCAGTGTTTAAGAGGGTAGTTCTTAGAGTTTTAATAATTCTTCTAACTTACAGGAAATAAAGATTGTCTTCAGTTTCAGTTGTACGTTCAGGTGACTATGAAATTAAGGTGAAGTTCTGCTGCCTGTGTCCACACTGAATGGTATATGTGGAAAATACTTCTCATAGTTGTGGAATGTTTTCTTGATACAGAGGTCTAGTCTGTGCTGGTCAGAGAGCCCCTTCCCTGAGTATAGACCCTTGCATGTGCCAGCTGTTGCTGCGCTGTATACTCGATCCTGAATTGAAGATGAGGATTTTTATTGGTTTGGGGCTTTTTAACAGAATATGTGCTTTTGGTTCGTTGGTTTCACTTCCAATGCTCACATTGATTTTTACACACATTACTGCTGCTGGACTGTTAGTGGTCTGATGTGGAATCCGTGAACTGTTGGTCAGAAGTAGCCATTGTTAAGAGCCTTAGGGTGCAATTCCAGTAGTGGAGAGTGAAGCTTTCTGTACAGACTGGAGATTTCTGATATGAACTGAGCTCTTCCAGCAGGAAATTATTTCACAGGAGCATGACCTGAGCAGGTTTCATCATGGAATACCTGCCACTAATTTGATACTTGTGAAAAAACAAATTGTTTGCAGGAAGGCCTGTCTTCATGCACTGAGAGAAATGGGGCAAAGGAGTAAATTTATATGGAGTACCATGTATAGCTGTGATACTGTGCGTGTAATTCCTGCGGGTGGGGAAGCTGAGGTACTATGAAACGCTGTACATCCTGTATGGTATGGCAAGATGTGTGCTCATGTAGTGACAGCTGTTGCATGACAGCCCCTTCCAATAAATCCTTCATCCTTCCACAAGAGGAAGTGCTTTGTGCTCAACAGACCAAAACCTGCTCCTCAGATTGCTCTTCAGTGGATGTAAATTTTTCTCAGAGATAAGCCCTGGCAAAGGCAGATGTAGCTTTTTGGGTCTGTCTCTTTGGTAACCCAAAGGATGGATGTGCTTGTGATGTGTGATGCCATTTTATTTTTTTGAGCTGCTGCTTTGCTTCCTGTTGGGCTGCCTGGCTGTGCTGTCTGTATTGCAGATTTCCCACTTCAGGGATGTTTCAGTAACACAGGGTCTCCCTTGAGTTGCAGCCATCCAAACTTCAACAGTCTGCTATTATTTAATACCCTGCTGAACCTCTCCAGCTCATGCAAGGGGAAGGGCAAGGTCTGAGTCTCTTGCTGGGAAAGGCTTTGAGGAGTAAGCTGGAAAAGAAAATTGTTTGGAAGTTGTCATCTTCTAGGACAGAAATGGGGTAGATGAATGCTGTAAAGGGAAGCATGCAAATTGGAAAGAGCACAGTTAACATGAGTGAGCTTCTCTCTGCAGAGACAGCAAACCTGGAGTTTGTTTTTCTGTGGATTGGATGTAGTGTACGACCCTCTGTGGGGGAAGCATCCAGAAGGAGTTAGCGCTGCGTGCTCTTGTTCTTGCAGCCATGATAGCAGCAGGAATTAGTGGATAATTGTTTTCATTAAGAATAGTGGGAGAAGCCAGCCTTGCTGATCAGCTGTGGGGGGCAGGGGCCGGGTGCCTCCTTCCCCTGAAACCTACCCCTGAAATGTCACGTGAGCCAAGCAGTGGCTAATTACAGCGTTTGTAATGACATTAACCTTTAATCACACAGTCCATTAGTGGACTAAGAGCATTAAAAAAGTAACAACCCCCCCACACACACCCTGTCACTGTGTCCTTTGCAATTATGTTTTGCCACCCCTGGGACTTCAGGCTGATGGCAGAAACTTCAGACATGCTCATGGTAAAAGATACTGTGTCAGAGATTTGTTCCCTTAGACCTTCTCTCTCTTGACAGCTGCCCTCCAGGTCAAAGGAGTATTTTCTTGGTGCTGAGTGAAAGGTAGCTTTAAAGGTCAGATTATCCATCAGTCTTGTGGGAGCTGCTGAGGTAAAGCTGCTGCTGAGGTGTCTGCCTTTTATACATACCTGTAGATCTGGCCCTGATTCTGTAAATAATGAGGTTATATTTAAAATGCATTATGTCAGACCAGTTCCAGTTGCAACAAACCTTTTAATGAAAAAGCATAAAGCAAGAGAACTTTTTAACAATAAATGTCTTCCTACACTTAGCACATTAGGGTGCATAATCACCCCTCTGCATGGTTTTCGACATAATATGTGGGGTATTGAGGAGCTGGCAAGCTACTTGGCATTTGTAGAGCATCAAACAGTAGATGACTAAGTCAGTCAGTGCATCTAAATAATTATATATAAGAAATACTTGTGAAAATTAACCCCTCCATCTTATAGAAATAACCATGGCAATCTGTGTGGAGATAGCAGCTATTACTGCCCACATACAGATTGGTTTTGTTTCCCTACCTAACCCTGAGGTAAACAGAGTAACTGGCACAGAATATGGAGTGTTTTCTTTACTACTTAATGCCTTTCAGTGGATTCTTCTAACACAGTTGCACTGGCTAGTTACTCCTGCTAAACTGTAAAATAGCTCAGGAGGGAACCATTTCAGAATTGCTTGAGAGCAAGCCAGATGCATAGTGCCTGCATACATAAAATATATTTTCAAAGGAAAAAGTTAAAGCTCAGTGGGAATTGTTGGTGATCTGCCTTTCTAAGATGAAGTTTACGTTATTCCTTTATCAAATAATTTTAAGGCAAGCAACTTCTCAGGATGAGGAGAGGGGAAAAAAATAGGTCTGTAATAACAACAAAATATCTGTGTGGTTTTATTTTTAGTCTGTGAGGAAAATCATACAAGAGACGATACCGGATTCTTGGGTTTGTTCTCCCGGGTCTGTGGTAGTTGATCATCCAGACCTATTTTAAGCTGCCTGGCTGTGTATTTTCTCCAAGCTTTCTAGAGGAATTTTTATGATTTGAGGCCCAGGTGTCTACCCTAAGTGTACCTGTGTTCCGCTGGTACCTGCTTGCGCTTCAGCTCTTCGCACGGAGCAACGCGGGGTTGGTGTGAGGCGTGACTGCGGGGCGGCTGTGAGCCCGCTCCGCCCGGCTCTACGGACTGTGTGTTCACCAGCACTGCCAGCTGGCAGTGTCCAGCAGGCCTTATGTTCCCTCCCAGCCTCACAGTGATTGTGTCACTGCATCTTTGCGTGCCCTGCAGCCGGCAGAGATGGCGCACAGGGGTTCATCTGGATTTATCTATCCGTGGCCTCCGCCTCCTGCGTGCTGCATTTATCTACCAGGGCACTCTAATCCTCCTCTTTTCAGCCAGACGCTTGGCAATTAAGACACGATCTGCCCTACTTAAGGTATAAATAAGCCTTTAATGTTACTTGGGGATTACATTAGGACACGAGGGGCCCCTTTGAACGCGCGGCTTTTGCACAGCGGGATTCACAGAGCAGGCTGCTCCGGCAAGATGCTCAAATAAGGGGAGAGGAATGGTTTCCCAACCACACATACAGACAGCAGTGGCCGCTTCTGACTAGTGAGGTACCAAATCGGCCTTTATCAGTTGTAAAAGTGTGTGTGCCAAGCTGCCTCTGTCCTTAGATCAAGTAAACCTGTCCACTCAAGCAATAATCATCAGGAAGTTTACTGGCTTAAAGAAAAGAGATGGGAGGGAGCTGAAATACTCACTTGGGACTAGTTTCCCCTCTTTGATTCCAGCAGTACTGGTGGGTGTAACACTCTGCTCCTGGCTGTCCTGAGTTTCCTTGGCTTATGTGACCCATGTATCTGTGGCAGCTGGCTGTGTTTTGGCCGTCATTTGCTCTTTGCCTCTGACTTGCTTTGCTGTGCTTATGTGACTGAGGGAGCTTTTGTGTATGCAAGGAGATATCTGCACTTTTAACCCTCTGAGTTTGGGGTGGGGATGGGAGCAAGCTGGGAAGTACCAGGTCTTGTGTATTTGATGCAGTCTAAAACAATTTCTGTATCTACACTGCTCTACTTTAATTGCAAGTTAAGTCGTTGAAATGAAACAGTTGAAATGGAGTGAGGAGTCACTGGCATTGTGCTGAATACAAGTGTATGTCCTGAGAGCTCATTGCCTGTCTGGAAACTTTTACAGCTTACTGGTATGATGATGTTAAGACTGTAGAGATACTAAATGGGAGTGAAACCGTGTCAAATAATTTCCCACTTCTGGATTTCCTGGCAATACTGAATTACAGGCACTGACATCACAGTTGTTATCTCGGATGCTCCCACAGCTGACTGACACTGCACAAGGTTGCTGCCAGGCACTGCTGTTAGGAAGAGGAAGGATTAAATCTGTCAGCATCAAATACCTATTCTTAGCTCAGCTGAAGAAATAACATATCTTTTGAGTAATTTGAATATCGCATGCTGGACTTTATACAATCCATTGTTTATGACCTTCTTTCATGACTTGCAGCAAAAATAATAAACACTTTTTTTGAGTCACACCCCAACCTTGTCTTGACTGCAGTTGTCCATAGAGTTTCCTTAGGACCCTGACCATATGGTGAGAGGTAGGAGTTAACTTTTACAGGTGATAGGGCAGCTCCTTGGCAAATCTGTATTGCTTTGTGTGTCCTTTGGTATGCTGGGCTCACTGGTGGGAAGGGATGTCTTGATGCTGACTTCAGGTACTTGGGGCTTAGGGCACACAGATGTGTGTGTTTGTGCAGACTTTGGGCAATGCTTTTTCCTGCCTGGTAGAAAAGGGGAGGGGAAGGGAGAAGGGAAAGGTTTTTAACCTTTTTCTTTTTTTCCCTTTTTTTTTTTTTTATTTTATTTTATTTAATGGGGTGGTGGATTTTAATAGTGGACAGTGGGTTTTTCTCTTGAGTTTTGCTTGTGCCTGTGCAGACCTATCCTGTCCTGCCCCGGGGCTGGCTCTGGGCATAGCAATCCACCCCGTGTACCCCTCTGTGAGTCGCTGGATCGGTATGTACCACTGCAGTTGTTAGTGCTTAGGAGCTGGGGGTGGGCTGGGGTGGGTTAGTTAAACTGTGAAAAACACTGCAAAAACAGCCATTGAATCTTTTCTTCTTAGTTTGTGTTGTTGTGTTTGGGCCAGTGGCTTCATTCTCTTGCTGTCTGTGTTTAAATTACCCATATTCAGACTGCTTCAGGCAGGGGAGACTATGGCCAGTCTGGAAAGCTGCATATTTACTAGATCTGATAGTGGTTAAACCTGAATTTCCCCCTGCTGTCAAAGGGAGGAGAAATGTGGTGTACTGGGGAGAGGAAGAGTAAACATAACTGTGCTCAGCTGGTATCAACAATAGGCTTTACTTCCCAGGAGGACTGCCCTTTCTTGTAGGATTTTGTTATCTTGCCGAAGATGCGGAATATGCAGAAAATCCTGAGCACTTTGTCCTTGTTGTCCCTTTCTGAACTTTGACCAGTTGGTCGAGATTGATTATCAACCCAGAATAGCTAATTGCACTGCTTCTCATTTCACTGAACAAAGGTGCTGTCTCCAGGACAGAGAGGTGCTCTCTCCTGGCCAGAGTCTTCAGGACAAGGCCTGTCAAGGAGCTTACCTATGGAGCTGAGTGAGAAGAGAGGTGTGGAGAACAATGGATTTGTTCAAAATGAGACTTTTGAGGACAAGGAGACAGACACCAGCAGCCAAGGAGAAATGCCAGAGAAGTGCAGTGTTGATGTGGACCCGACGGCTGTGGAGGAGACAGTGTTGAAGCCTTATGCTGGGATGCCAAAGGAAGTCTTGCTGCAGTTCTCCAGCCAACCCTGCTACAGAGTCACCAGGGAGATCCTCTTCTGGCTCATCATTGCTGGTTCCATTGCACTTGTGTGTGCTACGATTACCATCATTGCTCTCTCCCCAAAGTGCCTTGACTGGTGGCAGGCTGGTCCTATTTATCAGATCTATCCCCGTTCCTTCAAGGACAGCAACGTGGATGGGAATGGGGATCTGAAAGGTGGGTCAGTTTTCATTCTTGCTGTGTAACAGTTGTGTGTGTATGAGTGTATATAAAACCAAAACCAGTGGGAAAGTAGAGTGCAATAGACAAAGCCACCTTAATAGAGAGAAGGAAGAAAAGTTCTCAGGCAACTTTTATAGCAACTCACATTGATGTGAATAAATGCAGGAACTGCTTGCTCAAGTCTGAGTGTGGAATTAGAAAGGAGATTGAGAGATGGTGCTGAGAGCAAGCAGCAGCACAGCTGCCACCAGAGTCAGATACCCCCACAAAACTGAGGCCAGTCAGGAGGATGAGTGGTGCTGAGCGCCTGGTCATGTTTAGTGGCTGCTCTTCCTAAGGAAAACTAAAACTGACAGAAGGGAGAAAGATGTGTTACTTCTTGTTTTCTTCATGGTCTAGGTGTTATCAGCTCATAAGAATGAGTAGAGATGGGGCACCTGGTAGCCAGGAAGCAATGCCACTTATCAGTTGCTAAGCTGAGACTGCTCTTCAGAAAAGGAAGGCTCAACATCAAAATGGATAATGCATTTCTAAACAAGATACTGTACCAGCAAGTGAAGGGCAGCAACTGTTTCTATAGTTGCATACCCTAGTAACATGTCAGGAAGATAAAGGACCTGTGTATGAACAAAAATCATTTGTCTTTTCTGAACAGATGATGTCCTTTTCTTTTTAAACAGGTATTCAGGAAAAACTGGACCATATTACAAATTTGAATATCAAAACCATCTGGATCACCTCTTTCTTTAAGTCCCCTTTAAAAGACCTTGGATATGGAGCTGAAGACTTCTATGACATTGATCCCATTTTTGGATGCATGAAAGATTTTGAGAATCTGCTTGTAGCCATACATGACAAAGGTAAGCTGCACCTCCAAGCAAAGTAGTTCTACTAAAAAGATGGACCTTACAGATACTTCAGTTTGTGCACCTTGCCCCTGTGGTGGCAATGAGCAGGAGCAGATGGAGGTGCCAGCAAAGGGTACAAGGCAGCTTCACAGCAACATGAGCTCCATCATTGCTCTTTCTGCCCTTTGGCTCTGGGGCAGTGCTGAAAGCAGGACAGAGGGCACAGGGAGCTACAGCAGCAGCACAGGATGGCTGCATGTCCTCTGCAAGGAAGATGTTTGTGGGTGGTGGGCTGGCACCCGTCCATGCTCCCTGAGGCCTATTTTACGGGCATTGGGAGGCTGGGATCAAGCCGAGGTGCAGTTCTGTCTGACTGAGCATGAGGGAACACACACTTCCTTCCTGCCCCTCCATCCTTGCTTTGCTGTGTTTATGCCTCAGACCAAATGTTTGCTCAGGTGTTTCTTCTTGCAGCTGTTGAGCTGAACAGAAGATGGTTTGCCAGTCTGAAAATATTTGAGGTTTCAATAAAATGCCTGGTCTTTAGGAAGGGTGATGAAGAATGTGTGTTCACTGATGCTAGACTGGTGAAGTGCTTTCTCACTTGGGAGCTGCAAGACAGATGATGAAGTCAGAGTTAGTGAAAGTGATTCATAGCAGCAGAAATCTGTTCTGATTTTTTTTCTTCACCCCCTTGAGCTGTGTTCCTGCTACTTGCAAACACCAGTCAGGTATAACTGTTTTGGTAGTCTGGTACTTTTTGTGGGCTTTTTTTTGCCCCTCCACCAGACCTCTGGCATGGAAAAAGCCCAAATTCCTCTGATACTGCATTTAGAAAAAAATTTGAACGTTGTCTTAAAAGGCTAAATGTAATGTTGTAGTTTAGGGGATGGTTGATGGGGTTTTTTTATGTTTTCATTTTTATTTTTAAGGGCTAAAGGTGATAATGGATTTCATACCAAACCACACGAGCGACAAACACCAGTGGTTTCAGCTGAGCCGCAATCGGACTGGGAAGTACACGGATTACTACATCTGGCAGGACTGTGCACAGGCTGCTGGCTCAGTCACCCCTCCCAACAACTGGGTAAACACGGGAAGGGACACATGCTGGATGCCACACAGCAAAAGCAGCTGTAACATGATTGTCCCAGTGGACACGGGGTTAGAAATGACTGGTGAGAAGTACAAACTGATGTTACCACATGAGTTAGTGCAGATTAAGATTTAAACCAGGTTGAGGGATCACTGGAAAAGTTCCTACTTCAAGTGGAATTTAAAAAATTGCTTTTATTTCTTTACCTCAGTGTTATATCTTTATTCATGAAATAAACACACACACAAAAAAAAAGGGTTGTGCACAAGTTGTTCACACATGCCTCCTTCTGTGTATGGGTATTCTGCTCTAGAAACTGTGTCCTCTGAAATCATATAGAAACTGTGTCCTCTGAAATCATAGTTGCTGGGGAAGGAAACAAAACAATGTGAACTTGGCTTTTTTCCTTTTTTCTGGAAAGTTATCAGGTCAGAAAGTGTATTCCCTGTTTCAAATAAATTTATTTTATCTTTGAACTGGTGGGTGCATGATTAGGAACTCATATATTCTAAAAGCTCAAGGTGGAATTAATACTTTGTATCAATTTGTATAATTTCTCTTTAAACTTAAGAGTCTTAAGAACTATCTTAGCTTTTGGGATCCTTTATTACAGAGATGGTGAAAGTTTAACATTTTTAACTTGCTGACTGTTGTTGGCCTAAGTTAACTGAAGCTATTTTGAATAAGTTTTAGGAGAAGCAATTCCAAAATGAATGTTCCCACCCATGTTTTCCCCTCTATTCCAGATAATTCCCAATGAAAGTTAACTTAATAAAAAAAATCTTCAAAATCCACAACGCTGAACAAGAAATACATGTGGCAAAGCACAACTCAAGGGAGACCAAGTAGTGGCAAAAAAAAAATGAAAATTTTGAGTACCAAAATCGGTTCTAAATGTAGTCCACTGATTAGGCCTTTTGTGCTTTATTTTATGTCCCACAATTTCATGATGCATGGGAGGAGATGTTTGTTTCGTTAGTAGTTCTGATTGTCTTTCTCCCTTGGCTGAGCAGGTGAGTGTCTTTGGGGGCTCCAGCTGGCAGTTTGACGACGTGAGGAAGCAATGTTACCTCCATCAGTTTGGGAAGGAACAGCCAGACTTAAATTTTCGCAACCCTGCTGTCCAGCAAGAAATCCATGTAAGTATGAAACCCACTGCTGCTGAGCCAACAGCAAAAGCAGCTCTAGCACTGAAGCCTGTGCAGAGCTGACTTACTCAAGTGCAGGGAAGTTTTTATCTCTGTTGGTACAAAGAGCTGTTAATCGGCCAGTCAAATGGAGGGATGGTACCTTGTTTTCAGAGAGATGTTTGAATTTTCAGGAAAGCTGAGGCAATGCTGATTTGAATTACAAGGAATGCTGATTTGAATGGGCTTGTGGATAAGGGGGAGATAGTGAGTTTCGATCTGTCTGCACGTCTCATGACTTTCTAGGGGGAAAATGAGTGTTCTCACAGTGAGAGTGATGATGATGGTGCTGCTCCGATGGAATCTCATTCCTGTCTGTAGTGTTTCCTAGCAGACAATGTGGGATTCATTAAAATATGGGGATGTAGGCCTGAATATGGGGACCCTGACAACTGCTGCTTCTTTTCTCCCCTTTCTGTAAGTTATCCCTCAGCAGGTAGTACAACTGCTTTGTGTGTTTAATTGAATTCTTAAGCGTTTGCTACTTTGTGCTGTTGAATTGTGGTGCATTTCTTTGGTGCTGGCCTTCCCATCTGTCCCGTCCTCCTGGGGATGGTCTCTGTGGGGCCTCTCCCCTCACCATGTGAGCACTGCATGAGCTTGAAGGAACAAAACACTTCTGGTCATACCTTTTAACTCAAGCACGAAGTGAGACTGCATTTGAGACTGCTCCTTGAAGAACTCTGCCAGGACCCCCTCTCTGTGTCTTGATACTTCCCTTAATGTCACATCTCGCCATTTGCACCTCTTTTATCCCCCACAGCACTGCACATGCTTCTTGATGATCCTGGCTAATTACTTCTTTAAAACGGTACCTAGATTATTGAAACTGCAGTAGCAAAGAGATGCTGCCATTTCCTATGCAAAAAACGAAGAATACATAAAAGCTGGGAAGTTTGTCCTGGTAACACCAACCTTTGGTAAATGTGTATGAACATCATGTTAAAGAATAATTTTTGTCTAGTATTTTAATTCAAAGTCCTGTTCCAGAAGGCTAGGAGGACTGAGCAGGAAGCAAATGGACTTTTGCAGAGAAGCTCAATCTTTGGTTCAGCAGCACAAGGGCACCCAAGAACAGCCAAACTCTTGTTATGGATTTCATGTAGATGTAGATTGGTGCCAGTGAGAACCACATCAGTGATTGATGTTTGCAGTGCTGAGCACAGGTATAAGCATGAATATTTTTGGGTAGATTCAGTGTTGGACAGACACCATGTTGAGAGCTGCTGCTTGCAGAATGGTGCTACAAGAAAGTGCAGCTCAGTGAGGCAGTCTTTATTTGCCAAACGAAATTATGTACAGCTTGAGTATGGACTAATGCTACTGCAGCCTGTTCAGACAAGTGCACTTCATATGTTTTAAAAAGGCAAGTCAATAGACATCTTCAAAATAAAATATGAAAAAAAAATTTTTTCCTCGGACGAAGACAAGTATCACAACTAAAAGAACATTGGCAGAAACCACTCAAGAGTGACTGAACTTTGGAGTTTTTTGTTAAAACTAGGGCAATTAAAGCTGTAGTAATATAGTTAGTGAAGTAGGATACAATTTTACTAATAGTGACTGATGCTGGAATTTGATTGTGAAATTTCAAATCAATAGCATTTGTAATTGTTGGATAGTAATTTCTCATGTTCCTGCAAATCAACAAATAAGTCTGAAAATAAAATAAAAAAATACATCAGTCAAATAAGAAAGAACAAATGTTTTAAGAGCTCTATTGTGCAAAAAAAATTGGTGGCATGAGGTTTTTGCAGAACAACATATTCTTGCATATTTGAATCAATGTGTTCTAATTGTGTGCAGCCACGAGGAGCATTCATCAGCAGCATCACTTAGCCTCAGCCCAGCTGATGGATGGATTAGAAATCGCTTTTAGTGAGTCATGCCCTGGCTTTGGTCTCCTGAATTATGGGAGAAGTTAGAAACCAGTTTTTTTTTTTTTTTTTTTTTTAATGAATGAAATAGTAAGACATACTTTATTTAGCTATTAATTTGACCTTAGTTCAGTGTCAGTCACTTTAGCTTTTAGAAAAATTTGAAGTACAAATCAAAAACTGAATTGTTATGTGTTAACACCTCCTTACAAGTTTCATTTTCATTTTAAGGATATACTATTTTAAATGGGGTGGCCTCACTCAGTTTTCAATTTTTGCTTTTATCTAGGATATTATACATTTTTGGCTCAGCAAAGGAGTTGATGGATTTGGTTTTGGCACTGTTAAATTTCTCTTGGAAGCAACCCATCTCCGAGATGAGCCTCCAGTGAACAACCCTCCGAGTGGAGTAATGCATATGTTCTGTCTTTGCTTTCTTTCCTGCATTTCCTATGGAGACAAGAATGCCTGGTTTGACTCTTTCAGGTCTTAATTGTGGCTGTAGGAAAATCAGGTTCAGCCTCGGAAGGTGGGTGGGTCCTGGGCACTCTGCAGGAAGAATACTCACCACAAAGAAGCCCCAGTAAGAGCTGGAGCATAACTAAAAGCCACTGTTATAGGCCATGTGTCACAATGAGAGGTGACCAGACACATTCACTGTTGTTTATGATAGCTGCTTTTGCTCTGACAGTGAGCCTGGTGATGTTCCCAGGTAGTGCCAGCACTAAGACACTGTTCTCCTGTGGAGCTGGGGATCACAGACAGCTGGCCAGCTCCAACCTGGTGGTGGTGGTATTGTGTTACTGTATCAAGGCACTGTCCATCTTTCCAGCCTGGTCTGAGACCACAGCACCTGCCTGCTGTGCTCACTGCTCCAGATGGCCTCTGTTGGTTAGTGCTGTGAGGGGGCTCTCCTGGCTGAAGGATGGCATCCAAAATTACCAGTCCTCTGCTACTCCAGAGTTCCTCAAGTGCAGTTCAGCTCCATGCTGTTAGTGTTATTATGCTGAATTCCTTTCAGTAAAGATCCATGAACTGGTGCACTGTCTTGGGAAAGAATGAGAAGAATTTGGAGAATTCTGAAACCTAAAGCATTGGTGAACTAACGTGAGGTACTCTACCCTGCTTTAAGGGGAGCATCACAGCCTATTCCCAGCTGTACCATGACTACACCACCACGCAAGTTGGTTTGCATGATATCATCCGCAGCTTCCGTCAAGCCATAAATGAGTTCAGCAGGGAGCCTGGCAGATACAGGTAACCAGCACAGCTGCCCAGTTTTTTCTAATATTATCTCCCTCTTGCTAGCAATAAAATGGCTTTTTAATAACTTAGAATTCTGCAGAAATGCAAATTCTCCAGTGCAGATAGCAGTGCATAGGCTATACAGTCTCTTCCCCAGAGCATGCAGAAAGGAATTGGCCCTGTTAGCTCTGCTCCACCCATGGACTGTATAAAGCTAAGCAGAAAAAGAAACCATTCTAATCAGAGAGATACTAATTTATCAACCATAGCCTGATTTATTCTATAATTGTAATAGTGCAGTTCAAGTGAGACACACAGTCAGAGAGTGTTAAAATCACAGAATGGTTGAATTTGGAAGGGACCTCCTGAAGTTCTCTGGTCCAAACCCCCTGCTTTTTAGGGCCACCTGGAGCCAGTTGCCCAAGAACTTGTCCAGATGGCTTTTGAACATTTTCAATAATGGAGACTTTACAACTTCCCTGGAGAACCAGTGCCAGGGCTCAGTCACCCTGACCGGTGGAAGTTTCCTGATGTTCATAGGGAAACACCTTTCCTGTGTTTCAGTTTGTGCCCATTGCCTCCGGCCCTGACACTGGGCACCACTGAAAAGAGCCTGGCTCTGTCACCTTTGCACCCTCCCTTCAACACGTGGATGAGATCCCCCTGAGGCTTCCCTTCCCCAGGCTAAACAGCCCCACCTTGCAGCCTTTCCTTCTGGGAGAGATGTTTCAGTTCCTAGTGGCCTTAGTGGCAGATTAAAGGGGAAGGATTACCTCCCTCACTTCTGGCAGCATTTCTCCTAATGCAGCTCAGGATGCCATGAGCCACCTGCAAGGGCACATGGATGACTCATGGTCAACTTGGGGGACCCCCAGGTCCTCTTCTGTGAAGGAAAGTATGGAAATTGCTGGGATGGAGTGTGTGGATGTGGATTCAGAAAGATAAAACTTCAGTCAGATATTTTAGCCTCCCTTGTGTTACCCTTGTAGATTTTTCTCCAGCAATTTCCAGGAAGTATTTCTCCTTGATTCCTTGTCTGTCTTACAAAATATTGTTTCTCTGTATTAACCTTTTTCTTAATGGGGAGGGGGAAGTGAACATAATTCTTAATGCTCTGTGTCCAACTGTTTCTAGCTTTATTATGTTCTGTGTAACCAAAAATGAGCCATAAAAGCTATTTGTGTACTTCTTTGTAGATTTATGGGTACTGATGATAATGAAAAGGAAGACATCGCGGCAACAATGATGTATTATGGAACATCTTTTATCCAAGAAGCAGATTTTCCCTTCAATTTCAACCTAATTAACATGAAAAATCTATCGGGCAACAGTGTCTTTGAAGCTGTCGACTCGTGGATGAAAAACATGCCTGCAGGAAAATGGCCAAACTGGGCAGTAAGGGCTCTAGACCAACTCTCATAGGAAGGGCTTGTTCCTGTAGGTGACACACACACACACACACTGATTTCAGAGGGATCAGCAGCAGCCTGGGGCCGTGGCTGAGCTACAGTCGCTGTCCTTGTGAAAACTCTCAGCTGCTGTAGTTGGAGTCCTTGGCACTGTTTGGTGCTCCTGCCCTTCAATAACAGTTCCACTCGCCATGCAAGGATGACAGAAAGGGATTTATGATCATGCCTCTCCCTCAGTGTCTCCTCAATGTCTCCAATGGCTAAACCACCAGTGAGAATGGAATTGGGATCATTATCTTTGACCATAAACTGACTCACTGCAATGGATTCTGGAACCCGCCTGGGGTCAGGGCAGTGGAGGGCAGTTAACTTAGAACATTGCTCCTCCTTTTGCTAGGAAGCATGTTTGAAACGTGCAAAGGATCTTTTCAAAGCAAGCAGAGCAGTCCTCACAGAGCAGAGAAAATAGCAGAGAACTGTAAGCAGGGAGAGTTATTTATTGTCTCTTCCTCACTTCTGCCTGCTGCTGGCCAGACTTCTGCATATTAAATTTTAGGACAGAAGCTTGAGATGGCATCAAGATAAAGATTATGGACCTCACAGCCCTGGAAGGGAAAGAAAAAAAACCCCAAAACATTTGCTATCTTGTTAAATTAGTTAATCAATTTCACATATTGATGAAATTTTGTAATGTGTGTTTAACAAAATGATGTTTTCTTAAGGTTGGAAGCCCTAACACTGCTCGGATTTCAACTCGGATTGGGAAGGAATACGTCAATGTCATGAACATGCTGCTTTTAACCCTCCCTGGCACTCCTATAACTTACTATGGTGAAGAAATAGGCATGGAGAACATTGCATCAGGAAATGTAAGTGAAGAGCATGTAAACTCTGGTCCTGTTGTTTAGTTCCAAGTAACAGAAGATTCAAAAACACAAGAACTTTTGTTTTGTTAACTAAATCCACTCCTTCTCACTGTTTAAATGGTGTTCCTCATGGCAAACCTCTGTAAAGCTGTACAGCAAGTGGAAATGGCCAGGCCAGAGACCAGAACCAAGGTCTTGACGTGTGTCTGAACTGGTAGACTTCAGTTGGATGAAGTCTATGGATGCTGATTTCTGTCTTTCCCCAAATCAGTCTTGCATGGTTTCCAGCAGTGTATCTTCAGCAGAAAGGACAGCAAATGCCAGTACTGGGCCTGGCCAGGCGTTAGGAGAGGAGAGGTGTGCTAAAGACATGTGAGGGAAGAGGAACTGAGCTGTGTCCTTCCTCCCATGCAAGTGCCCTCATCATTATGTCAGAGTCCATTATTTCCTGGCTGTTCTTTAAAGGAAATCATGGTTTTGATTCTGTCCAAGCCATGGCTGTCATGAGTACACCCAAGGTTCAGAAAATGGGATCTGCATGAAGGGGAGGCTGCCTAGTGGCAAGCAGAAGTGGCTTTTGGTCATCATGCATAGTCTGTCCCAAAAGGGAATAGCTCATCTCTGCCTCTCTTGACCACATTTGAGCACCATAAGAACATGGCCCTCTGGCAAGATGCTGCTTTCCCTGTGAAAAGCCTCTCTTAGGGAATGGGGAAGCCTCTGGCAATGTTAAAAGGGCATTGGCTAGCTTTGTATCAAAAGGAAAGAGTTACTTGAAGCACAGGATCATCTCCAGATTTGTCTGATTCAGATGTGAGGAAATGATTCTCTGATGTAAAAGGAAATCTCATTTCCTCTGAGAAACCCCTAGGTGAAAGTATCTCCTGCATTTTCTTGCTGCTGCTGATTACTGCTGACAGAGTGATTCTCTTAAGGAAAGTGGCTCACCCTGAGCTCCTCAGGGTTCACTCTCTTTTAGTGGCTACCCTGTGGCTCAGGGCTTTGGAACAAATGCAAACCCACCCTTCACTCAGTCTGGAGAGGAAGGTTCCCTGATTAATGGGTGTCTTAGGAAGATGGAGAGTATTTGCTCAGGATGATATAGGCTTTAGCCCCAGCATTTCAAACACTTCAGGAGACACTGAAAAGAGGTAAAGATGAGAGGCACTGTTACCAGTGTTGAAAACTTAGGATTTTTTTCCCCTGCTTTTCAGAATATGCTAAAAGGGAGAAACCCATTATTTGTAATGTCACAAAGGAAAGTGACAATTTCTTTTGTTAGGCTGCTGCTCTGACAGATTGTATTGAAAAGTGTCCTTTATATGAAAAACAGTTCTCATGGAAAACAAACACTCAAAGTATGTGCAAAATATTTTATGCCCTCTTATATCATTAAATTTAAGTGTCAGATCTTTTGGCAGCTCTTCAGTAACAATGAGGAAGCTTTTTCAGAATTTTTCTGAATTCTTCAAAATGAGAACTTCAGACTTTTTTTACATTAGCACTTTTTAATCAGCTAAAAGCCAGTTTTCAATAGTTTTTCACTTGGAAATAATAATTTTACCTTTCTAACACAAACAGTCCTGTCAAAATTGTACCCCTTGCAAATGCAAGCTTGAAAAGTACTGGGGTGAAAAGTGCAATACTTACAAAAGAACAGACACTGAACAGCAGTTACTGGTTGTTTACTGTTTCTTTAATGACATCTCTTCTAGGGACTCATTACCTCACATACTCACACTCTGCATGTCTAGATATTTATCAGAATATCCTGACTGTCATCAGTAAACTTTTATCCAACCATCTGTTGCAAAGGATGACAACTCTAGTGAGAGTCACTTGGGAATTCCACATTTTACCCAGCAGTGCTGTATCTGAGATGATCCCCTCCCCTCCATTTCAGGAACTGCCTCAGTTCTCATTTTCTCCTTAGATTGGACCACAATTACATCCTCATTAAGTTTAAACTTAAACCAAAGAAAGCAATACTGAAAGGGGGATAATTTGGGAGATGTGAGAACATGCTATTCAAAAAGTAATTTTTATTATGGTAATCACCACTTTATTTTCTAGGTGACCCTCTCAGAGAAATCCCCCATGCAGTGGGATGGAAACATTAATGCTGGTTTTACTGAAGGCAACAGCAGCTGGTTACCTGTTAACTCCAACTACCAAAGTGTAAATGTGGAAGTAGGTATCTACATGTGTGACAAACTAGTGGTCTCAAAATATTTTAATGTATCTATTTTACTCTGGCTTCCTTTTAGTAGTGAGCATTGGCAGCAGGAACAAACTCCAGGGGAAAAAAAAGCACTGAATCCTCACAAGTTTTATTAGAAAAGGAAATCCTTGCACAACAAAGAGCCTGCTTCATCTATATTCATTTAAGCAGAGCAACTACAATTATGATGTTGATGGGGCAATTTGACTCTTTAACATCCTTTTAATCCTTTTGATATTAAATTGAAAACTGATCTCTCTTTCCCCATTTCTATTGCTATAGAAAGTACTGGCTTTGTAACAAGAACTTGACATAGATCAAATCTAATGTAAGTAGAGCAGTGATTCCAGCAGATTTTGCTGACCTACACTGCTGACCAAAATCGAAGGCAGAAAAAAAAAATTAAGATAGCAGAAAAATAAAAGATGAAATATACCCCGTGACTGCAGTAAACTGGACTCAGTGAAAAAGATTCAGTGTCAAGCTTTGAATGGCTGTGGCTTTCTCCTGAATCACCAGTACTGAGGGGAAGCTGTGGGAGGATGCAATAGCGTTAGTGCTGGGGAACTGTTATGCTCAATAAACTCTCTGTCTGCCACTCCACATGTGCCAAGGGAGTGCATGAGAAAAAGCAGTGAAATCGTTTCAGTGGAATTTGCAGACAGATTTGAGGAGGGATAATTGTCAGCGCGGAATTCTGACAGGCACGTTCTCAGCAGCTTGGGTGGGTGTGGGCAGGGAGCTCTATTTCCTCCTGCAGTGCCAGGAACTGACCCTGTTGGTGCTGCCTGTTGCAGATCCAGAGCGCCTGGGCCAACTCAACCCTGGGTTTGTACAGAGCGCTGACCTCGCTGCGGAACGACGAGCTCCCCCTCAATCGAGGCTGGATGTGCCACATCTGGAACGACAGTAACGTGTTTGTGTATGTCAGGGAGCTGGATGGCTTAGACAGAGTCTTCATGATGGTGCTCAACTTTGGCCAGGAGTCAGCAGTAAACCTGAAGGCCATAGTTCCTAACCTTCCCTGTGAAGCTGTCATAAGACTCAGTACTCGTTTCAGCAATGCTGGTAAAGTGGTCAATACCAAACTAATTACAACTGAAAAGGGAGAAGGTCTGGTCCTTGAATATAAAACAGCAGAGCCCGTTCATACTATGGAAGCTTTTCAAGGAAAGTGTTTTGTGGCAGAAAAAGCTTGTTATTCCAAGGCCTTCAATTTACTCTACAAGAACTGTTAAGCAGAGGAGTAGAATACCCATGCTTTCATGTTAATTTAGAAGATAGCAGTTTCAGGGAAATGCTAAAAATACTCAGCTGTCTTTGGCTTTTAAAACTTTGTGTACAAAATAAATGCCCTGAAAAATCAGATATGTAGTTGTCTTGTATCAGTATTTGTGATGAAAAGGAAAAATGATGGTATAAACTCCTGCTTAGGGTCTGTGGAGAAGAAAAGTAAACCTGTTCTGAAAAATTGTTCTGTTTAAGCATGTATTTTTGGGAGAAGAGGGAGCAGTTGCTTTCTGGGTGCTGACCCTGGAGTTGCTGGTCTGTATGTGCCCCTGTGGAATCCCAGGCCTTTGGCAGTTCACTGTAACTTTTTAGAAGTCTGTAGATTTGTAAAACTTACTCCAAAGGGTGGCCCTCTATTTGTTAAAACAGGAGAATACAAGCAAGACCAGAGTGCATTGTTGTGGTCTTTTACCTCTTCTCTCAAATCTAACATCTCTGATTAGCCTCAGAGTTAGTAAGAAAAAGAACAAAATATAGCTAATATATAATTCCACACTCATAACTGTATTTCCAGTGGATTCTTCCCCTCCCTGCTGAGTTAGAATACATTTGCATTCTCTTATTTCTTTTCCTGCCCTAAGCCTGAGGTGAGGGGTGTGTACTTTAGTTCAGTGGAAGCAGCTGAACCAACCCTACCAAATGTCACGCTTGTACATGTGCTCTGATTTGCATTTGCTGCACCTGCAGTGGTTGATGTAGCTCTGGGTGTGCACCACACATCTCAATGCACAGGTTTGTGCCTTGCTCAGAGGGCAGCTAAGCTATGAATTGGGCTGCTTTCATGGGGGCATTCTTTTTGTTTTATTTGGCACCTACTTCTTACGATGACCATGCTAGGCAAGGTAAATGCAAGATTTTTAATGTATTCAGATCAGAGTTCTGCTAAAATTCCCATTCTCGAGAGTGCTTTTCTTTGCAGTTTGGTCAATCCCACTACATGATCAGTACATCACAGCTCTTGTGCAGGTAGAGAGGGCAGCAATCACCTGACATCAATGTCAGATGCCTTGGAGGAGTTCCACTGCCTTGTGTAAGATGTGGCCTTGGAAGAGATGCCTTGGACAGGAAGGCTGCCTGTGGCTCTCCTGTGAGGCTCCATGTGTCCCCTGCTGTGCTCCAGCCCCGCTGGTGTAGCCCTGCTCTGCTGGCTCACGTGAACAGAGCTCTTGGACAAACTCACTTCTGCTGGCAGCTGCTTCTGCACAGCCTGCCAGGGCAGAAACACAGTTCTTGGTGTGTAGTTTTGTAAGGCAATGCCATACCCAGCTTTGTGTGCTTCTGTCCATCAAGCAGGGATCTGAGAGGAGAGATCCTGGAGAAGGTGTTTGCTTTCCATACAAAACCTTAAGTTTTCCAGGTGGTAAGTGTGTTTAGGAGTTATTTGCAGGATTTGCTGTGATGTTGGGGATGGCACACTTCCTCAAGTTCTCTGTTCAGAAAAGCAAGGTGTCTTGCAACCTAAAACAATGAAAATATTTTCTTACAAAGTAAAGTTCTCTGCACTATAAACTTCCAGGCTCTTGTGCAGCTATTTTAGTCATCTCTTTCCTATACTAATGCTAAGAAATACCTTGCCCTAAGACAGCATATAGCTTTCCTTGAAAGAATTCATCTTATGAATAACTGCCACCACCACCAAATTAACATTTTCTATGATTTGTTAAAATTAAGAGTCATAAAATTTATATTCAACTCTGACAGTCTGAGACATCAGTAAAAATATGTCTGGTCTTGGCAGTATTTTGCTTTTAAGAAACATGCTTGTATAAAGTGCAAAATCTTGAAAGCTGATTGTAATAGCTTTGATAGCAGAGATCATGCATTTCAAAATGTAAAGATCCAACCCATCATGTATGTTTTACACGAGGAAGATGGGAGTAAATAGTATAACAGTTTTAAGCACTTAAACTCTACAGAGCAAGACTTTTCCTGCTGGAATGATGTTTTGCACAACTTGGAACCTTTCATTCAAAGCTCTTAGCATATTACAGTGGGAATTTAGGCTGTTTTAAGGCTATTTCAATAATCTGGCCCTGTCACTGTCTTTTTTGTATCTGTACAAGTATATATGTATATAAAAATGTATATAATTATATCTAAAGATTGCTGGGTTTTTACATTTTATATGTGTGTGTGCAAAATCAGCAGTTGCTCTAGCAGTTTTTCTTTAGAGTTTAAACATACATTCAGTGACTGCCCAACTACTGAGGCTGAAGTATCCCTTGAGGGGACACATTCCTGCAACACCTTATGGAGCTGTGCAATTAAGGGACCATACCTCATTCAGTGAGTGCTCCCAGGATGAATCACAGTGACTGCCACTTGCCTGGACATCTAGGATGATATTGGGAATCCAGTTTCCTGGAACAATGAAGCTGGTGATCACTTTACATTGAATGAACAAGGAAAAACATTATGTGGGTATGTGAATTGTTTAGGGATAGCTAACTCTGCCTTCTTGTCCTGGCAGAATTTCTATTATTCCTTAAGAAAAAGAGAATTGTAGAGGGGCTTTCTGAATTAATTACTTGTATTTCTAATAATTTCATATTTGGAAATTATTCATCTACTTAGTGTGTTTGTTCTGAGCGTTTTTTTTGGAAAGATGTGTTCTTTTCTTCCTGGACCTGCTGCAATTTTTCAACCACTGCAGTTGTGCTGCTCACAGACAGGGCATCATGGAATGTAGAAAATGTTATTCAAGATCTCTTTTGGTAATGATGGTAAAAGCTTCTCCCCAGATTGGATGGTAGAAGAAAATAGGCTTCAATGTACCTTTTGCTGGAAACTGCCAAAGCTAGGGTTAAGTTTCAGGTATAAAACCACCTGTGCCTTGGCCTTGTTGTCTCTCTAGCTTGGACTAAGGACCTGCAGCTTTAGCAAAGTGAGAAAAGTAGAGTTTTGTATAGCAGCAAAACCAAGATTTTCTCCAAGAGTTGCTGAGAACTGCAGCCTGGCCCTGTCAGCAGCTGGACTGACAGCATGGGCTCACCTTGCACTGTCCAACAATTGCCCTATGTGGAGGCCTAGGCAAGAGTGAGCTCCACTCACAGGCTCCCAGTCTTTATGTTTTTGCATCTCAAAGTGTTTCCTGAGTCTGCTGTGGAGCTGGTGATATGGGATTGTGTTTGAATTAATTTGAGGAGGAGTCAATCTTTATGGTCTTTAATTACATGCCTATTAAGATCTTGGTTCAGTGACCTCCATTTATCTGTGATATTCTTATCCTTACCTTTCTTATTTGTTCTGCTGGTGTGATCTAGTGCAGCCTTCCTGAGCTTCTGAGCATACTGTAAAATTCCTGTCAGTGGTATCCGTTCATCGTTTTCATACGCCGTGATAAAAACTGATGGATAGCACTGGGATTAAAAACCAAAACCACTTAAACACTTGACAACTGGTCTTTCTCATAGAGTAACACATTTTTCTCTTACTAAACAACTTGTTAGGGTTTATTTAAAAACTTATCTATTACATAATTACTTAGTGCTTTCTAAGAGTTTTATCACTAATTGCAAAAAGTATTTTGGTCTGAAAAATAACTTCATAGTAGGGCATCATCTACTTGCAAAAGGTCATAAAAAACATCCTCTCCCCACTGGTAAAGGTCTGATACTTGTCTCCTTGCTGATGATTGCAAAAAAAGAAAAAAGGTAGTAATAATCATGGAACAGTTTACCTTAGAACAATAGTTAAGGTTTATTTTTGCAATCTTTCTGCACAGAAGGTGTTTTTTAAATAGTAAGAATTTTACTTAATGAAGCAACACAGCTAACACATTGTTAAATAGAGATTTCCCTTGAGATGACAATGTCAAAGCTATAGAAGGTCCTCTTCCCTTTCAGTGTTTAATACTACTAGAAAGGTATTAAATCAGTGTAAAATACCTCCTCCCTCCTGTGTCTGCAAAAAAACCAGCAAAACACAGCAGAATGTCAAAACTCCCCCCAAAAAGAAGGCATTTTGCATCTTGAAATTTGCTATACAATAGAGCAATCTATTATTTCCTGAAAGTCCTAAAACAAAAACAAGTTTAGAAATCTGTATCATTTAGGAGAAGACATTGGGTTAATTTCAGTAGTCACTTGTGACTTCAACTATTGCTAAGATTATTACTGAAAAGAATTATATTGGAGTTTTGTTATAAAATTTCAGTGATCTACTTTTGATTTTCTTATAAACTGTTACACTTTATGCCTGTAGTATTCTGCACAGAAAACATAGTTTTACCTGTGGCTTAATATTCTGGTATGGACAATAGCTTTTGATATACTTCATACATTTTTCATCTTCTAATGGATTTCCCCATTCTTCTTGTTCCTCAATTGTCAGTGGGAGATGGGTTTTCATCATTGTATTTAGAACATCTACGAAAGGCGCCTTAGAAGTAATTAAAAAAAAAAAAAAAAAGTTGGCAAGTAAGACAGAGGACCTTGAATATCTGAGTCAAGGTGTTCTCAAACAAATAAGGAGAGTGAGCTTTGAACTGGAATGTCCCCAATTCTCAAAGTGGTACAATCACACAGATAATACAGTTTAGTGCTATAATCTCACCTGTAAAACCATGGCTCTGATCAGTGCTGGATCAGTGTTGCACAGGGCTCCTGCCAGAACTCCCCCAGCACTGGCAGCTGCCAGGGCTGTGTGGCTGGGCTGAGAAAATCCCCGTTGGTGCAGCAGTGTGATGCAAGCCCTCAGGTCGTGGAGACCTTTGAGTTTATTATGCCGACATCCATCTCTGTGCCAGCTAAGGCCCTGCTCTCCTCCACCCCTGAAATTTAATGCAGTTCAAGTTGGAGTCTCTTCAGAAAACATTGCATGGCATAGCTTCAGATAAGGAAAGAACAGCAGCGGCCACAGAACTGCACATCATAGTTTGCTTTCCCAATTAACTCCTCTCTATATTGCTTTACCCCTCTTTATGGCTAAAAGAGACAACATGAAGGCAAAATAAATTCATTCATGATGATTGGTGAAAATGCTAACTGTAGAAGGGCACTTTGTCCCCTCATGTGCTTGTGTCCTGGAACCCACAGGAAAAGCAACACTTCAGGAAATGACATTTTCATTGTAAGCAATATAAAATCAGATAATATTATCTTTTGATACAGAAAACTATGAAAATACTGAAAATATTTCCAATACTTCCATTACTAACATAATTACTTATTAAAAACAGTAGAATACTATTTCTGAGCTCCACACCAGACTCTCAGGATTTGTCTTCTGCTTTGCTTAAATTATGAGACTGTTAGAAAGTTGGGTTTGGGGTTTTTTCCCCCCTTAATTTGTGAATTTCAAATGCTAGTTGAAATGTTACATTTTGTAATACAGAATTATAAAAATAATTTATACTTCTTCCTATGCAATCACAGTTTTGGTTCTAGCCACCTGAAGCTTCCTCTTCTGGTTTCAAGTTTAAAATGGGTTATTTTATTAACCTGGCAACTTTGGATGATGGTTCCATTTTCCTGTAGGACTGATCTGCATCCTAAGATACTTAGTGGGGCATGAGGAAGAACAGCACAATGCTTGCCACAGAGTACAGCAGATTGAATATATTTGTTGAATTTGTTTTGGGACTGGCATTTCCAACAATTCCTCATCCCTTCCCTCCCCTCCATAAAGCGATTCTTTTGTTCTCTTCCTTAGCTACCGAGAAAAATTGGAAGCCTGTTGCACATTGCAGTTTTATAAAACTGGTAGGTTTGTAGCTAAACTAGAGACAGGATTTAGCCAATAAAAGATCAAGGGTTGCAGGTTAAATGCTTAGTTGTTGCTGTGGAATGTAAATGGCTTTCAGAAGACAGAGACTGAGCATTAGTACACAATGTTCTCAGAAGGAGAGGGAGATAACATGTCATGGCAATTTGAGCATGCAACTGAATTTTTTCTTGAGCAAAGATGAGATAAGAAGTAATGAGACTTGAAAAGATTAAAAGTTTCATACAGCCATCATGTAGATTTAAGAAACCTAAAATGTAGTGTGCTCTTGTGTTTTTTTTTTCCCCTGAGGTAAATTTAAAAAGTACTTAAATTAAAAAATCTTAGATGAATAATTAGGTATAGATACATGATAAAAGTATTTTGGTACATCTTCAGTTGTACATGAACAAATATTTGTGTATCCTGCAAAGTAAAATCTTATTTCTATTTTATATCTGACTTACCTAACATGGCAATATGCTAATATCCAACCCTCTTCAATTAACATCAGCTTCTCTTCTTTAAACCTCATGTTCAAATCTATGCCATAAGCTCCATATACATGAACTAGAAGTGGTCTCCTGTGTAGTTCTTTAGAATTCTTATTATGAAAAACTGTAATTGGCACCAAAGTTTCATCCTAGAAAAGAAGGAGTAGTTTTACAATAAGGGACATTGCAGAAATCTCAATGACACATGGCAATGAAAACTTCAATTATTTATTTTAAAATGTGTTTTTTTGATTATAGTAATTTTTTTTCACTTAGAGTGTACAAAGCACTCTTGAAAAATAAAGCCTGAGACTGAACCTCTGCTGTGTGGGCTTATGGATGTAGAGTATAAATTCATTTAAGTGCAACACCTGAGGAGTTTTTAAACTACCAAAGCACCTAAGTCTTCCTTCCCCCTTTAACACCAAGAATATATGTTATTAACAATGGAGTTTACCACTTACCACAGTACAAACTCTTTATTAACATCTCCAAAATTTTAAACTCAGGCTGTTAAAACTTTCCCTCCTTGATCTGCACTGTGCAGCTGGTTGTGGGGTGTTCTTTTCAACAGCTGGCACCTTTGTCATTTATCATGGGGAGCACAATACCATTACATCAACTAGCAGTTCTCACTTATACTAAGATTCTTGACTCATCGTGTGCAGTTATCTCCTCTGGAATACCCAGGTCAATGGAAAAAAAAAATCACGACTCTTTCTTGTTCTTCTCTATAGCACTGAAGAAAACACCCACTGTTTTAACTATAGCACCAACTGCTCTTTACATTTTTTAATCTCTGTTCCCTGCCAAATGCACTTTCTTTAAATGGGTGGGGAGGAAGGAAAGAATAAAAGGAATGGGAAAAAGACTGAAAAATCTTACCTTGCTTTTAGCTAGTAAACGTGTAGTGTGACAATTCGTAATAATTGGTACCTCTTGCACAGCTTGTTCAATGAGATTATTTTCTTTAAATGAATATGCAAAACGCTTAGGGGGGTGTACTGGGGAGGAGAGCTGAAAATAGCAGGTGCTGGTGGTGTGTTCAGGATGAGATTCCAATTCAAATTCACAGGCCCACGTAGGTAGCTGAGAAAACATGGCATTTCAAGTGAGACTCCTACATTGCTTCTGTAAATTTTGCTTAATATGTCCTTCAGAGTAAAAGACTTTGGATATTAACTAATTATCTTCAGTTTGTATGTAGCACAATCTGTATTTCATTTAAACCCAGTAATGAAACAGTCAGAAAGTTAAAAACTGGTGAACTTTTCCTCTGAGGCCACTGGATAAAGATGGACAACGAAATGAACAAAAAAATAATACAAATTCAGTTTAAAATGGGCCTTAGTGCAGATTTTTTTAAAGAAAACATTTGAAATTATTCTGCATTAGTTTTATTTTTCAGATCTTATTTTTCCTTGCATTTCCAGTTCTACTTCAACACGCTATACAGCCAAGTCCATGTCAGCTATTATGCTTTTACTGTGAGTTAGCTCAGTAATGCTAAGCCACTGAAAACCCCTGCCTCTTAACTTTGTTCCTAGTGCCAGCCATTGTGAAGAACAAAACCTTTTCCTGGCACATTCACCCTCAGACACTTACTGTTATTATATTTAAGGTTTTTAACTCTGCTAAGAATGAAAGAAATCAAGATTCATTCTTTGAGAGCAGCAGGGACATAGCCAAACCCTCTGCCAGACTATTACTTTCTTGGGTTAGGTTGCTAGAGGCTTCTGAAAAAGCAGAAGTCGTCCAAGTTCTCCTGAGTAACTGCAGGCCCTTGCTGAATAAATAAACTATGGCCATTTTAAAAAATGAAGATTTTGGAGACCATACAGTGTACTTTGTTGAAAACCTTTTTCTGTAGCAGTTTTATAGAGTGCAGCATTGGCAGCTTGTTGCAATAAACTTAGCAGTTGTTCAGACTGTATTTTTCAGGAAAACAATTCAATTAAATATTTCACCTGAATGGTCTTCAGAAATAATAGATTTGGCTTGAGTCACTTTGCTTTTAATCCACAAGTATTTAACAACTAGATAAGAGAAGCAAATCCTTTGCACCAATTGTACTGCAATATCAACTCTTCCCATTTATTATGGGACAGTGTCCATACTTGTTTTCTGAACATTAATCTATTTCCTGTGACAGGAACCTTGTTTACACCAACGAGTGTCACCAAAAATAGGCTCAGTAAAACTAAGTAGAGCAATTAGGGAGCTAAATTCTGCTTTACATTAGAAATCAGCTGTATTGTGAAAAGCTTGATTGTAATCCCTTGAAGAAAGAACTGGCTCACAGGATAGCTGCTCTTTAACTCTCTGAATGCTGCAATAAGCCACCACATCAAATCCTGAAGAACAGCCACAGGTAATACAATTAGTCATAATGATGAAATTGCCAGTATTAATAGTTTTCAATAGTTTCCGCTTTTACTTTTGGAATTTATCTTTGCTTTCATTCTGTTTTGCTAAAAAAAAAAAAAAAAAAAAAGGAAAAAAAAGGAGAAAGAGAGGAAAAAGCTGGAAAAATATTAGGCTGCTGAAACCAAGCTTAAACGTACCTTTATAGACTGAACTGAGTGTGAAACAAAAGATATGGCATTTAAATAAAGATGACCAGCATTCTTCAGGAACATAATGCAGTCATCACTGAACATCTCAAAGTCTACTAGCTTGGTTTTGTTTTCCAGTGCATAAACTAACTGCCAGTTCTCCTTGCCACTGGAAGCTACTGGGGCCTTCATCAACTATAAAAAAAAAAAAAACAACCTTGTATTACTAAACAGTAGTACTGAGTTACAAATGAGAGATACAGACTTATAGGTGATCTCATCGAACATTTTTCTTGCAAAAAAAATACTTATTTGTATTTGGAGTGTTTGCCTGTCTAAAACTGGAGATTTTTAAACTCCCTTTACTTAGGCAAAACGGAAGAACAATGCAGTAACATTTGGAGAAGACCAAGTCTCAAAGATTACTCTACAGAAAATTGTAATACAGTAAGTGCTTTCAGCATGGCCAGCACAATTGTAGGTGGGTTTGATTACGTAGACTGAGATCACCAACTTAAGTTTTGATATAGAGGAAATGACTGATGAAGCAGTCATTTTTTGATGCTGTCAAAACATTTAGGCTCAAACTGGCCTCCTACAGGTGAGACTCCATGCAGCACCATCAGGCTTTTATCCATGCAGGTTTCTCCCTTAATTTATTTCAGTAAGCTGTGACAAACAGAATTAAAAGCCAACCTTCCTATTTCTATATGACGTGCAATAGGTATCTGAATTAATCCTATGAATGTAATTATCAGTCAAAATTGCCTTATATTCTGCAGGTTCTCCATATGTAGTTAGAATGTACAGCTGATCCTTTCTGTGCTCAATGTGGTAAATGACCCCCGTGGTTCGTGCTTGTACAAGGGAAGGTGACTCCAAGGGATGTCTGCAGTCAACCAACCAAACTTCTGAGGTTGTCTTGCTGTTGCAGTTGATAGTGAGGAAACGCCTGTCTTTTGTGCAATAAAGGTCTACAAAGAATCTGTAGGGAATCATAAAAAGAAAGGAAAAAAGCTTAAATTTTGTAAATATTTTAAAATACAAGTAGTTTCAGAAATATGGGCTTCCATCTGCAAGGTAAGAAACAGCATTCCTGTAAGCAGACTGGAGAAATTTCAGGCTACTTGGCTCCCGGACCCACTTCTGCTGCGTTTACCCTGGCATTAAAAACCCCCTCAATCTTGTGTGTGAGACCTGAAATCTGCAAGGAAAGCAGTTCAGTTGTTGCCCAACTAAATCCAGGGTTTTTCATCATTGAGCTAGACTGGAAGCTCATTGATGTATACAGGCTTTAAAATTCAGGGAAAATGTAGAACTTTTTATTCAGCTTGTAACCTTATTTAAAAAAAGATGTAGTAATGGATAGTTTAAATAATAAATGACATCATGTGGGGAAAACAATAACAAAAGTAAGAGCTATTAAGAAATAAATTGATAAAATATCTATGTGCTACTGACCTAACTGTCTGAAGCAAATAAGACAAAAAGTACTATTTAAAAAGAAAAAAAGCACAGACGCCTATATGAGACAAGATGGAGTGTTGGAGTGATAAAGCTGGAAACTAGGGACTGGTTTTGGAGCTAAGAAACTACCTACTAGTTTTAAATCCCTCTAAAATCTAGAAACAGAAAGCAGAATAGTAACCAGTGGCTGTCTCTAATAGTAGAGAAGTTCAGGCTGAAATTCAGACTCAAATTTCTGTGAGTTGTCTGAATTAACTGGAATGTTACACCTTGGATCAGAACAGTCTCTTTGCCATTTTGAACCCTTAAGACTGGATGTCTCTAAAAGCAAAACTGTCCAACATGAAGATCCAGATACCATCAAGAAAATGCAGAGTTGAGTACCATCATCTGCATCACACAGATCAGATACATGACTGCAGTGATGATCTCTCTAGGATTCAGATTTGACTGGTGAAGAAAAGGATGCATAGATAGCACTTTCAGATACTTTAATTATTTGCAGGTGGAGGATCTCAATTTATTTTGGTACTATTGTTTTTTCTAATTGTACTCTCTTGACATCTTTAGAAGGACAGGCACAGAGGGGGAGCTAAAGTCTGAAAGAAAAATCAGCCTCCTGTCTAATGAATTTGGCAAGAATGTGGCACTGCATTCAGCAGAGATCCCAAGAGTTTGGCTCCACTGATCCTGCCTCTAAGAGGGTTGAGCTGAAATGCATATTACATTTCTCCCCAAGGATTATGACCTTGATATTATGAGTTTTTTATCTTTGTAGCTTTTTTTTTTTAAAAAAAAAGACATTTTCAGCTTCTAAAAATATATCTGATTGCAACTAGAAGAGTTGGTGAGATGCAGAAGAGAACTGCTCAATGGCAATACAAAAGAATGTCTTGCCATCTCCGATGAAGGAGTTCAGCTATGAGCTGCAATAGCACATGAACCTTTAGAGTAAGTTTCTGGTAGATTTACTGTAATGACTGTGACCTTCAGAATTATGCCAACAGTTTCCCTGTGGGGAAGTGCCAGGTCAGTGCAACTTCATTTTCTAAAACTACGCATCAAATGCAGCTGGAAAAAAAAAAAGATCTTATTTATTCCATCTCCATTGCATTTTTTTTGTTTGTTTTCCTTTTTTCCCCCCCCTCGATGAAAGTATAATTTGAATTTCTTTACTGAATATGTAACTTGAATTAAGAATAGTCACAAATATTTATGGAATGCTGTATAAATATACCACATGCTACAATGCTGAAAAGGTAGTTCTGTGCTCAATTTAGCAAAGAGCCTTCTTGTCTTCCTAAACCACTGCTTAAAGAAAGGTTATTGAGAGGGTATTCAGTCAACAATAGTTCTGTCTCTTGGAATGTTGTGATGATTTTGCTCATCCATTACCCAGAGCAAGGATTAGCCTGAACTTATGTATTTTTTTAAAAAAGATGTATCAGACATCAATAGCAGAGAAAACAAAATGAAATCCACAGTCTGATTTACCCCGTATGAAACTGTCACACATTCATTAAAGGACACCCTGACCTGAGAGTGACCTTGACATTTATAAACTCAGCTGAACTCATGAGGTAAGAGAGGGAAGTTAAATCTCTGTTGATCACATATCAAAAGGAGAACAGAGCACATTCTCAGGCTGTATAAGGCACTACTGACAGCAGAACACAAAAATGCATTTTACTGTTTGAAATATGATACAGAGCACTTTGTTTTCCAAACCAGATATATTTTACATATAGAATACTCTAAGATATATAAAGGACTTGTTATATTTAGGGTATGTATTACCTTGCATCTTGTTCTGTATAAACTAACTTAGTATGTTTCTGGTAAGTGAAAGTGGCCATGAATACATTCTGGCATTTAAGGTTCTTCTGAGTTGTGTAATACAGAACATCATTTGCAGCCCATTCTGGAAGAAAGACACATGCATTTCAAAGTAAGAACAGTGTATAATATTACTGAGAGAAGATGGGAGTTCTATGGACACTGGACTCAGTGCTGAAAAAGGTGGGTTGCAGGTGGCATGGGACTGAAAACATCACTTCTGCATCCTGTGGGGACTGAGGTAAGAGCCAAAAGGTTTTTCCATGTCTTCTCTGAATACCACAGAACAAGAATCTCATAATGTACTGAAAAAAAAAAAAGCAGAGGTCAGTGTTGCAGGGGCCAGTAATAGGAAGCTCTTGACCCTGTGTGGGTTCTGGAGGTAACAGGAAAATAGGAGATGTGGCTGTTTAAAACAGCAGAGAGAAAAAGGTTTACATGGAGTCAGCAAGATAATAAAGACATCATAAGCTCTGCACTGCTGCATGTGACTGCACACAAGCCATTTAGAGAAAAGAGATGATGGATGTGCCCCATGGGTACAGCTGAGATAAAAATTCTCCAGTTTTCTATGCTTGTGTATGTGTTCACCAACATAGAAAGGTATAAATACAGGAACCTTGTTATTCTGAAGTTATTCTGACTGATCCAGCCACATTCCTGCTATCTCTGCTGCTCCTACAGCCAACAGAATTATGTTTAACACATGTGCTTTTAAAACCTGCTGTATGTTGTCTTATGCATAAATACTGATTTTTCAGTACAAAACCTGAGGAATTAATAACACCAAAATAAGCACAAACACTTCACTTTCTGAACAGCAACGTGGCTCCAAAGTGCACAGGTAGCTGAGGATTCATTATGAATACAAGCCTTTAGAGGGGAAAATCCAAGCTGTTCTATAGCCTAGCCTACAGAAAAATCAAAGTGAAGATTTTCAGGAACTTATGTCTGTCTCCCTGCTATTTTATATCACTCAATACAAGCACATTAACTTTGCAAGTGGTTCTAAGACCTAATTCTCTTGCTCATCATTGAGGCACCTCTGTGCTTCGTGACACTACTGCTGTACCTTACTCACATCTGACTTAACTTTACAGAATTTACCATTCTGATGGTCATCTTTTGTACTCTTGTTATCTGTCACACCTATTTTGGCAGCAGGATGTTGTTCTCTTAACTGTACAGATTCTTCTGGATCAACCTAGACAGATGTTCTAGCATGGAGTAAAATTCACTGGCAAATTTGCATGGTTATTTTTCAACAGGCATTATAATCTTCAGTGTGGAAACACAACACTAAATTCTTGCTACTCCTCATTTTTTTAACAAGGAAGTTTGACCTAGAGTGTTATTTTTTTGCTCTGGCCAGGCAAATTGCTTGTATGCAGGAAGCAGTCTCTTTCATCCATATCAGATAACTCATAATTGCAGCATTAAAGAAACCATAAGAAACAATTCAGCATCTATAAGGGTTAAATGTTGCCTTCACTCAAAACAAACAAACAAAAATACTATCTTTAAACTAAGAAAAATGTTGTGCTGAAAGCTTGTGTGAACCACAGGATATTTATAAACAACTCACCAAAGCTAAATACACTTGGAATTACTTTTTCCACAACAAGATGATTACCAAATTTCATAATAATGCAGGTTGCCTCTTCAGAATTTTCACTTTTTAAGCTGATGGCCATGTATCTCTGATCTGGTGAAATTCTAACCCGTTGAATAAAAGCATCAGAAAAGCCAAGATCTTCAACACTGAATAAAATCTCAGCATTTCCTTCACCTATTACATGAAAAAAAAAAAAAAAAAGATAGCAAAAAAAATCCTGTAATTAAGATAGTCAAAATGAATGGTGATTCTTAATGTCTGTATTTAAAAAATCTGTCTCCAGTATTCACAAACATTCTACTGGAATTTATCAACATTAAATACCTGTTTTGCAAGATATTTGCAAATGCAAATATTTTTATTTGTAAAAATAAACCAACAAAAAAAATAGTTCCCAGGAAAAAACTCCTGTAGTTATTACTAAAAATATTTCTAAAGCGTAGATCTTGGCTTCTTCTAGACATATTGAATTTTAAAGCCCAGCTAGCTAAAGCATGGTTGTTTTTAATAAATAAAATTAGAAATTCTTTCAGCCCCCTTCAGAAATAAAAAAGCAGGGATGTTCTTTTTCAAAATTTTAAGTTAGGGCTCTGAAAAGAAATGTCTTCTCTCTTTCCTCTCCAGCAACTTGTCTTAGTATCAATATGTACTAGTCTCTGTTTACCTTACCTTTACAGATTCGGGGTTCTAGAATTATTACTCTATTACAGAATTGTACAAAAGTATTTTCAGTTAAGAAACAGACAAGCTAGGAATTAATGCAAGGAAAGAACACTAAGTGATCCATGCATACCTTTTCTAAGAATCCTACCATATTAGGAAGAGAAATCCCTTACCATCATCTGCTTTTGCAAGAAATATGCAGCCATTCTCTTCAAAGTACACATTCTCTCCAAACCTCATCTGTTCAACACAAACAAACATATTTCAAGTCCAGCATACAATTAGACTCTTTCCTTTGAATCCCTGTATACAGTAATTTTTTTCTGTACAGCAGAATTGTAACAAATTGTAATAAATCTAACAAATGACAGAACATATATTCTATACTGAAGAAGGAGTTGCACGCATCAGAAAGGTTTTTTTTCAGTTAGGGTGCTTAAGCTACATCTACCTGCTCTAAATTTCACAGAAGGCTCAGATCACCTGCAACTGCTCTTGCAACTTACGGTATCTTGTATTCTTTATCCAAAAGTCAGATGACTATTTTATCTTTACTTGCTTTTGCCTATGGAGAAATTAGGTAAATTCACTGTCATAACAGGTATAAGTTGTTCTAAACAGAAACAGTTATTATGCAGAGTTATTAAAATATTCGAAACTTGCACTGTAAAAAAAAGAGTAAAACAGCATTTTATAGCAGGAACAGATTGTCTGTCTTTTATTTGTAGTCAGTGATGTGAAACGTTTATATTGTTTGCCACTTACCCTTGGGCTTCCTGAATTGAGTGTATACATGTTGTGCAATTCTTCCAGTTTTTCTTTGATTCTCTTTGTCATCGCTTTGTATGTTGGGGAAATTTTGTTCCAGTTTTTTCGCTCTGATTTCAGAAGGTTCTTGTGCAAAAGGTCTGAAGTTACTATGGGTATATTTTGCTTCCTTTTGGAAGGGACTTCTGTTCCTTCCTGCTGAGTAAGGAAAGACAGCAATGGCTACAAGCCAGCACACTGCACACCAATCTGAACACACTGAGGCAATATCCCCTGAGCCACAGGCCCCAAACCACCTTTGCATTATTACAGAAGTACATGTCAATAAAATCAAAAACTGCAGTTGGAATGTGTTTTATTTTAACTCTTCTCAATCTTTTGGGCAGGTACTGTCAAACATGCTTTACTTGACAAATTTATTGAGGTCTTCTCCTCAAAATGTAAGGGACTATTAATACATACTCTTAATTGATTACAAGTAAATACATTTGTTCCTGTTCTAGAACTAGGTTTTACATTTTATGGAATTTTGTTATTATTTTTCCTTCTTCACAGCTTTCTTTCATAATTTCTCTGTCTTTAGAGTGTAATTTCTCATTTCCTTTCCAAGAAAACACCACCCACACCTCTGTTCCTGCACCTAGGAATCCTAGCAGCTCATTCAGGTTCTTGCTCCACCTCCTAGAAGTGTTAATATAAATGTTCATAAGGTGCAGAATGAAGTGAAGCAGTGGAGTGATATGGGTTCTGCAACAATTTTATCAGGAATAAGTTTAAGGATCTAGTTTTCCAGGAAATGTGAGATTACTGCTACCTCACTGCCAACAAAGCTGTCTTCTATTGTAGAAATGTTAAGTGTGTGTGTTAAAACTGCTAGAACAATGCTTGCATGCTGTGAAATCTCACTTGATCAAGTAGTAAGCTTCACAGCTTATATTACACTACATAATACTGCACAGATCCCACAAAGTAGCATTTTACAACATTCAATGTATGACTTAAATGTGTCTAAGCTTAAAAAGCAGCCCATGCTTCCTATCCTATCCTCACTTTTCATTAAGGACTGTTGGTTTGTTCCTAGTTTGTCTTCAGAAACACATGAGAACCAAAATGTGAATGTTTCAAGTAGGCTCTGAAGGGAAACCATCTGCTCCATTTACTGAACTTTATATTTATGAATATAAAGCACATTACTGCTGAGAGCTGAGAGTGTCTGTCACCGGTTCAGACCAATGCTTCCTCTCACCCGGCACAAAGCAAAAAAATTGTGAAGGCTCTTAGAGAAGCTCTGGAGCAACTGAATGATGGGTGAAGAGAAACAAACTGCTGGATACCCAAGTTTGTACCACCTCACCTCAGTCACTGGCAAGACTGTTGTAAGAAAACACCATCCCCAAACATGACATAACCAAATAAAACCTCACAGTGGCCATAAATGGATACTTAGAAAAGCATAAGAATGGGACAAGACAGATGATTTTCTCCAGCCTTAAACAATTTTAGCTCAGGAATTTCCTGACCTGAACATGGTTTCTGGATATTTAAAATGTCTCTCTCATATATGTCATATCTATAGCTCATATATGTCTTCCCTTACACCTGTGAAAAATTTTAGCATCTACAACTTATTTTGACAAGTTCCATGCTTTATGACACTTTTGATGATGGCCCTCATTTTGTTTTCAGCAATTCCCATTGTATTCTCTTGGAATTACTATATACAGCTGGTGGTCACAGTGTAGGGATATATTAATAGGTACAGTACACCTCCCTGCCTGGGGAAAATCCAGTAATCTTGAAAGATTTTAAGGATAGCAGAGGATTTCAGCGACAACTGATGTGCAAACATTTGCTCCAAAGCATACAGGCACAGCCTCCTTTCAGGTGAAAACCATGTTTGCATCCTGGGACACTGTCACAGAGCAGCATTCGTAATATTTGTGTTAGTGAAGTACCACTGAGTAAACTGAACCACACATTCTTGTCCCTCCTATGTTCTCCTTGAAACATTTGCTTACATTTGAGACACAGACATAGGAACTCTTTACTTTATGGCGACAAATAAAAGAGTTTCAACAAGACGAACTTTGTGTCAACTCTGAAGAAACACTGTCAATTTGAAACAATTTTAGGACAACCACACATCTCTCTAAAAAATGTGTTTAGGATCAAATAAACCAAAACATAAATGTTTATAAACAGTACTTATGCATATAAATATATGCATATATTCCAGGCTGTCATACAGCAGTAAACTTTTATAATACCTCTAGCGAAATCTGTATTAGAGACACTGAGATGGAAAAGCTAAAATTATTTCAGCCTGTTTTCTGAGTCTGTGCATGATACACTGCCATCCAATTACACAATATTTATTTACAGAAATCAATACAAATACCTTTAAAAATATAGTTTAGGACATGTGAGCAAGATTATGAGATGTCAATATTATATTTCAATATGATGGTAAACTGTGACTTACTGGTCAACACAGAAAAGTTTTTTTTGAACCAGCTCACAGTCTGGTATCATCAGTTTGGACACTGCCTCTACACTAGCTGATCTCTCCCTGCAGTTTTCTCCTGACACTTTACCTAAGTCTGGAAGATTATAATTTTTTTCAAAATTACTTTAGTGGGAAAATCAACCAAAATACAGCTTTATGTCAAAACAGCAGAGGAAAGCTGAACAATGGTACCTGTCCTTGAACGTAACTGATATCCTGGACTTAATTCCTCTGCTTCAAATTCTCTGGGAAAAATGTGTTTCTTCAACACGTGAAAAATATGACTGGGTCCCCTAAAACATGTGCCAAGGTGGTTGCTGGTATTAAGTCTATCCTTAAACAGCATACCTTGCAGGAAAAGAATCTGCATGGCAGGATGTTTCCAGGTGGTGCAGTCCTGTGGGTGCGTGTACTTTTTGAACAGTCCAGGATGTGGCACTTTCCTGGTCCAATTTTACTGTAAGGATACATTGTTTGAGGAGGGTCATGCTTAGAGTAGTACTTGGCACTGAAGCTCAGCCCTTGGAAAAGCCTCCGCAGTCCAGCGCAGCACATCCCGACCTCCATTCCTTGACAGCCAACCCGGAATTTCTGAAAATCCCAAATGCCGATCACTTACACAGTGCGCGTGAAACAAACGTAACGTAAACTGCAAGGCGTAAATATACATACACACACACGGAAATATACATAGTGTAAACTTCCTCTTTCAAAGAAATGTGATTGATTCACTAGGGCAAATCAAATTAGAAGAAAATAAGTAAAACTTAGTCAGTTAGTTAACATCTGGCACCCACTTTTTAACCTGAATATTGCTGGCGGCCCAAAGTTTAACTCCAGGGCAACTATGAGGAGAAAGAGGGGCGCAACCGTGCACGTCCAAACGCTGAAGGACAGAACACCGGGAACGTCTGGAGAAGTTGTCCCCCCCACCTCACACCAAACCCCCGCTGTCTCCCGAGGGTCCCTGGGCAGCAGGAGCTGAGCCCCCGTTGTCGGGAGCACTGCCCGGGGCCCCGGTGTCCGGCCGGCCCCGCTCCCCGCCGGCGCTGCCGCTCGGCCCGCGCAAGGACCCGCCGTGGCGCTGCGGCCGCCGCTGCCGCTCCCGCCGGCCGGGGCTGCCCCGCTGAGGCGCCGGGCGGGCGGCGGCGCTGCCCCTAACTAAGATGGCGGCAGGGCGCTTCAGCAGCGGCGGCGGCCCAGCGCCGCTGGTGTCAGCGCCGGGACGCGGAGCCGCGCCGGGCGGGCACGGTCCCTGGCGCGGCTTTCCCGGGTGGCTGCCGTGCCACACCCAGTCCCGTCCCCGGGCGCGGAGGGCACGGGCGACTTGCCTGGAGGCGCGCCCCCGCCGTGCCGGGCCTGAAGAGCACCGCACTTCTGCCGCCGAGAGTCGCCCGGCGCTGCCCTTAGCAAAGATGGCCGCGCCCCTCCTCCCGCTCCATCCCTAGCCCGGCCGGTCCCGCAGCCGCTGCATGCTCAGCGGCGCGTCCCCGCCGCCCAGGACAGCGCTCCCTCCCGCCGTGCCAGCTCCCGGCGCCCCCGCAGCCGCATGGCCGAGGCTGCCGGCCCCGCCGCGGGCAGGTGCGGGGCGAGCGGCGCGGCGGCGGCCCGAGCCCGCTGGCGGCTGCTCGGACAGGTAGGGGGAGCCCGCGGGCGGGAGGGGCCGGCATGGCGGGGCGGGCGGCGGCGCAGCCTGAGGGCAGCGCGGCTCTCTCCCGTTCCCTCCGGCCGGGCTGTGCGGGGAATGCCGCGCCGCCCGCACCCCTTACAGGGGGATTGCCAGCAGTACTATGGGGGGTCACCTAAAGGGGCTTGTAGCACTCTCCCTGGAAGAGATGATAATAAAAAAAATATCCGTGTATGTATGCACCCAACCCTCTCTAAAGAGAGGGGAAGCGGAGGGGTAGGCACTGATCTTTTCACTCTCGTGACCGGTGACAGGACTTAAGGGAATGGCCTGAAGTTGTGCAGGGGAGGTTTAGGTTGGATATTAGAAAAAGGTTCCTCACCCAGAGGTTGGCTGGGCACTGGGACAGGCTCCCCAGCGAAGTGGTGTCGGGCAAGCCTGACAGAGCTGAAGTGTTTGGACAATGCTCTCTGGCACATGGTGTGACTCCTACAGTGTCCTGTGCAGGGCCAAGGGTTGGACTCGGTGATCCTGATGGATCCCTTACAACTCAGCTTATTCTGTGATTTTAGGATTCTAAAATGTGCCTTCAGCAGGCCCCCAAAACTGTCCGTGGCCTGTGTTAAGTGAGGAGGACCAGCATCCCACTGGCACCCCGCCACCTGAGGGCACCGTGGGATTTTCAGGCCATAGTTTAACACCTTCCATCAATGCCGCTGGGGCTGGTTGTCGTGACTGCCACCTCAGTCCTGGTTTTTGCTCCCCTCCCTGAGAGCCCGCTCACCTGGCAGTGAAAACTGCATTTTGCTGAGGGGCTGTGCCTGGAGGAGCGTGAGGAGGAGGAAGGAGCGAGTGGTGACACTTGTGCTGTGGTAAACAGCAGCTTCGCAGCTCCAGCCTTCCACACTACTTTAGACCCTTTCGGAGCAGAGCAAGGTTGGAAAGGATTCCTCTGCAGATGAGTGGAGGCATAAAGGCTTAAAAACTCTAGTCTGTTTCATTGGCTGTTATTGTATGGGATGTGAAGCTTACAGCCCTGACTTGAGCGTTTGGTTCTGTGCAGGTGGGCCTCTGGAGCTGCCTATGGACAGCTGTCCCTGAGAGGGCGGAGGGGTGGCCCTGGGTCAGTGGTGGCAGCTGGGTTGGGAGGGGCACCTGGCTGCAGCTGGGTCACAGTGGGAGGCCTGAGAACTTCAGTATTGCACTTCGTGTGTGCTTTTGGTTTCTAAATTTGCCAGTTCTGTTCAACAGGACCAACTTCTGTTTTATTATACTCCAAAGCAGGAAATGTCAAAGTTACTGGTAGGAATATCAGGTTTGTCTTCGTAGGTTTCTGTTCTAGCAGACTATGTAAGCTGCACTCTGTCGCTATGCTAGCTGTTATTTCTTCTCAACATATACTGCCTTTGGCATATTCCTGTCTCTTAAAATCATAAAGAGCTTTTCGTAACAATAGAATGGGGTTGTGGAAGAGTGCATGTAGGAGTGCATTTGGGGAGAAGGCTTCTCTTTTTTTCTCAAACTACATGTATCTGTGACCTTTCCCTCTGCAAATTCCCTTGGTTTTTCCCATGTTCTTTAGCTTTTCTGCTGATTTTTGTATGGTACAATGAGCAAGGATCAATTTAATCTTACTGGTACATCTGAAGTAAAAATCAGTTCTGTGCTCTTTGCTACAGTGGTGCTCAGATCTATCTATGGATTGGAAGAAGGTATCAATCTCCCTTTAAATCCATTTTTAAAGGAGCGCTGTCAAATGTTTCTTACAGTGCTTTTAAAAGCGCTTTTCATACTGCTTATAATAACACCTTACGTGAAATCAGTTCTGTGGTGTGTTTATATCTTGAATTTGCTTTCATTCAATGCACACACAAATTGATTTACTATGGTAAGGATGCTTGAATGCATGCTCACTGACTTAATTAAAAAAGAAAAAAAAAAAAAGCCCTTTTATGAGTTATCCTATGAACTAGCATAAAGAACCAGGGGTGTGCATAACTACCTGTGTGCTCTTTATCAATGAAATGTTTTATGTATGTACTGAGTTTGAAGTCTGGCAATATTTTTAAACTTAGTCCGTTAGAATCAAAAAAAGTATTTTTTTGCATTTAAAAAAGTGCTGAGGGAAATTCTCCATTTACTGTGCATTTGTAAATGACTGGATATGTTCTCTAAGGCTGTGCTTTAAGCTCTGCCAGTCTCTGTGGCTGGAGGCATTATCCAGTCAGTAGTTTTCAGCAAGGAAGTTAGAGCAATAGCCGTGCATTAAATTCCTCCCTCTGTACATTTGCTCCCTATAGAAAGTTTCATGAAATCTGTAAGCGCTTTTTTTTTTTTCTCTTTTTGTTTATCCTGCCTGTTACCTTCCTCTTGCTCTACTCACACAAGTCTCAGAATCACAGATTATGCTGAGCAGGAAAGTATGCACAAGGATCATCAAGTTCAACTCTTGGCCCTGCACAGGACCATCCCCAAGAGTCATACCACATGCCTGAGAGTATCTTGCTCACTTGCTAATGGACTTTAACTTCCAGAATTGAAAAATAAAAGCTAAAGTGAGGATGGGTCAATTACACTTTTTTTTTTTTTCCTGAATAGAAGCACTTCTAAAACAAATTTTCATCTCTTCCTACTCTTCTCTCTCTGAAGGGTGCCTGTGTTCCAGATCTTTTTTCCATGTTTTTGTTTGTAAGTCTTGGGTTTGTAAATTATTTATGGTTGGATAAAACAATTTGGTAAGTAAATTATATGTAAAAATAAATGCCATATTCAAATGGAAGATATTTAGAAGGTAGTTACATATTATGTTGTAGCTGATTGTGTAGGAACTTTCTTGCATGTACAAAATACCATGTTGCAGTCACTGCCAGAGAATGAGCAGAGGTGTGTAGGCCATAAGCTGTTACTGTATTTGGCTCTTAGTGCAACTAGGCCTAACACAAGGATATACACAGTTAAATACAGGGAATTTCTGGTGACTGCCTTTCTCCATGTCGTTTGTGGGAGATTCTTTTTTGGTGAGGTTTTTTTTTAAGAGATATCAACCAGTTTTAGGTTTTACAGGGAGTCCTAAACATGGTCCTAATATTGTGACTAAATATTAAGGGCATTGCAATTGAGATCTGTGGTGATATTTTACCAGAATTTTGTAGAACAGGAGACTGTTTGGTGATGAGTTAAGATAGGTTTGTCACCTTTTGTTTTTATCAGTGAATTATTCTATAGCAGCAACTTATTTTTGTAGCCTGTTTAACACAACTGTGATCCTTTCAGGAAAAGACTTGAGAAATCCCCCCACTTTGTAAAAAATACAGATATAAATAATGTAAAATACTCTCCTTTTGTGCTGTTCTCTCAGTTATACTTAAGGTTTTAAAAGATTTGACTTACCGTTGTAATTTTCAGATCTTATACCACTTGACTTGTGTTTGAGGCTGTGGGAGAAATGTTCTTTTGAGTGTTCAAATGCTTATGAGATTTTCTGCTAACCGAGAGAATGAATTTTACAGAGTGGCTATATGATGTCTCTGTACAACAGAAACTGAAAATAGAAACATATTGTTGCTGCTGTATATATTTTTTCCTGTAATTGCTTTTGTTGCTATTGCTTTAAAGAAGTTCCCAAACAACATGCTTTTCTGAAAATTAGGTCTTGCTGGTTATCTTTAGTTGTCAAGACAGTCCATTTTGTTTTCAGGCACACAGCTACTACATGAAGGTCTTAGTTTTGCTGGTATTTTAATTTTGTTCTCTTGCTTTGATTTTTTTTGCATTTTCCTTCATGTGTGTATTTTTCTCGCATGTTACAGAAGTAGTATGGACAGCACCCAGACATTTTTAATACTTCATAGAAAATGCCTGTGCCTTTCTTATGCTGAGACCTGCCAATGAAAATAGCTCCAAAAGGAGAAAGCCTGATGCCTCAGACCTGCTGTTAAGAACCAGCAGTGTAGCAAACACAATTGCTCTGCTCACATATGTAGTACTTCCAAACATCCTGCAAAGTAATAGGTCATGGCCCCAAACTGTAAGGCTGTTAAATGCAAGTGCATTTTCAGTTAAAGCATGTCAACACAGGTTGGGTACAGCAAAAAAATCACTGACTTTTTTTTTTTTTTTTTTGTACACATGCTTTGTATGCAATGCTTCTATTTCCACTTTCATAATTCTGGAGAGCAGTTTCTCATTTGATTTATCTCTAAATAAATCAAATGGGCAAAACTTGTAAATTGCAGTGCTGTCCAATCAATGGAGCTCTTCCTTGTACCTCTTATCATCTTATAGTGATGAATTTATTTTCTGCTCTCCTTTTTTTTTTTTTTTTTTTAATCCTTCACTGGGGACTGCATATGCGCCTTAATTTAAAAAATGCAATGGCAATTATTTATGTATTTGCTCCAATGTTAGGAGAAAGAAGTTAAATCCAGGACACCTCTCCTTCCACATCACTGCCCTAAGGAATAAATCTTTTTGTCTGGCAGGGAAGAGCTGGCTGTCTTCTGAGCAGTGGCACAGCTCAAACACTCACAGCTGAGTGATGGGTTTTCCTGCACAGAGGGGTTGATACCTCACTCCCTGAAGACGGTTGAGTGCAGCAAAGTAGGCAGGACAGAGAGCCCACATTTTCACTTTCCTGAACAAGTGTTTTAATCATTTAAGAAATGCAAATCACATTCTGTCACTGCCTTGAATTCTTCAGTGTCTTAGCACTGAACTTGGCGCTCTCAGTGTTTTGGGGTTCGGCTGAAGTCTGGCTCATGTGTCAGTCCCCTTATGGGGGCCTGGTAGGGGAATATCCAATTGTGGTGTCTGAAAGTCTGGGGCCTGGGACAGGGAGCAATTTTCTCAACTTGGGCAACTTTGGCAGCATCTCTGCAAGTGTGCAGCAGAGGACTTCTAGGCTAGGAAGGAGTCAGTCAGGGAACAGCAGTCGGGCACCTGAAGACCATGTTTTGGGTTTGTCAATTAAATTCTGCAAAAGACACCTTTGTTGTTGTTGACTTTTCCCCCCTCTATAGGGAGAGTGAGTGACACAGAAATTGCTTGTGGAGGGCACTGCTTGAGCTGTGAAACTTGGTAAAATGAGAGGAAGGGGAGGACCCAGTTTGCCCCTTTAATTCTTGCATGGGTTTGCTGGAGCATGAGTTAAAAAAGCAACTTTGTGTATTTCTGAACACAGTATATCTGCTTTACAGTTATTGAGACATAATTCATAACTCATTCTCTTGACCTCCACCATCAGTACCACTGTATTTTGTTAAAGCTTGACATCCCTGGTTATTCATAACTACTAGCTGATAGCATAGCCATTGTGGTTTCCCTCTTCACTTAAATAGGCATGGGTTTGTTCTTTTCTTGGAAGTTTCATTGTTAATGTTTAATTTGTTTTTCATTTCAAAGGTTCTGAGGAAAAAGCACTTGAAAGATGTGCATCTCCAACAAGTATCTGTAAGAAGGTTTGCATCGTTCAATCTCTTTTCAGTAGAAGACCAAAATACAGATGAAGCTGGGACCTGGGTTCAGTATAGAAGCATCTTTTATCCCAAGTACAGTGTCTTCTTAAGGTAACCACAGTTTAAGTACTTTCTGAGATCTTGAATGGGCCTCAAATATAAAACTCATTAGTCATTCTTCCAGTGTTTTGTGCAACTAGGGCATAGTTTACAAATAAACTGGTAAATGTTATTTTTAGTTGTTTGTTACAGTAAGCAGCTTGTCTGACTCTTCTTTCTGGTACATTTTGCTGAAGTGGCAGAGCTTGACTGAAAATACTGATACTTGTAGCTAAAACAGAATGCAAATATGAGCATGTCTTTTATATTTTGATAGCTTTCTGTTTTCACATTCTTCAGTTATAAATAGGATATAAAAAAACCTGAACACAGTTATTTATGGTCTTAATAAATTTTTTATGACATGATATTAATTATGTTCTAGAAGGTTTTTGGGAATGATCTGTATTTTGTTCAGCTTTCTTCTTAGTGCTTCTTTTTAAACTCAGTTTGGAAGCCCAAATTCCTACAAAACAATATATACTTAATGAAATAATCTTTGTTATATTAGGGCAGGTCATTTGTATTAAAGAAACTGTCAATAAAAAAGTTCACACACACACAAACAAAGCCACAGAAAGCTTTCTCCTGACCCCAAAAACCCTCTGAAGGGATGTCAGCTCAGTAGCTTTGTTTACAACTCCCATTCATTACTATGTTTGTGGGGTTTTGGGTTTGTTTTTCTTTTGCTTCGGTCTTCTTATCCACATTCATTTTTGTATCTACCATGCTTGGTTTGTCTCAGGAGGTTTGCAGCAGTAGCTTAAGAATCCCTGAACTGATACTTGTTCTGCACCATCTAAATAGTCTCTGAAGGTGGAGGATTTTGCATTCTCTGCACAGTGGAAGATGTTCTGCAGAGCCCAAATCAAAAAGCGCATTTTTGTTTACCTGGGACTTTAAATTAAAGTCAAGCTTAGAAATGAAGATCTAATACAAACAAGTGACCATCCTTATTAAACTGCAACATTTTTGCAACATTTTTGTTTTAAAATGAACTGATGAGAAAAAAACCAAACCAAGCTAGAGGAACCCCACAGCTACATCTAAATTTTAAATAATTTTTAGATATTTTTAATTTGCATCTGGATGAAAAATCAGGGAAAATATTCTTTAGAGCTTTATAAAGTCCTAATTTTCCATTTTCCAAGCTTATACTCAGTGATGTTAAAAGTGTTCAGAAAGAAACTTTTCCACTGGAAAACTGCTATTAGTAATAGAAGTAGGTGCAGTGTTTTTCCATGTATAGATTTTTCCTGTAAACCCCCAGTGAATGCTGTGGTCTAAATCAAATACTGACAGTCTACATAATGCCTTTGTACAGTGTCCCTATTCTTGTTTCTAGGTCTTCAGAGGCACAGGGGGGATAGGAAACACAAGGTGTTTAGGTAGAATTTGGGCTGAACAAGGCTGCAATCCCTTACAATGCAGCCCTGAACTCCTTTAGTTCACTGTTGTGGCTTGCACACTAGCTGTCACTTGATTTACTTGTTCTGGAGTTTTAAGGTGGGAGATAAGCTAAGGTTCAGCCATGCTGGCAGTACAGAAGCCAAGGGAATGTCAGGCTGATCCTGCTCTGGCATTCGTGTGCTTCTCTTTCCACCACTTTCTGTGTCATCATTTTATTTGGTATTATTTGCCTGATAGTAGTTTCACTGATAATAGGACGCAGCTCAACTATAGACTTGGAACGAGCATGTTTATTTGTGAGTTATTTTACTGTGGTCCTTTAATCTTGTTCAGTGAAAATGTACAGTTTCTGTGCTGGAGCAGGCTCATACCACCTTTCCAAAACTGAATATTGAGGAGAATATGGACATTGTCTTCTGGTGGGGATTTTTATTTTATGTTTTCCCTGCATTTGTTCCCTTCCTTTACTAAACAGAGTAATCACTGATCATTTTAGGAATAATGATCAGAACTTGCTTAGTCTTTCACTTCTATATTAAAATGTTTCCAGCACACTGAGTCAGTGACGATACATCGAGTATATTTATTATTTCAGAATATTGCAGGAGGTGAAGAAGGGAAGGAAAAACTGTGGGTTTTGCCAGGAACAAGGTATAAATAGACTGCAACAAAATTGACTTTACCACGAGTCAGTGTTAAATAAAGTTTCTTCCCTGTTTTTGCAGAAGCAGTAATTTACTGGATCAGCATAATAGTTTAACATACATAACAGAGCAACAGTTCTTCTTGCTGCAACATACATATATAGACGATAAGAAATCTTGGAGTAAGCATTCCTGGATCTTTGAGAAGTGATCATGTATTGGAAACTTAAGGATTCTCTCTATGTCTGACAGTCTTCCCTTGGTCTTTCCTCTGTCCACTGGCAAAATATTTGAAGTAATATTAAACAGCGGCAACAATTACACAAGAGTGTAATATCAACAATAACTTCAGTCAGGTAAATCCAGAACAGCTTGCTTGACTAGGAAAGCCTTTTTATATCTTTTTGTCAGGAAAAAAAAAAGGTTTCTGTGGTCCCTCTAAAATCTTGACAAAAATGCTTTGGAATTTTCATCTACATTCGTTTTCCTTATGCATTAGCATCTTCTTGGAAAAGCTCATTGCATACGTTCGATGTTAAAAGGGTTGTCAGCTAATATCTTGACGAGACGAAATGCTTAAGAAAGTTCATAAGGTTGTTAGTGGCTTTTGGCAAAGAGTATAAAGGTCAAGCTATATCAGTTCAAGGGCTGTCAAAACTGATCAAATTGTATATTCAGATATGCTATGACCTAGCTGGAATTACTGCTCTAGAGGGGCTTGGGACCAGTTTGTCAGGCAAATAGAAGCTTTTCTAGGAACTACAAGTCATGTTTATGCTTTTCTGAATTTTGTTGGTTTTGCTGTTTCTCTAACTAAATCCAGGCTGGATTCACATCTCAAAAAGAAGAGTTTATGCCATGTTTTTCTGTCACTAGTTTATATTTTTTACATAATTCTTAATAATGAATCTTCCAAAGCAGAAAATCAGAAGTCCCAGTATAAGCAATAAGCTTCAAAAATTTAAGCTGAATTTGAGTGCCATTTTGACTAGATCCTTGAAGTGAAGCATCATTGACTCATTTTAAAAATCCCCCTAACTCTTCTGTTTAAACAGTGATATCCAGTGTGCTTAATGAAAGATTCACAATGCATGGTGGAAAGTGGTCTCTTGAGGTTTGCTTAGGTACTAAAGTGCTTCACAGTAGCTCTGGGGTGTCAAAGGGAGTGTCTGGTGAGTGTGGGGTTTTGCTAGTAGTGAAAGGTGTGTCAAAATGAAATTTCTTGTGTTAGAATCCAAACCCTCATTTGATTAGTGTAGTCTCATCAGGATTTGTACTGTATTTGCTGTTCCTACACACTGCTTCCTTGTCTTGATGTTGTTAATTGAGCTTTAGCTTTCCTGACCCGAACCCTGGATGCTCAGACAATTTCTGTGTATTTCTCACATGCTACTTGACTTTGCTTCCACACTCTGTAGGTTTCTTTTTGGTGTTGGAATTTGTCCAGGAGCATCTTATTCATCCATGTAGGCCTCCTGGCTTTCTTGTCTGACTTCCTCTTGGTCAGGATGCATTGTCCCAGAGGTGATCCTTGGATATGAGCCAGCTTTCTTGGGCCCCTCTTCTCTCCAGGTCTTTATCCTATGGTATTCTACCTAAGAGATCCCTGAAGAGGCCAGAGTCTGCTCTCTAGAAGACCAGGGTAGCAAGCTTCTTGTGCGCCCTGCTCACTGCCCTAAGGATTTCAAACTCCACCATTTCATGGTCCTGGCTGCCAAGGCTTCCTTGGAGATTCACATTTCCCATCAGCCTCTTCTTGTTGGAAAGAACAAGGTCCAGCATAGCACTATTCTTTGTCAGTTCCTCTTGAAAAAATAAGCATTTCAGGAACCTCCTGGATTTTTATGCCCAACAGATGTGGGGGTGGTTGAAAGTTCCCATGAAGACCAGGGCTTGTGAATGCTCCTCTCCCTGGCTGTAGAGGGTTTCATTTGCTTGGTGTCCCCCTAGCAAACCCCCACTGTAATGTCACCATTCCTTGCCCTGCATTAAATCCATCCTCACCCATCAGCTCTCGGTTGGCTCCTTGTCCATCCCCAGGGGGAGCTCCAAGCACTCCAGTTTGACATAGACAGCACCCCTGTTTCCACATTTCCCCTGTGTTTTGATTCATAGAGCTTTCAGTTGTGTTTGTTGGCTTTTTTCAAGTTCTCCTTAAATGTGGCAGTGTTTCACTTTCCCGTTAAAAAAATTATGCATGTGCTGAATGCATGCTTTCAAAGGGATAGGAAGATATATAGTAAGTAAATAGAACTATTTAAAAATATTTATTTAATACTGCCTTTCTAAATCCTTGTATTATTCATCAGGAATGTGCTTTTAAATTTGAATTTTGTATGAATAATTTTAGTAATGAAGTGATTATAGATCATAAAGATGCAGCATCTCACTGTGGAGATGGTGCCTGCCTTTTAGACAGGAAAATTGTTCTTTTATTTGAATTAAAAAAGGAGCAATCAATATCTTCAAATTTTCTATTTCAGGATATGGATTTGCTTTTAAATTGTAGGCTCATTTTAAGAAAACAGTGCAGAAATAAGTTATTTCTGTGGTAAAATATTTTCTATTGATCAGTCATTTGCTGTTTCAAATACTGAAGTGCAGAACTGAAAAGAACAATGTCAGCAGGTTATAGGAAGGGTTAAATCTTTGTAAAAGGTGTTAAGTGTACTTTGCAAGATGTCATGCCTTTATTCTGAATATGAATGAACCTGTAGATAAAAATACGACAGAAACTATTAGATGATTCTACACCTGTGGTTTAGAAATGAGGGGCATGCAGAGACACCACTTGTCTGTGGCAAGCAGTGTGTTAGAAGATGTTATAGGAGTGAATTCCATTGGCTGTTCCTGTTGGATATTTCTGCCAATAACATTTTGAATTTTTAATGACTTTTTATTTTAGGGATAGAGATTAAAAAAGTGAAGGGGAATGAATTTCAAGGAATATTGCCTACCTCTTAGGGACAGTTTATGTGGATATGACAAACTTGCTTTCTTCCATTTATTGCATGCTAGGAGATAGTGTTTAAATTTAGCAGCATAAAGGGTTGGCCCCAGGAGCTGGAAGCAGAGGAAAGAGATGAAAAGGGATTTGGTAACATACTTCTTTTATTCACTGATAAAGCCATGATTGTTCCATCATACTGCCCGAGATGTGTTTATTTGTAAAAAGGATTGTAGTCAAAGAAGCTTTGTTTTGGTTTCTTCTTATGTTAAGCTGTGATCTAGAAATGGAGTGAAAGAAGAGTTGACCTTTTTGGCTATACTCTGTCCCAGAAAGAGCATCTGATCAGATAGAAAATTTGCAGGTAACTCTGAGGTTCTTAGTGGGCCACAATGACGGTTGATGGTGATATTCACCAAGCCTTTTTCTGAAGTACCCTTAACAGTAATTTTTTACCATGATCCTCATCTTTTTCACAAATACACCTCTAATTTGTAAGTAGGTTAATAGCGTATTGTAATGTGTTGTGTTTGGTTCTTTTCCCTTTTCAGTATTGTGTGAAAATGTATTCTATCTTAGATTTTGTAGGTTTTTAAAGTGAATGTAGGCACATACTTCTGTTATTTTTCATCACTCAGTTAAAGAGTAATATAGAAGAAAAAAGGAACCTACATTTGTTTCATTATGGTTGATGAAAAGCATGTCTTAATAGGGACCTACTAAAGGATTTTTTGAACTATCCATAGATATTTTTATATACATGTAAAAGTCTGCCACTTGTGTTGCTTGAATTGGAGAGGAAGGAACATTAATATATTTAAAGATTGATCTCACTCTCTCTGACTTCATCCAAAGTTGATTTATTTGTAGTCCAGAGTAAGGAATTCTGCTTTGCTTTGTATCAGGAGAAACATGAATTGAATTAGTTTATTGTTCATAGATTTGTCTTCTATTACTCACTGCCTCAGCCATAGAAATTTTTGCCTATTGTACCTTCGAGACTTATTATTATAGAGAACACTGTGAATCAGATTAACCACGCCAGCCTGAAATTCACTTTTTCCATGATGCTTACCTGTGTTTGTTTGAAGTACTTTGTTGATCTCAGAATCCGAGCTTTAAACTTCTCTGAACTGTATGACATCCATGATATGTTCTAAAGCACTGAATACTGATATTCTTCTCTATTTTGAGATACCTATGGGAATTTAAGGGTTGGGGTTTAATCCCAGTCTCCTGTGATTCCTTTCCTTGACTTGGCTAATTCAATGCACATGACACTTAAGACTCTCTGTGTTTGTCAGCTGCACTGTGGAAAGCTGTGATGGTGACAGGCACTCATGGAAACCAGATGTTCTGTATCTTGGCATTTTCTCTGGGTTTGGTGATGAAGGAGCAGCTGATGGGATGAGACAGAGAAACAGCAGCTGTTCCAGAACGGCTGAGGATGTATGTGCAGGGCAGTTGATCCCAAACCACAAGCTCTGTTTCTTAGGTGCAGGACTGAGAAGCACACTATTTATGGCGGAATGTGGGATTAGACAACACCTGAGTTTGTTTACAGGTGCATGTAACTTTTAGTCTGTGAGTAAGGCCTGTGGTGGAAAAGACTTGGGGATAGCTGGTGCACAGTTTGTCTGCAGGCTCCACAAGTACAGATCGCCAAATGGAGAAACAGGACTATTGCTGTTTGGAAGTGTGTTTTCCTGAGCTCTCTGTTTCACAAGTAGATCAGCTGTTGGCATGTTGCTTTCCTCAGTCCTTAAACTTGTCTGCAGTAAGAGATTATACTCAATTCCTCAACTTCTGGGTTCCACAAATTGTAAGCAGTTTTGGCCAATGCTGTCATTTTATCATTTCTCCTTTTTGTGTTTGCCTGCCTTTAGACCCTGAAGTATATAAATTGTATTTTTTTCTAAACCAGGACACTTTACTTCTGGTTTTCTTTCTTTATTCTGTTGAACTACTAAATTTTAGACTCCTAAACTTAGTTCTGTTGAATTACTAAATTTTTATCCTTGCCATTGCTTCTCTTGGAGAGTTACATGATAAATCTCCTTTAGATATGAACTATGTACATAAAGAAATTGAGAGGGCAAAAAAAGAAACCAAAACATGTTAGCCCAAGACTACCCTGCATGCCAACAGAGATTAAAATACTTCTTTACTTTCTCAGCATCTCCCACCCTCCATTCATTTAGAGGTGAGACATTGACAGTTGTGTGAGAGCCCCCAAGGGCCCCAGACATAAGCAGAGTTACAGAGTTTGTAGGGTTCTGAGGAGTCAGTAGGGGAGGGTTTAAAAGGCTGATCTGTGGCTGGCAGAACTACCAACCGTATTGGTTGTCCAATTTGATGGAAAACAAACTTGCAAAAAAGTACATTAAAAATCCACGTGGTCCATCAGCATTCTTGTGGACTTCCTCTGCAGAGAAAGGATGTAATTTTGGTTTGTTTTTATGTAGCTGGGAGAAGAGCATTAATGTCCAGTTGAATCTTTCGTAATAATCTCTCATATATTTCTTTGTCTCTGCTGATGAGCTCAGTTCAGTTTGTTAATTTGATTTCCATTTGATTTTCATTTTTTTAAGAAGTAGTCTAGTTGCTGTTTGATGCTTCTCAAAATTTAACTTGTTAATGTTTATTTAATGCTTATGCTTACCAGGAGCTTTAAATAGTGGGGGTTTCACAATAAATATGCAATTTCATATTTGCAAAAGGATTGATTTTTTTTCCCCATTCTTAAAGCAATCTTTCTTCAGGAAAGAACAGCTGAGAGAATGAGAACTAATTTTGTAGGTATAAATTCTTGGATTTATTGCATTTTTTTAATGTTTCAAATTAGTGTGTTCCCAAACAGCCTTAGAAGCTATATTTGAAACATTATTAAAGCCCTATATTTTCATATTTTGCTGCCTTGCTGAATTCCTTCTAGATTTTCTTTAATGCATTTGTGAAACAGCTGTGTGATCTGATTGTTGTAAAGACTAATTTTTTTCATTTTGGGCTTAGAATAGTTTGAAATAGTTAAAACAAGACTAGATGCTTTTTTGTGTTTGTGCCATTGTACATTTAAAGGCAAATCTTAGGTAAATGTTTATTCAGTTTTGGTGCTTACTCTTTCTGCTACTTTCAGTGTTTTGCTCACTGCAATCTAAAATTTGCACTTGGTGTATGAAATTTAGGTGATTAATTTACTAGCCCCTCTTTTGAATGTTTATTTTACATGAGTTATGCAAATGTAAAACCAAACAAGTGCAGTTCATTGAACACATTAATCAGTTTCATCATTAGCATTTATTTAATTAAGTGTTCTTGATTTTGTGGGAGAAAATAGGAAAGTGCATACAGCTGCTGTTCAAAAATACTCTTTGGGTTTTCCCTTTCAAAGAAATTGCTTTACCAAAGTTCCTCCTTTGCTCTATGAATTTCACAAGTAAATAAAAATTGATGTTCCTTGGAAATGGTTTCCTCCTGGTAGTAGTTTCTGAGAAACACCTTCCTCCTGATTGATGGATTTCAGTGCTGGGATTTTGAGGACTGGTGATTGTCCCCTTGTTTTCCCCCCGGTGGCTACAGTAGTACCTGTTTGCTGCTTCACTGTGAAAGGGAGTGGTGAGAAGTGAATGCATACAGTAAATCTCTTTTTTGAAGATTTTTTTTTTTTGATGGTTTATATGTCAGTAAAGTCACTATTTATGTTTTCTTCCAGATTTCACAATGGCCTCTTAAATGTTAAAGATGTTCTTACAAGTTTCGACAACACGGGGAATGTCTGTAAGTCACTGTTTATTTAAGTACAGTACTATGTTGATAAAAGTCTAACTGTGCCAATATAAAACGTTTCTGTATGAGCTCTCAATAACCATTCCATTTAGCTGGGAAACTCCATTACTGTGGTCAGAGTTACCATAGCATTACAGTTTGATGTAGCACAGTTGTTTGTGTTGGATACACCCTTTAAGTTCTCCCAGTGCAGGTTATTTTTGGCTGTGGTTATGGTGGAAGCATTAGAGGGAGTGGACTGGATAAAACATGAGTTTAGCCCACTGATTTGTGTTGGCCAGGGGTCAGCAGTGGCTCTATGAGGAACAGCAGTGAAGGAACATGGGAAGGAGTCAGGTGTACTTCTAGCTTGGAGAGAGCAAACTTGAATCAGAGAAACACATAAGTCAAGTTGTGAAATTCCTCCCAACAGAATGTTTTGGATCCTAAAGCATGAAATAATTTCAAAAAGCAAAGGGTAAAAAACTGTGCAAGAAAAATTTACTGTGGCTATTAAATATACAGACATCACTTATGGCTTAGGAAGTGCAGGGTGTTAGGAGAGTTAATGGGGCAGTAGGATGATATGTTTGTCCTGATCTTTCACTCTTGTCTAAGCATCAGTTACTGGCTGCATTAACCTGAGGCAAGATGAGCTCTAAGTGGGCCATCAATGTCTGACCCAGTATGGCTCTGCTTCAGTATACTTATTAATAAAATTATCTGGGCTATTAATGGACTTGAATTATCAAATTGTGGTAGATGGTGGAAACAAAGCTGAGCAGACATATTGAAACATTTCTGATGTGAGGAGTAATTACTATTATATAATTAGCATTTAGAGATACACATATAATTGTTGTTGGTTATTCTGCCTTATCTTTCAGGCTGGTTTGTTTGTTTTCAAACAAGCAAACTGATAGAATAAAGTTTGTAAAGTTTGCCAGATGTTCAAGACATATATACATATTTCTCCATCTTATTAAGCTAATGGTATATAAATTGTTTTGATATATGTTTTATCTCAAAATTCCAGTGTTAGTATTCCAAAGCTACATTTCAATCAACATTATTTCATTGAGAATTGCTTTGAGGGTTCATGCTGTGGTATTATATATAGCGTTTGCCAAGTCATTTCCAGATTCACTGCTTCCCCATTTTTAAGTGTCTTTGTCTGTAAGTGTCTGTCTGTATTGATCTAAATATTACTGGTTTATGCCTGTTTTACTATGCATTCTAGATTACACTCTATTAGTGTAACTGTAAAATTATTATATTCTAGCAGCATGAAGTATTGGCTTGGAGTGTAACAATCACACTTTTTTGCTACCACCTGTATGGAATAAATGTTCTCAGTATCCAAGCCAGAGTAACTATGCGTCTGTCACACCCTCATAGTAAAGTTCCCCCAGCCATGTATTTACTGAGCTGCTCTGTTTGGGTCATACCTGATGGAATTTCTGTGCACTCCCATTTTCCCTTAATTCAAATTGGTTCTTTGATCTTTTCCTGTGTATTTATTGACTCCCTTTGTTTTAACCCACTGTGGAAATGATGAGGGTGTTATGTTGCCTCCTTTTACCTCCAGAGGTAACTACTGTCGTCTTTTTAAAATTAGGTTGACTGTTTTTTATAACTTCTGTAGTATTCTACAAGAACTTTTTGTTATCAAATCATAGTGTACTCTAAAAAACTCTCAGATATTTCTGCAATGGTCTTTGACAGTATCAGGTTATTTCTTCTAGTATCTAATACTAATGGAGCAAGCCAGAACTGAATGTGCTATCACAGCCGTGTGCTCTGTGAGGAGGATGCACTGAATAATTACAGATTTCAGTGTTCTTTTGGGACACACTGCATAGCCAGCATTTATTTACTGGCCACTAAACTTCACTTAAATGATTTGGACTGAGTTACCAGAGAACAGGGAAATATCTTAATGTTCCATGTTTTGGTGTTCCATGTGTTTGTGTTGGTTGCCATACTCAATATTTATCAGCAAGATTAATGTTTTTTTCCTAGAAGTTACTAGATGATGAAGTAATTTTGTATTAAACAGAAGAGCTTGTTTCTAAACATAATCATTTATTTCAAATAACATGGGTTTTGTGGTTTGGGGGGCATTCTTTGGTTTCTTCTAGTGAGTATCTTCTGTTAAAACAAGCTCCTTCAGGGAGTGTTTCTATGGTCTTTCTGTTTCCCATGTTGGTCTCTGTGCTTATGGTCTTTGACAGCCACATCACCATATACCATCAAAAGAAAAGTGGTAGAGCAGACTCCAGTTAATACCACTGTCTCTTTACTCCCAGTAGGTATCAACTCAGTACAAAATGTGCCACTAGCTGGCAGCATTATATAAAATATCAGTAAGCAGCTTTTGAGGAGTACTTGTGACTGCTTCCAAAAGTGCTGCCTTACACCAGAAAGACTTCTGGATAAAAGGGGAGCCAACTGCATTAGCTGTCAATGGTGTATTGCACGGTCCCAATTGTTAACTCTGGAAATTACCTCTGCACAATGGCTTGTTCAAACTTTGTATTTGTATACCTACCTTTGTATTCTATCTTTTTCTGAAAGATTTCTGAACACGCATTTGCACTGTAGGATTGCCACTGTGAATGAAAATTCACATTACAAGTTGCAACGGGTTTTCACTTTGTTAGAAAAGCGTGGAAGTTTTTTTCTCTCTGCTCATCCTTTGTGGGAGAGTGGTTTCCACATGAAAACTCTAAATGAATTCTCCACACAGACAGGATGCAGTGCTAAATCCACTTCATTCAGCTTTAATTCTATGCATAAACAGGAGGCAGGGGAAAGAGGACTGGAATGAAGGAAAGGATCAGTCTGTTCATTTTAGACAACAATATGCCATCTGTTAGAAAGAGAGTACAACCTGACACCATCTCTAGTCCTGAGATAGTCCTTTAAAAGAACTGATGGATCCCAGGGAGAAGGTTCAGTGGTAGCATTGTGAGATAGCATCAGCTGGCCCCCGAAACTGCACACTATGCTCGTCCTGGGAGAAGAAATTGTCCAAAAATTAAGGAAAATTCTGCAAGGATGAGCTTTTGAGGGTGTCTCCTTCCCTTGCCTTTCCAAGTGGGAGAAAGCTGTTATAACTGAAGTGCTTATATGACTCTGTCCTGGAAGTAATCATTGCAGATTATGTAAACGTTTAAATTAGGTGAAATAATTTGGGCCAAAAATTTGCCCCCAGTCTAAGCAAGCTACAAGCTGTGTAAAGGAGAATTTTAATAAGTGAAATACGGTATATTTTCAAATATTCATGTACTGTGATAAACACTGGTGTTATCACAGAAGCAAGATATTCCAGAATGCTCAAGTAGTATAAAGTTGAAAATATACTATATGCAATAGCATATATGCAATACATTTCTTGTAAATTGCACATAGCATTAGTTAATAATTTCATTTTCAAGAAACAACATGTTCGACACATACTTATTTTATTTTCTGCTTGGCTGAGTGTACAATTATATGTTTTAGAACTAAAAGAGCAGCAGAGGGTGCTACAGTTACAGAGCTGCCCAGGCATGCACTCCAAAAATGTTGCTCCTATAGGGAAGTAGATCCTGTAAACACTTAAGCTTTAGATTTAGGATTGATGTAAACAGGATAGTTTTTAATTCTGTTGCCTCTGTTTATAGAAGAAAACAGGTAGGTAATCTATGTGAAATCCAGGAAAAGTAGAATTACGTAGAATTCTACTTCTTTCTTGATTTTTTAAAAAAAAATTTCTAAAAGTAGAATTCACTTCTTTCTTGATTTTTTATTTTAATAGTTTAATTGGTGGAAAATGTTGCATAATTTCATGAAAACGTAGTGTCTGGATATAGCTATTTTTACAAAACCCTCAACGTCTTTAGAACTCTTTTTGTTTATGCTAATTTTACATTTAGAACTTCTAGTCTCTGCAGCAAGAGTTTCTGGAAAAAATTGTTGTTTGTGGATGGACTTTTCATATGTTTCCAAAATAAATAAGCTAGCTCAAGTGAAGGATGTTTTTGCCCTTCATATAATATTTTTCATGAAAATAGCATAAGAGAAGGATTTTTTCTTAAATTTCAAGTTTGTGTCAAGGTTTTTGGAAACACAAATCAATAAGGAAGCAAATTATTGTTCTCCCTTTAGTTTTCACTTTTTTTTCAGTTTATATTGATTTTAAAATGATCCTTAAAACTGGTAATTATGCAACTTTGTTTAAAATTTACTTAAGAAAAAATATTTTAAAATCTACTTTAAAACAAAGAATCTTTTCTCCGTTCTCTTAAATAACTAAAGCAAGAAGAATATCTTCTTTCTGGTAATATATGAGCATGGGTTTAGAGAGCTACTTGTTTCAGGGCTCTCACTCTGTGCCTCAGATATCTGAGCTTCTCAATGGAGCGGTTATGGTAGCCATAAATAGATGCCATAAAGGTACCTGGGGACAATCACCAGATGACATCCTTTGTGGAAGCAGAGGTGCTTCTGTATTTCATGGGACGTTACCTGGTGTCAACCAGGGAGCAGAGTGCAGTTTTCAGGTACTGCTTTGGGAGTTTCCCATGTTGTTTTGACTGAACATCTGGTTATCAGTGGTGAAAAGCCTGCCAGCTGGAATATGCTTCCTGCCTCTCTGTGCCTCAGTCAGTATTCTCACCTGAAGAAACTGCCACCCATTGTCCTCTGAGCCTTCTCTCATTCCTCTGGTGTGGCAGTTTGAAATTATTTACCATGTCAGAAACTCAGAGCCCCTTGGAAGCCTTCAACAAAAATAAATTGTCTGGAAGAGTGTTTGAACAGCAACGATATGTGTCGTTTTGAATGAAATATTGTATTTATGATACCTACAATTTACTATTCACTATGCAGCTTCCTTTTAAATAAAACATTTCATGATCAGGGTTAAGAAAAACCAGCTGTTTCCTCCCTCCCTCCTTCATCCAATTCACTTCAATGATTCAGTTTACAGCATCATCCCAAGCAGTCACGTTGACATAACCGCCATAAGGCGTATGGAATGGAGCAGAAAATAAGTATATGGAGAGAAGCAGGCACCTTTTAAATTACTCTCGCTACCAGAATTGTTTTTATGAGATTCTTCCGTGATGGAACATCAGTGATTTTGTCTGTTTTAAGTACTGTCCTGAAATATTCAGCTTTTCCCCACTTACTAAAATCTTCTGTTTATCAAGAACTTGTGTGTGAAAAGAGAAGTCATAACTGTGGTCAGGGACCCCTTTCCTCTAAAATACTTTTTTCCTATTATGTATTCCAAACATTATCTGTCTTTGTGCCTCTACTTTCAAGCATGGCACCAGCTTAGAGAAGTGGGAAGTGAAGGAGCCCAGTTGAGCCCTTCTGTGTAGCTTCTTTCTTCCTGGGTCAGATTGAGGTTTTTGTAGGAACTAGTTCTCCTGTTCAGGTTATTCCAATGAGAACCTTTTGGTAAAAATATGTGAATCTCTCAGAGCAACTGCAGTTACTTTTCTGTGTTGCTGAGCAGTGTTTTGTACCTTGGCACTCTGATTAGCTATGCTTTGCTATCATCTGTTATCTTAATCTTTAAAAAGTAGTTGGCATTAGTAGGTTTCTAAGTGTATTGCTCATGCTAATCTCCTACAATGTGAAATATTTTTGAAAGTATTCCATGTATTCTGAATGGATTACCATGAGAAATTGGACCTTTTGATTTACATTAATTACAATTTTGAAGATACAGTATAACTCCTGGTAGAAGGAGAAGAGTATGAATAATTTTAATTGATTTCATGGGGTTTACTCTTGCTTTAGATAACTGATCTTAGTCACCTCTTAATTGAGATAGGGCAGGATAACAATGGTAAGCATCCCTTTAAGATGATGTGTCTTATTAATTCAGCTTAGTCATGTATTACACTTCAGAGTTTTTCTCTAATGAAATTTTTTTTCATTTGAAAAAATATTTCCCAAATATTTCAAATTTGGGCATAATTAAAATAAATAGTTTCAAATGAGTTTAATGTGCACTGGGTTGTTGCCATTTCTGTGTAAATTGCATTTTTTTTGTAGTTGTTGTTTTTGTTTTCACAGTTCCTTTCACTTGCCCTGTTCTAGCCATGCTTTCAGTGCTGCTTTTCCCATCCTGAGTATCTCCCTTCTGTCTGACACCGCCACATGTTGCTGGTGGTTTCTGATATGCAGATCAGATGGGGCATTTCTCTGTACTGTGTTATTGTCCCATCAGTGGCTGGAGTGTTCAGGTAGCAAGGGCAGTCACTGTTATTTGTTTTCACTGTACAAATGCAGCTGAAATGTTATGCATAATTTGAACCTTGTTTTGGTTTTGTTTCGAGTTTGGTTTAGAGGACTTTTCAGAAGTTGTATTGTATTTAATTTTAAAAAATGATATTCAAATGGGTCAACTGATGTCTTCTTTTGAAAATGTCACAGTGAAAGGTTTCAATTTAATTCAGCCCCAAATCCTAAAATTGTATTCAAAACCCCTACTTTGAGTAAAATATTTTTGCAAATGAGAATTTGAAACCTTTGGTGAATATATCCATTTGAAATGTTTTGTCTGATGATAGTTCTGACTGAAAAATATGATGAAAATTGATCTACATAGCAGTGACCAGATGAAAATTCAATGTATATCTAGTATTAATGTACTTACCTTGATAAATTAAATACTGTTTTTGAAAGTATGTACATTTAAATAAAATTATATCAGGTTTCAGCTATTCTTTAAAAAATATTTTCAATAATATGGAAAGAGGTGGATAAGACATTATTTCAGAAATAAAAGGACTAAGTTTTGGTAAACATAGTGGATTAAAAGAGCCTCCTATACAAATGGTTTGGTTAATAGAAAATGTGTGAGGAATACCTGCAAGCTTATTGGAATTACTTGAGTCCAGCTGTGTTTTTAATTAAGGCTGCAGCCCACCTGCAAAAGGTTTTAGTGACTATCCCATAAACAATGATTTAAAACATGCCTGGTTCTAGCAATGGTGATTTCACATCTACTCTCCTTACTGGTAGAAAATATCTCCTCATCTCTAATGGTAGCCTTTTTCTGCTAAAGCTAAGCTTACTACTGGTTTGGTCCTTGGCAAAACTTAAAGCTGTTTTCTTTTGCAATAGCTTTTTAGGTATATTTAATCTTCACATGGCCTTGCCTATATCTTCTTTTACTTACATCCAGCAAGCCAAATTCTATCATGTTTTCTTAAGCTACAGTTTTTGCTAAGCTCTGACTTTTCTTTAGACTCCATGCATTTGGTTTGTATCTTTCTTAAGAGTGTTTGTCAAATCAGGGCATAGTATTCCTGTTGAGACTTCTATAATGTGAAGTAAACCCAGAAGATTTTGTGTTTTACAGTCTGTAATTCCAATATTGAATTTTCCTCTTACAGCAGCATGACTTTGACTCATGTTGAGCTGTTGACTTGCCGTAAAATGCTGGTCCTCTTCAGTAGGAATTAGTTATTCCTAACTGTGTATTTATGTAGCAGATTATTCTTACCCAATTTTACTACCTGGTGTTTGTCCCTATAGAACTTCTTTATGTTTCCAGACTTCTTCCCATTCATTGCTTTTATCCTTTGAAGCCTGTCTTTCAACTTCCTGGACTTCTGAAACTGATAAAATGTAATAGGCATGTTCCTTTAGATGATCAGTGAAAACACTGAACAGAGCACGGTCTGGTGTAGGCATTTATGGAAACTTCACCTGTTAAATTCACCTGCCTTTACAGCAAACCATTGAGAATTATTCCCTTTATTCTTCATAGTCAGTTTCTTTCACCCATCTTAACCAAATTTTATTTGGCTTGTTTCTTATGAAATTGTCAAAAGACTTTCTTAAGTTTTGATACAAGACATCTACTGTTTCTGCCCTATAAACAAGCCTCTTATCTTGTTCTTCTGGTGAATAGTTTTTAAATTAAAATCTGTAATTTATTTTTATTGTTAAACTTTATCATGGAATATCCAACAAAAGAATGAAAAACATAAATCTGTTTCAAGTTTTTAATTACATGAAGATGAGGGAGAGGTTGAATTCAATGAAATGTTATACTTAATTATAGAATGCATAATTGTCTTATGCACTGAAAGTCACCTGATGATTCTCTGCCTTACAATTTCATTCATTTTCTGAAAGCTGTTAATTATTTATACTACAGATGTATCCTATCTAAGCTTCTATGCATAGTTCTGTCTTGTAGTTCTTTGGTGTCCTGCAGGAGAACTGCAGCTACTCTGAGCTATATACTGGTTTTGTGACATGTTTGGTAATCTAGCAAAAATTAGTATAGGACTGTAAAAGTCATCTACCCTAATACCCTTCATTTCCCATCTCCCTACTTTTAATAAGTGTGACAGAAAGGGAAATAATGCAAGGCTTGGGTTTTTTTTAAAATTATTATTTTGTTTGGGGCCTTTTTGGTAATTTGAGAATATTCAAATGTGTTTGAGCCTCTTGCACCAGAGAAATAGAATTCTGTAATAATATGCAGGACTAACATGAAAGAAATTTGAGCCTGTTATACCTTTTAACACCAGCTCCCTGTCTATTGTATTTTTTGTCAAACTCTGACCTGTGCTTTTTGAGTAAAGTTTACTTTCTTCTCAGCTGTGCTAGTACTGATTGAAGATGTGTTTCACTATCTGAGCGGGGTTTTTTTACCAATTAATTTTTAGGTTCCCCTTTATACTTAAGCCAATTCCCATATTTTAAGGTAGTATTTGATGTCATGTTTAAATGTATGGTTTATAGCGGCTCAGAAGACAGTAGTCCCCAAAGCACTCTTCTTGTTTTTAACAAATCTATACAATATCACATTTGTGAAACAAATATTAGATCCATTTTAGAGGTAGGAAGTCTCTATTTTTGTAACAGAGCTGCTCATGGTTAGAAGTGGGAGGCAGAACCAAGCCATCCTACAGTGACGGTATGCAGAGAACCACCTGCCTTCCAACCTTTCCCACATACAGGTTTATTGCAAGATCTTTGTTAAATTTGCAGTGTGATCTTCTTAGGAGTGCCTTCTCATTTTAAATGCCACCCATTTGGGGTGTGAAAATTGAAGGACTTAGAGCTGTGTTAAAGAAGAATCTTGGATATTGCTGAACTGAACTTTAGGTGTTCTGACAATAAAATTTAGTGCTCCTTCAGGTAAGAACGCCTTTCTACACATGTAGTGATAAGGCCTGGAATTCACCACAGCTGACATTCTGAGACTTGTTGTCATTAACACTCTCTATGTCTGTAGTTTCAGTTCCTGACTTGATGAATTCACAATCTTAAATCCTTTCCTTTATTTAAATGCTTCATTTGTATCTGTGGAAAAGAATAGAAGGTGTAACTTTTTAAACTTTTTTTTTTTTTTTTTTTTTTTTTTTTTTTTTTTTTTTGTGGGGGGAGGTGTTTGTCTAACCTTCTATGAGGTAGCTGCAGATATTATATAGAATTTATGTAGTTTCAGATGTGAGTCTAACAGTTATAACACAAGGTAGTTTTATGAAAGTAGGGCCAGTTAGCAGAACTGAGTTAGCCAAGAGAATGGGCTCAGAGTTTTTACGAGCTCACTTCCTGGAGCTCCTTTTGGACAGTAGGACAGGAAATAATACCATTTAATGTATTGGGTAATCCCTCATGACAATGTGTCAGAAAAAACCCCACTGCAATCTGCATGTAAGTATGAATTTAGAATGTGAAGATAGTAGCCTACCTCACCATAAGCTCATTCCATAAAATTTACCTATTCACACAGCTAAAACACTGTGCAGTCTTAAGCCATTTTACAAATCAGCCCCTTAGTATAAGGTTAATTATAAATTATAATTATAAATTCTGTCAGGATAAACATGCTGGAATGTCTTCATAATAAAACATAAAAGGACAAAGCAGCTTGTATACAGGGTCCTTACTTTTGCTGTATTTTAGTTCTCTTTTTTAAATGGTGGCAATTTGAAGCAATTTGTAGGTTTACTTACTATTTAATTGGACATTCCCAAAGTAGAAAATATTAATTCCTTTTGTTTGTGTGGTTAAAGACTCTGCTAAAAATGAGCTTAGCCAGATAAACAGAGGGCTTTATATTACCAGTAAGAATTAATTTGATAATTTTGTCCACAACCATAATCTGCTTTTAAAATCATGCACTGTATTTTCTGTGGAAAACTAACCAAGATAAATTCCCTATGAGAAAGGACTGTGCAGCTGCACATGTCCTGTGAGAGAAGCTTACTTACTGACAGGTGAATCTGAGTCCATTTTATGATTATTTCCTACATTAAAGTAACAGAGGAAGATTCTTCATCTTAGATTGTCTCAGAAAATATATTTATGTAGGTGGATTTTGGCTGGTTTAGACTGGACTAGTGTAGTTATTTATTAAGCAGCAGGGAACTGTCAGTGTTTATGCACTGTAATGTTTCTCCCTTTGCCAGCTGAGATTAGCAGGCATTGCTTTCAAACGTGCATCTGTGAGAAATTGCTGAAATCAAAAGTCAACTATTTATATAAAATAACACCTGCCAGGGCAGAGGATTAATTATATTGATTAATAACAAGGACTGTGTTTGTTGCATCTGGTTTTAGGTTAATAATAATATTTGAAAAAGGTTGAAAATTCACAAGTCTAAGGTACAAACTGATGCTTGTGATAATTTTTTTTTTCTTTTTGATAGGACATTTGTCACTTTCTTGAGCTGTGTTTAAATTAAATTTCATAAAACACAAATTTTATTTTTTTTCCTAAAGAAACGGTGACATATACTTATCAAGTTACAGAATTTATGAATGTTTAAAAACAAATGCATGCAACAGTTTAAGTATTCTTTGCTGTATGTAGGCACACTCCTGAGGAATTTTGTAGCTTTTCTCATGAAGAAGCACACTTTTTACTTATCTTGAGCAGTAAAATGTGAACAGCTTTGTAAGCCTTGACTTAAAAGTAATTACATGTAAATGGTAGCAGTAGCAAAAGGCAAGAGTTTACAATGGTTTTAAGCTGCCTTTTTAAGCTACTCAGAAATGCAGCAGGACCCAGATACACAGGAATAAAATGGTCATACAGATTTGGCATTTAAGAATGGAGATCTCTATATTTTCTTAAAATAGTAAAATATATTGTCTGTGAATATATATAATTCAATTAGTATAAAAAGAGATAGGTACCCTTAGACAGTAGAATCATATGAATCAAAGCAGAGATGGACAACTTTTAGAAGCCATCCAAATATTGCCTTCTAATTGTTTGCTCAGATAAAATTCTTGTTGAAATATTTTCCTTGTTTTCAAAGCACCTGGTGAAAATGAAGTATTTATCCTTCCAATTTCCATTTAATTTTCCTGTTCCAGTGTTAGAAACATGCTGTCATACCTAGCATTGAAAAAAAAAGTAAATTATAATAGAGGTATTGAATGTATTTTCAAGATCAGTTACTTAGTGGATACTCCATTCACTGCAGTCTTTGTTGTAACTCATAAATGCTTTACAATGTAAATGTTTGCATAGTGCAGGAGCCAGTTGTGCATTTCCCATGTTAATCTCCAGAAGTTATAATACCTCACATGTTCCACTGGCAGGCAAAAGTAATTATGATAGCAATCAACATATATAATAATAGATTTTCAGATACTTAGTTTTGTTGACAGTAGGTATACCACAACAATATAGATCATTTCAGACAAACAAAAATTGGTAGAGGTAATCTAAGTGCTTTAAGTTGTTGGGATTGTCATTATTTCAAATATGTATTCCCTCATAATTACTGTAGTGTTGCCTTTTGAAGATTCTCTTCATATGCTCTTCAGAAAATGATATGGTAAATATTTTGTATTGAAGTACACAGGTACACATTTTATGGTTTGTTGGGGTAAGCGACAGCCTAACAGAAAGGAGAGATATGATGCCAATTAATTCTGCAAGGCTTATCTAGGATCAAATTGAACTGCTGATGAGTGAGAATAATTAAGGAAAATACTGTGTTTTCATATGTTAATTGTTTCTTAGCACTTCTTTTTTTTCTTTTCTTAGAATAAACAGATTTTTGTTATGTTTGGCATTTAAAGAGCTTTGTTGTAATAGTTGGATGTGAACTGTAAAAAAGTAGGCAGAAAGCTGGAAATGATGAGTCCAATTATCCTAGAATGGTTTGAATTGGAAGGGATCTTAAAGATCATCCAGTTTCAACCCCCTTGCCATGGGCAGGAGCATGCACCAGAGCAGGTTTTTCAGAGCCCCATCCAGCCTGGCCTTAAAAGACTTCCAGGCATCCACAACTTCCCTGGGCAACCTGTGCCAGTGTCTCACCCCCTCATAATAAAGAATTTTTTCCTAGTCTCTAATCTAAACCTGCCCTCTGTCAGTAAACCATTACTCCTTCTCTTATCACTACATGCCTTTGTCAAAAATCCCTCTCCAGCTCTCTTGTAGCTCCATTTGAATACTGGAAGGCTTCTATAAGGTCTCCCTGGAACCTTCTCCTGGCTGAACCACCCCAACTCTCAGCCTCTCTTCATGGGAGAGGTGTTCCATCCCTCTGGTCATCTTGGTGGCCTCCTCTGGGCTCTCTCCAACAGGTCCGTGTCTCTCCTGTGCTGAGCCCCCAGAGCTGGATGCAGTGCTCCAGGAGGGGTCTCAGCAGAGCAGAGGGGCAGAATCCCCTCCCTGGCCCTGCTGCCCACGCTGCTTTGGATGCAGCCCAGGACACGTTTGGCTCTCTGGGCTGTGAGGGCACATGGCTGGGCCCTGTCCAGCCTCTCCTCCACCAGCACCACCAAGTCCTTCTCAGATGGGCTGCTCTCAGTCAGTCTTTTACTCTGCTTGTATTTGTGCCTGGGTATGCCCTACCCCAAGTGCAGCACCTTGCCTTGGCCTGGCCTTGTTTCCATGGTTATTCCTGTTAGATACTTCTACAAATCAAAACATTTAAATATAGGGATTTGATTTGTAACTGCAAAATGTTTCTTATACCACAATTACAGACATGTGTGCTGCTCAGAAGAGATTGGTCTATGATTTTTAAGTAAATTGGTCTAATTGGCATGGGCTTCCTAATATGTGTATGTACATAGGTATATGGAGCTATTACACATAATTCTATATGTTCACTTTGTATATATGGAGAAGAAAAATCTGTTTTTTTAAGAGGCTGTTTTTTAGTAAGATATTGTCAGAGATTTATTTTACCTGACAGTTTACTTTGACCCTGCCTGAAATAGGATCTTATTGGTGGCATAATTAGTGTAAGATGATGAAAGTAGAACTGCAATGTGCCATCTTTCCCCAAATGTTTGAAAGCATTGTCAGCTTTTGAATTACTGTCATATTTTTTCAATTGTTTTTAGTACAAGTCAAATTTGACTTGCCTTAGTAATATAAAGAATCACATTGTCTTCAGCCAGGCTTGTCAAATGAATCAGAAACATTGTCTTCCCTTTAAAATCGATTAAAAAAAATCCCCCCAAATTATTTTAATTTGAATGAGGTGAGACTCTAGTAACTATTGAAATGTTTTCTGTGGTGAATAATAAGGAGCGTGATAATTGAAACTTGGCATAGAAATGAGTAGCAAATTTTACTCTTCCTCGTCATTTTGAAATGGCAATTTGAATGTTGCATAAAGTTGTTAACGAAACACACTTAGTACTTGATATTCCAAAAGTACAATTCAAAAAAAGAATATTTAAGTAATACAGTTAAGGTCTTATGTCTATGTTTAACTGCTTTAATGTAGTATAATTCATATTTAAAGTACATATTTTGCCTATTTCATACGTTGTATGTTTATATACATATATACATACACATATATATATTTGTAGAATGTGTAAATTTCATCTGTATATGAAACAATTTGAAGGATGGTAGCAGGTACTGCCACAGTTGTTTGCCTTTAATCTTTGGGTTTTTTCCTATCAAAAAGCTTCATCACTTAGGTATAGGGAAAAGATCTGTGCTGCTTTCTGATGCTAAGAGAAGATGATCAGAGGAGGGAGTGGAAATATCACTGAGACTGATAAGAAGGTGTCAGAAGATGAGGAGAATGTAGAGAAGAAGAATGAGTGGAAGAGTAGTGGCTAGGCAGGAAGGAGAATTAGAAAAAGACATATTTGATTAGTTTTCTTTCAAGAAACAAACCAGATTGGGCAGAGAGGAGCCTGTATAAAATCACACTGAATAAGATTAATGTGTCCTGAGGCTAACTGGGCTGAGACTAGAAGTAAGAGGTGCAAAGGAGGCTGTGCTAGCTCAGCTTCAAGGGGGCTGGTGAGAAATCATGTGTGCCCCAGAAAATATTTCCCACAGGGCCAGCAAAAGAAAATGTTTCCTACGGGGGCCTCTGTATTTCCGGGATCTCTCTGATCCCTTCCTATGCCTGCTCAGGTGAAATATGTATTTCATTCTTTTTAACTACTGCTCTTTGTAGACTGCTGCAGTGTTTTAATTTACTTAATTTGCCTAATCATAAAGAAGTTAAAGTAATCTGAAAGTCACAATCCTGGTAACAACTTGTGGAGGAGCTGATACTCCACGTGATAGGATTTTTGATGTTTAAAAATACTCACGGAGGTATGTTTTAATTTTGGCTTTACAAAATGCACCATTATTTTAGAGTTGCCTGTGCAAATGGAAATTTCATGGTTTGTGCAGCTGCTTGGATTGCAGATTTCCTTCTCCACCTGCCAAAAGGTTCTCAGTGATGACTGGCTTGTATGTTGTTTATCTGAAAGGTTAAGGTCTGATCTGCTGAAGCAAATCATGGCTGATATGATGATTTCAACCACAAAAGCGAAAATGTTAAATTAAAAAGTTTAAAAATGTTCTAGGTGCTTTAGACTCTTTAAGAGTTAGTGGATGCTTTTCCTATTTCTATACCTTTAGGGTTTTATCTAAAGAAGGCCTCTTTCTGAATTCTGTGTATCCTGAGGTCACCACCACATGCTGTAAGAAACATAATCAGCAAGGACCTCGAGGTGGAGGAATTGTTCTCTTAGGGGTGACTTAAGGTGGCTCTTTTTCAAATAAAGATACTGAAAAGCAGACAATGAATTGCCTGCATATGGCTTTCTAGCCAAAAGCTAGAGAAGGCTGCTCTATTAAAAGGTATTTCAGAAAGTAAGAGAAGGGTCTGAAGTGTGAGTATTGGTTATTTTATCACTAAATGAAGACTTGCCTTTAGTTCTATGAACTAGAAGAAAGTGGTAGTCCTTGGTAAAGTGCAGTATATGGGAGTATTTCGTCACGTTTCTTCCTGACATGTGATGAAATGGCAAATAGGCAACACAGCTGTGCTAAGAGTGTAGCAGCATTTCCTAACTAATTTTGTAATTTCCAAAATCTGGCAACTCGATGTTACTTTAATGGAAACACACATTGTAATTCTCAATATAAATTTGTACTATAATAATTTTATGCTCAGACTTCAGATCACAAACCCATGTGGAGAAGTAGCACTTACTGAGATAACTGGCATGCTTTTGCAGAACAATCCTGTTTCTGAAAGTACTCCATATCTGCATTTGTATGTCTAACCTTTACACTCTGAATCATCCTATGATTCATAATTCTGTTATGGTTTTATAGATAGACAGTAGTGTATGGTGATAAAATTGCATACAGTAATCTAGCAGTTGAAGGTAAATTTTAGTAGCCCCATGTGAGTCCAAAGAATATGTAGAAATCAAGATTGTGGCATTTGTTGTCAGTTTAAGAAACTTTGAGTTTGTTGTTTTGAATAGTCTTGTAGACGCAGATTCCTACTTATCAAACTTAGACTTTATTGTTACACAAAGCCATAATTTAGTAAGTTGCTGACCAATAAATGTTTTGGGTTTGTGGGATAAAAGCAGTTTTATAGAGAATGCAAAAGCCACCCACAAGCAAAGAAGAGCAAGGAATTTCACTGCTTCTCATGGGCAGGCAGGTGTTCAGCCATTTTCAAGGCCCCATCACAGTTAATGGTGAATTGGGGCATCACTCCCAATGTCCCCATTCTTTCTCCTCCTTCCTCCTACTTTATACACTGAGCATCATGTCATATGGTCTGGACTATCCCTTTGGTCAAATGTAGAATATCTCTTTCGTCCCTTTTGACCCAAATTTCCCTATTTGGTTCACTTGTCCTGGCTGTGTCTCCTCCCAACTTCCCGTACACCTCCCTGTCCCCTCGCCAGGATGGCAGTACAAAAAGCAGAAAAGGCCTTGGCTCTGTGTAAGCCCTGCTCACCATTAACAAAAACATCTCAATATGACCAATCCTGCCTTCAGCAGAAATCCAAAATATAGCCCCAGACCAGCCACTGCAAAGGAATTTAACTCTACCTTAGCCAAAATCAGCACAGTTATGAATAGGTATGTAGTGAATACTCAGAACTGGTAAACAATAGCAAAAAATTTTAAACAGGTGTTGAATGAGAACTTTAGAAATCCTTTCTATCCTTGTAACTACTTTTACAGTTACATTGTTCAGTTTTCTGAGACAAAGCCATTGACCCCATTGTGAAACTAATTTTGAAAGTACTGATTTTTTTTCTGTACAATAATTATATATTGAATGTATAATCAACTTAATTACATAAACAGACCTTCTACAGGAGCAGAGATCATAAGCCTTTCTGTATCTCTGTTTATCTATATATGAGACCATAGACAAAATTTACACCAATCTAAAATTTAGCAAATGCAGTTTGAATGACTTTTAGAAAGTACCAGTCTATTTTACAATGTATACACCAGGGTCTTAAACTCACCGCTGGGCCAAGCTAAAAAGGTAATGTCTGATTGTGATATTACTGCAAAACAAATGGTAGCATGCTACTCTGCTTGAAAACATAATGGCTTTATACTATAACCTTTAACCCTGAAATGATGCTTGAGTGGACCTTAACTCCAAAGTGAACATGCCTGAGTAAATAAAACTGTGGTTTCACATAACAGAGAGATACATTTTTTAGATCCTTTGCCGATTATATTGTGTGAAGGTCAATCTTCTGCCCCATTTCTGAAAGTCGGGTCAGAATAGAGATTTTAGGGTCACTTCTTCAAGTATCTAAGCCATTACAATGCACTAATAGGCCCTGATAGCTCATTTTATAAGTTCTTAGCATTGAGCTGGACATTGTTTGGGCTCATTTCAAATCCTGCATGTATCCTGCAGGGTTAATTAACATCTTTTTAAACTGATGGTTTTTTGGTTATTTTGAATGAAAGTGCTTTGGTTTAATTTGTCACTATTTACTATCTTTTACCATGTGTAAAGCTATAAAAAAGTAATACTCATGTAGGATCTGTATATTGCTTTGAAATTTTAACTATTTAATGTTTTGTTTCCTAATTCAAACACATCAAGAGTACAGTGTCAAACATGCACTGATCAACAGTTAAATACCAATACATAGTAGTTTGGAGCGAAAAATTTTACTTACACACTCCAACTGTATTTTGCGTAGTGAAATTTCAGGTCCTTGTCTCCTACTTTCTGTAAAATGCCTTTCTGTGTTACTTATGTAATTGCTATGAATCTTCTTGAAAGAATGCTGAGATTAATTAATTAACAATTTGATTAGAATGATGAAGCAAATATATAATTAGGAAGCACATTTTAGTAAACAGTAGTATATCAAAAAGGAGATAATTAATTCAAATTGAAATAACTGTTTTTTGAGAACAGTTGAGGACAATAGATTTGAAAATAGTACAGAATGCATGAGATTGAGACAGAAAACCCACAAAAGATCACTACAACTGAGAAGCATGTTGACCTCTAATACTGGATATTTTTGAGAAAAAAATATTTTTAAGAAATGGAAGTAAACTAAAACAAGTAATGTATTTTCAAAGAAGAGGAATAGTATTAGCATTTGAAATTGTAAAACTAGTCTTTCCTTCAAGAGCACATTTAAAATTTAGCATGTGTTATTTTCAGAGAAAATATCTTTCCAAGCAGGTCTTCAAGAGTAGTTATCCATTGTTTGGAAACAGCCTTGGCATCACCTCTCTCAACCTTCTGTCTGGACTAGTGTAAAACCTTAATTGTGCTGCAAGCAGCAGCTCTCTGGTATGTAGGGATTCAGGGTGCAGATTGAAGTCATACTGCTCATCAGCAGGTACATTAATTACTCCGTGCATCTGGAATGTTCTCTTACAGTGTGGTTGCTTTTAGATCTTGTGAGAAAGTAAGTTTTTAGAAAGGTGGCTAGTATGTATTTCCTCAGCACTGTGAATTCACAGAGCTACTGTTTCATCAGTCAGATTGACCACTCTAAGGATGTCTTGTTTTGTGCTTCACGTGGCAGAGAAGGTGAACTGTAATGGCAGGTGTGTCACAGTTATGATGTTTTCTAATTTTTTCATGTAAACTGTGTATCGCTCTTCCTTAGTTCCACCCTTTCTTATGCCTCTAATCACTTGTCACACTGTTTTTGCTGCACTTCTATCTGCTTTGCTATTCTGCTTTCATTCCTTCAGTCTAAAGGGAATCCTATTACCTCTCATATGAGAAAGTTTCTTAGCTGAGCAAGAGAGCTGAGCTGTTCAGAAATAGTGCAATATAGTAATTCAAAAAGTATGTACTTGCTGTATGTATGGAGACTTAGTTCCAGAATAGTGCTTTCTGTGTGCGGGTAAATCCTAGGGTTCAATACTGCGGTAGTGGATGGCTGCTGTAGGCTCGGTGTCAGACTTCTGAACATACAGAAATAGCTGGTAATTTCACAGGTTCTTGCCATTGAGTGGTTTCATTCATAAGTAAAGTTGTCACAGAGAATTCTCTAGCAAAGGGTTTTTTTTCTAAATGTCACACCTCAAGCCTAGCTGTATTCATTTTGATTGACATGCCATCCATGAGCTTTAAAAAAACCTCATCAGAAGCACAACTACTTTCATGCACATTCAGCATTGTCTTTTGCTTTATACACACGCTGGAAGGTGTAAGTAGGATGTAAGCTAAAGGATTTTTCTCAAGGGCTCCCACTACCATTGCTCCACTGCCTTTACCCTCCTGTGCCTTTACACTTCCTGCTACAATAAATCTTAATCTACACCCGCCCCCCACCCCCCCCACCCCCCCACCCCCCCATCTTTGCAGGGATCAGGCCCAAGAGTTAGGAAGTGTATCAGGTCTGTAGTTACCTAAAGAAGAGGAAAGCAGTGATGTTCAGAGCAGTTTATCCATAAATTACAAGTACACGTATATAGTGAGAAATCTGTTGTTGGGATTTCTTTTGTAATTAATGTGCATTAAGGCAGGTAAGGACTATACATGTGAAACTAGAATCTTTGTCTTGGCATAGATTTAAAATATTTTAGCTAAGCACGTTCTAAAACAAAATAGGAGAGCAACCTCCAGAACACAGTAGTGCTTCTCTACGCAAATTCAGCTTTGAGATAATTTTGTCTGATTTGTTGAGAAACATGTCTAAGTTAAGGTGTTTGTAAATTGTGAGCTAGACACTTTTTGGTATTGTACCGCCATATGCTGTGCCGATGTGTCAGCTTGTTGCTGCTTGAAGGAGGTAGTCCTGTTCATGTCTTCAGTCACTCCTGGTGCGCATCATCATCTATGCTCATTGATGTGCCTTATTTTGATACCAATCTGTCAGTTGGATCAGATGCTTAATCTAATGGAAAAACTTGCCCACCTTGAGCATGACTCTTGTGTTTCATTTGTTTGGGGCTTTTTTTCCGGATTAACAAACCTATCTCACACTCCCGTATCCTCATTATCACAAGAACTGACACAAAGGTCACTGTTTATTGCTGAATTTGGAAGACTGAAGTAGGTGTAGTCTGGAAGCACATCTTTAATAGATGTTTGCTCTGAAATAGAGTTTTCTCATTTATTTTAAGCTGGGTACTACCTCCTTTTCAAGATGATAATTTGAGCCAAATTCGGTCATTAAAAAAAATCTATTAGATTTCCTTTAGCTTTTTTGAGATCTAACAATGTAAAAAGGGGCACTAAAATATATTTTTGTTTGTCATTATGAGAGGAAAATATAGCTATGAGTAAATAAAGGAAGGAAGTTTGTCTGGTAAGAATAAAATTATATTTTTACATGGTCACTTTGCAGAGTCAGACTGCAATTTAATTTCTTCCAAAGCAAGAAAATGGAGGTCAAGAGGGAAATAGCTTACTTCCTGAAAAGACTGAGATCAGAGTATGTAGACCTCTACAAAAGTCATTTTCTGTTCACTGTACTCTCCATCTTAATATTCAAGGAACAAGAGCTAAGAAATATTATGTACGCATGTTCAGCATTTTTCAAAATGAGAATCTTGGCTGTTGCACTTTTAAGGCACAATGATCACTGATTGCCTAAAAAATTATTTTAATAATTCAGCCTTTTAGCTTAGGTTTAGAGCCATGTTTTGAAACCATTACATTCCTTTTTATTTGTTGTATAACTAAATGGATAAACTAATTTATGCTTTGGCAGATGTAGATTGAAGCATACTTTGTGTCTGGGATGAGGTATGGGACAATAAGTTTAAATCTCTAATGATTTGAAATTATTATACTTATAAATCCCTGAAAGTATATCTTTAAAATAATGAAAAAAGAATTTTGGTCATTGCTACCCTGCCAAATGCCTCATAGATATCTTAAGAAAAAAAAAAAAATCACTCTTTTTGCATGGAAACTCCATCTTTTAGCCTGACTGTGTGACCTTCAAAAAAGAGCAGTAGATTACTGATTAAACATTTGTAGTCTTTCTCTCCTGTTTTTCCCTACAGAATCCTAAAATTTCTGTATTTAATTGCTCTTAATTTCTCTACAATTTTTATAGTTGTGGTTACAAATTTCCATTCCCTGCTCTTCTCAGGCTTCCATGAGCTTTCTTTTCTGCCTCTGGACAATGGAGAAAGAGAAAGGCTCAAGGTGCATTACATTGGTAATTACTTTAGTGTTAGTAAGTCTTCTCATTATACCAAAGGCTCAGTGTTTGCATCCATTCCTGAAGTGCTGTAGGTAATGATTATCCTGGGTGTTTCAATTTATAGAATTCATTACGGCCAGATTAATTCTTCCCACTTCTCCCCTCACCCACCCACATAGGTCTCGTAGGGTCTCCACTTCTCTCAGGTGTGTGAGCTCTGGCAGAGTTCTCTTTGTTGACTCTGGACAAAGGTGTGACAGAATTGCAGACTTGTGAATCATGTACTGATGTTTGTTTGCTGGGTTTCAGAAGAAGCTGTTTATTTTAGTAGGCAATTTTCAAGTGTGAGGAAGTGAAATGTTGAGAAGGCAGCCCCTCATCAGTGGACAAACAATTCCTAAGAATTTAGCTAATGGCCCCCCTTCAGTGCAGAGAATAGATGGCAACAATTGTACTTCCAGACTAAACCAAGAACTACTTGTTTGGCTGCTAGGTGTTAATGCAAATTTGTTCTTCAGCTCATTCAACCCTAGGGCTCCCATCCTTTGATTTAATTAAATGTAATTGGTTACATTGCTCCTCCCAGGCCCCTGAGGTGTTTTTGTTTATTGCTCACTCTTTGCAATAATGCTTCAATTCAAGGCACAAAATGCTCGATAAATAAGAGCTCTTTAGCCTTCGTTGGATTGCAGGGAGATTATTCCCCTCAAATAGTTTGGTTTTACAGTTAAAAGTGAATGACTAGTGAAATAAACTCATTGGGTGGCAAACCTAGCATATCCAGAAGCAAGGAAATAAGAAGGGTAAATTAGATCAGATTAGAAAAAGAAATGAAGCTGTAATGTTAAATTAGTAAGGTATTGCAACTGGTGTTGTAAGAGCCATTGACACTTTTAAATGATGCTTCACTTAATAGGATTGCTATTGCTGCTCTAATATATTTTGTGGGTTACTCTTTCAAAGTTTATTATTAAATTGCTTGTGTACTTTTATTAATGGAAGGTAAATTATAAGTAACATGTATCAGGTAGCGAAAATTAATCTCAGGAAAATATTTAGCATGCTTTTCTAACTGAAAATAATGTAATATGTGATCTGAATAATTACAGTAATCCATTTTAGAATTTTAAAACTACAATATTTAAAGGCTTTCTTTAAAGAGGTTGTTTAATTCTATTTAGATTTTGTTATCTGCATACAAGGGCATATGCAATGTATTTAATAGTTTAGAGATGCAAATAATCCTAACAATTTATATTGTGAAAGTCTCCCTGCTACTGTCCTGAAGGTAACCATGAAAATTTGACATTTAGCTTTACTTTCAGTTTTTAAGCACTCTCGCATCCATGTGGTCTTTTTTGCCTTCCCACAGTGTTCAGGGAAAAAGCATCTTGTCTTCCACAGTGCTTCTGTCTTTATTGAGGCTTTGCTTTTTCCTTTGAGAATGGATGTATGGGACATGACTTACTAACACACCTGGCTTTTTGGCATCACTCGGAGCTGATGGAAAGAATGGAACTCTGTAATAGCTTGAGTTTGACCTCACAAGCATTTAAAGCCCATCTAAAGTGTCCCTGCTACTGAAGGTGAAGACCACACCTTCCTGTCCTTCCCTCCTCACTCTCATTTTCGCTCTGCCCTGTCACAGGCCTTCGGCAGTACAAGAATATGAATAGAAGGCAAAGAGGCAGGTCTAAAAGTTTAGGTCAAGGGGGTGGCAGAAATGGACACTTTGGTCAGCACTGCTGATGGAGTCTCATGTCTTCCCTTTTCTGGCTGTGTGTTGTTCCATGCTCTCTCTTGTGTCTCATTCTATGCTGAGGCTGCTCAGGGAGCTGCTTCTGGAGAGCTAGTATAAGCCGTGAGGTGAATCTGCCTCCAAAATTGAATTGTTCCTTCTGATGGCACTGGGCATTTCAGGGATACTTGTAAGTGAATGTCCTATTTAATGTTACATTTAATTTCCCATGTACAAAGTTACTTTACTCTTGAGTATGGTATGTGTTGGTACATCAAAACCATTAGTTTGAGCTTGGAACTTCCATGAAGACCAAATAGAGAACAGATTGCTAGTAAGATAGTTAATATTAATAACTATTTGTTAATAGTTGCTATATCAAACAAGTTCCCTTCAGCATCCTGTCAGGGCTAAATTAGGCAAGAGTTAGTGAATTCATGGCAATGTCACAGTGAACAAATGAACTCAGAGATGTGAGCAGATTTGAGGGAGAGTTGTGCTATCAAAAGCCTAGGAAAATGAATGCTAAATATTTAGCAAACTAACCAAAAGCTAACCTAAACCACAACATCTCAGTGATTAAAATCATAGTCTGATCGTGAAATAATATTTTGTAGCAGAAAAGTTGTCCTAAGTCAATAGCTGCTACTCTTACAGAACCTGCAAAGCTGCTACAAATTTAATGGTTTCCTAAAAACACTGGAAGAAGTAGAGATGCTGAATTACAGAAGTATTCTAGCCATAGTAAGATGATAACACCTTTCTGACAGTATCAGCCCTGGACTTAACTCTAAAGGGATACTAAAAAAAAAAAAAAAAAAAAATTCAGCTCTCAAAAACTTACAAAGTCCTGTAGAACAAGATAATCTATTTCACTGCTTTGTTATTCAGATTTGTGTTTTTGTTGTTGTTTTGTTTTTTGTTTGTTTGTTTGTTTTTGGTAGGTATTTTCTTGGAATTTGAAAATATTTACATGTATGTTTTTATTTAAATATCACCTGAAGGTCATTTCAAAAAATGTTGCTTCTCATTGTCCACATAGTTTACATTCACTTAAGTAAAAAAAATGAGTTTCATAGTCAAAAGACTCTATTTAAAGTTATCACAATGTAATAAGATGCCTCTGGTATATTATGTAAGACCTACTTTTACTAGATGAAGTGTGTTTATATTAATAAAATAATACAGAAAAAAAATCATTTTGTGAATAGAAGGCCCTATTCAGAAAAGGTCTTCAAATTTCTGTGTGGGGTCAAAGCACTTTCAGAACTATGAAATGGAACATAAATAATATTCGTATTCTTGAGCTGTTACAGACAGAAATCAAATTCTCAGAAATACAACTGTACTTACAACCCACAGCCAAATAATGGCATTCATTCAGCAAAGAAAAAGAATGAATTTCTATTCAAGTCATGGCTAATCTGTACAACCCTAGAGCTTGTACTAGAGCACTGTAAAATGGCATGAACCTACTGATGCCTTGAGAGGCTACCTAGAACAGGGACTAGAAAGTGTTAAAAGAGTAAAGTAGGTGTTTATCACAGGCCTTCAAAGGATACACCTAGGGCAGTACAAGAGCCTGGCCAGGGCTACACCCCAGATGGGTGACAGGTCACATGTTTTCACACTTTTGTAAGTTTGGGTCCATTTACATGTTGGGGTTAATTGTACAGTTACAGCTTCAGGTTGTGAAGTCCCAGCCTCCCAGATTGCTCTCCTCAGTTTCCTGTTGTTTATACTTTCTGGGCCTGAAGCTGCAACAGTGTCCTTGGTTAGTGGGCTGGAAGAGGATTGTTTTGTCTAACTAAACTGTGAAGAGAGCTTGCTAACACTTCATATGAAGTTAAGAGTTATATACTAATGCAGTGCAGAGGCTGGAAAACATGACATTTGAAACTTAAGGCCTCACTACCAAAAAGAAAAGTTTGGGATTTCTTTCTCCTCAGAATTTCTAGTCAGTATAATGTCACTAAAAATAAAACATTTTTTATTATTTTAATAAAAATCATAGATCAAATTTATGCTACTAACTATGCTACTAATTTGTACTACTAATTTATGCCACTAACCCTTTATTGTCCACCCCAGATACGAAACAAATAGAATATGTAGCATAAATTGTTTTAACATTAGGGTATTAGGATTGTTTTGAAAATTCGAGTCAGAAGCATGGACGTAGATCCTCAGTGAACAGTTAATTGTCGTCAGGTTGAAGCAAGACACACCTATCCTCATGAGTTAATGTTTTGCATTCAGTGCTTTTCACTGCAGTCCAGTTATATGAGCATATAAGTAAAACATGTGAAGACTACATGAAGAAGCCTTTACTGCTGCTTTTATACTTTACTGCTGCTTTTTATACTTTATATGTGTGTTCTCCTCTGCAAGTTTTATCTACTCCTGCCGGGGTGTACTGACTTCAGCATGACTTATCCATCTGCAATCCTCCTGGGGCTGTACCTCCTCTGGCTTCAGCCAAGTGCTAATAGTCTCCAACATCATCATCTGCTGTGTGTCTCTTCCATTTCTCCTCCTCCAGTGGCTGCCACTGTTTCTGAGAAGATATCTGAGCAGAAGTGGGGTCCTTTGGTTTAGGTTTTTTTGGGTGGAATGGGGTGCTCCCATGGGTTTCAGAGGTGGCTCTAACTGCCTGGCACAGGACAGTTCATGGCGTTGTCTCAGTTCTTTCCTAGAGCCTCCTGTTACCAAACACTATACTTTATTCCCACTATGCCTCTGTTCCTTTACAGTAAGCATAGTGGGTTTCCTAATATTTCCAGGGAAATGGATTCTGGAGGATGTTTATGTAGTGGGAGGGGAGGTGAAAACAGAAGTAGTATTTTGTAGCATCACTCTGTGTTACCTACCTATTTTAGTGGTAGTTGTGTCACAGGATTGTATTATGAAATCGGTACAGTAAAAGTAGTTTGAAAAATATCTGGTTTTGGGACAAGTGCTTGTGTAATTGTCATTTTTTTAAAAATTTATTTGCACATTTTTACAGAACAGCTACATCTGCATTAGACTTATGTTGATCTCTTGGTATAATCATTATGAGGTTGATGTTCAATTTCTGCCTTAGCAAGTTGGATTCATTTTTCGTATCTGAAGAAGGAAATGAAAATCTAAATAAAAGAACACAATACTGTGTCAAAGACAGTATGTAGGCAGGATTAAGTTAGAATGTACATACAATATTTTTCCATATTATTGCAAAAAATTTTACTGGGCTGAGAGTGCTGTACAACAAACACGTTAACCCACAAACACACAAACCATAGAATCATAGAATGGCTTAGGTTGGAAAGGACCTTAAAGATCATCCAGTTCCAATTCCTCCTTCATGGGCAGTGTTGCTTTTCACTAGACCAGGTTGCTCAGAGTTACTGTGATGTGTAGAAGCAGTAGGGAAGTTTGTGTCCAATTTGTGGCAGGCTGGTGATTTATCAGTCAAAACATATGGATTAATAACACATTGTGGCCTACATCAGAATATAACAAGAATGAACTCACGGTTGAAGAATGGCAGGGGGTGTTGGAACACAGTTGAGTCTGTGCTGGAATATTAATTGCAGATTTCCTGAGTTGCTCACATTTTGCTGTGGGCTTTGTTTTTTACCTATAATATCGCATTAGTGTGAATTCATATACTGTGGTGATGAGCACAGTATAATATAAGGATTAGATAGGAACTGAAATAGAGCCAACTGCTGGGCTCTGTTGATACAAGTCGGCCAGCAATTCCTGTTCCTATACTACTCAGTTGTAGGCCTGGATTGTCAATAGAAGTGTCAAACAATTTGAGTTTTGTGTATCAGTGGGGAAGCAAGTTTGTTGAATTCTTCATATAAGTCATAGATTTCCCACCCCCACTTTCCTGTATTCTGGAGAAACTCCGCTTTCATCTCACTTTCTTCTTCTGGGTTTGAAGGTATAGTCTGTCATTTGAAGAGCTTTTTTACTACCAGCACCTCTTGTGAATATCCCCACCATTCCCTCCCAGGAAAGGAAGGAAGGGTTGTTCTATCGTTTTTACTCTTGGAGGTCCTGCTTTTTTGAGGTGTCCTCAGAAACATTCCTATTTTAGTATCTTTAATGAGGCGTCCAGAATTGTTAGGGGTGAAACTGTTGCTAAGGAGAAGATGATGTTTCTTACATTACTAGCAGAGTATATAAGAAGCTACTGCCTGGTACTCCAGCTTGGGTTGTTGCACATCTACTCTGTCATTTGCTTGGCCTAGGAATGTTTCCAGGAGGGTCCTGGATCATATGCATGCTTCTGGACCAGCTTGGTTTGTTACAAATGCTCAGGTTTGAGAGTCTGTTTTATCAAATGAAACTTTCCATCACATGAAGGCAGAGGGAATTTCTCTGGAAGTCTTTGGAATGGGATATAATGCTTGTTGAATTGTTGTGTGCCAGCAGAGCCTAGATTTACTGTGCCAGATGGCAAATGACAGCCTGATCTTCACTGCACCTTCTACTGCTTATTTTGTTTTCCTCATTGTTTTTCAATGCACAGTTTAACCCATTGGGGTTTGTAAATAGACAGACTCTACCAGTACACAGTTTGAAGAGTAAACTTGCTTTTGATGTATCAAAGGAAAGATGCTACATTTGTGCTGATAAATCTTATTCTTCAGTATTTTACTTAAGTAACTCACTTGCAGACTAATTCATTGTATGAGAGCTAGTTTTTTATTTCTTGAAAATCTGATTAATAATTAAAATATTTTTATGAAATCATGAAGTTGGTGGAGAAACATTAAATATTTAAAACATAAAAGAAATCAATGAGGAATATGAAGTAACTAATTTTTTTTCTTCTTAACCCCAAAAGGAGGTCACATCAACCCTGGATCAATCCTATAAAGTTATTTAGTTTTGTATAATTTAATTAATTTGGTTAGGTCTCTCTGTTTATATAAAACTGTACTTTCACACCTCAGTGCCCCATTCAGCCTTTTAATTCTATGATAAAATTTTTTAAAGTATGAATTATATTCCTGAGGTCGAAAGAACTGGAAAGTTCTGTATGTGATGTTGGTGTTACTGCCATTGCTGTGTTATGAGATCAACATTGCTCTTAATAAATTCGTCGTAAATGTAAACATCATTAAATCTTTTGAACAACTAAACATCAACTAATGAATTTACATAAACACTGCTAATGAAGACTTACTTATTATTTTGCATCTCTGCAATTTAGTTACAGATTTTCAAGACAATAGGCAATTTTGTAATCTTAATTTTATAAAACCACTAGTATTTTTTGTCCCCTTCAACCATTTAATATGTAAATTAGGTATTCTCAAGCCTAATGTTAGTCATTTTTATAAAACAAATACATCATTAATCTGATTAAGTTCTTGGATGAGAGTGCTGTCCTCAGATCATTGTGGATCATTTATTGTTGGGCATACTTCCAAAAAAATGGATTCAAGCATAGCACTTACAGTCTAGGTTTAGCAGAACTGTTGAAACCCTTAAATGGCATCTTTAGAAGAATGGAAAAGCAGCGCTTACTTGTAATGGCAAGCATTATGCAAAACTTAGCAACACTTCTTATCCTTAACTGCAGCTCACTGATAATAATTCAGAGCTTAGAGATGATGTTGTTCTTTGATGCATTTTAAGAGCATAATATGATAAAGTGAGCTTAGTGAAATCCTGTCATTATTAAAGTGTGTTGGTCACCTCGAGACGTGTTATGGCAGCAGCACTAACCATTGTACAGTTGAAGACACAGTTTTTCTGAGGCCTGAAGTTGGCTGTGGCTTTCATGCCATCTTGAACACCCACAAGAAATGGTTCATAAGAACACAGATTTGATACGTGCCCTTGTGAAAATGTGGTGGAACAAAACTGACAACTTTTCACCTGTATTCAATTCATGACTACTTGGTATTTTCTAATCGCTGCTCTTAGAACTACATTGTTCAATGTCAGATCAGATTGTAATGCTCTTTAAAATTTCTAGATGGTTGAGTTCTTCTGTTTTCCTAATGTGAAGTCTATTAAAAAGGAGCACCATTTATGTGTGCTCTAATAGCTTTGGTAGAGACATGAAATGTGATTGTATTCTGCAGTAGCTGTGCAACTTCATTGAATTCCAAGGGCTGCTTTAGAGAGGAGAAATTCAGAAAATAATAATTGGTGATGATGTTACACAAGAAGAAATACTTCTAAAGTTTTTAGGTGAATGAATTTGTTTTCACATAATAACAGTCATAATGTCTTTATAAGGTGAATAAGTGGATGCAACTCTGAAAACTGAATGGTTTGGTGAATACAAAAATAACTATTTTTCAGTGACTGCTCTGTTTCCACATTGAAAACAAAACCTTCTATGTTCTGCAAAAATATTTAGCGAAACTAAATTTATATAGTATTGAAACAAGACAATTTTTATCATTAAATGAAGTTCTACCATTTATATTTTTATGTGAGGGACACAGGAGACTTAGAGCTTCAAATGGAGATTAAGTTCAATATTTATTTAAAATATCCAGACAATTACATCAGGAGTACTGTAATACAGGAAAAATTGTAATAGCCTTACAAGGTACAGGCCTAAGAACTGTACACTCATTTTCCAAAATGTGACAACGATGATTTTTTAATTGTGTGGTTGTGTAAAATCCTAGTCATCCAAAATGCCAACAAAATTCACTCGTTTCTGGAAATACATGCACTTAGAAATAGTACCTATATATTAGAATATCTATGTCTTCTTGAAAAATAAAAGAATTAAATGTTCTTTCTATAATGCTTGAACTTTTTTAATAATTAAAAATACTAAAATTTCCTTTTTAGTTCTCAGTAATGAAAGAATTGACTAATGAAGCCACTTACAAATTTTATAGCTAAAAATATCTTCCAAATGGTTAATCTTCTAAGAGTGGGTTCTGGGATATTTAATATTCCAATTTGCTGCATTTTGTCTTTGAGACTATTTTAAAACTAGGGCTAGAGCTTATAATATTTTAAGCACTATTATGATATTAAATATTTCTCATTGATGTAGGTGCACTACTGCACATAAATCAATGTCACAATGTCACTGTAGATTAAAAGGATGTTCTTGACCGGGGTGAGTGCTTTATAAAATTATATACTTAGACGAAAATATTTATTATTTTAGGCATATAAAATACATTTTTTCCATTGTCATCTTGAAGACAATATAATTTTAACGTAGAAAAATAAACATACTAGGTTTCTATACAGAAATTGATGTCTTTTAGATGGGTGAATCAAAAAGATATGATTGGAAGGAATGTGAAGTAGTAATAAAATTATTAATTAATAGCATAAGGAGTTCTTATGCTGGTAAAGCCTATGAATTTTTGCCTGTACATCTCAGTTATGTGGCTGACAGATTTTTTTATTGTCTACGAAAATGGAAAATGAAAGCTTTTAGTTTCCGGTACATTCCCAGCCCGAGTTTGGTATAGTACCATGGCCTCTTCTGAATGACCCATCCTCCACTAGAGCAGTGCGTGGTTGAAGCAGGTTTCTTGTGCTCCCACAAGGCAAAGGAAGCCTCAAGGTTTGTCCCACTGGTACCCACTGAAGCAGCAGCACATGAAGTTCCTTTTCCCCTGGCAGAAAGGGTGACAGCAGCGAGGGGGCATCTGCTCCATATGCTCTTCTTGGGTTGTTGTGGAGAATTTTTACCTCTGCTAAGTAAGGTCTTTTGTGAACTCTGAACCAGTTGAGTCTCCTCTGATGTTCCCTTTCAGGTCTGTTTATTTTTAGTCAGCTATCACTGATTGTGCTCAAAGCATTGCCTCAAAATGCCTGCTCTGTGATTTGGGGATGGTTTGCTACCACCAAAAAGTTTGACCCCACTGCCTAACTTTTATAATTTCTGATGGGGCTTTTTTGTCCCCTAATTAGCAAGTTTAGAGCTTGTTTTTTTGAATATGTTATTGAATATTTTATCTTTAAGTTTTACTTCAGTTATGAAAATTAATGTGTAAGACCAGGATTGGGAGTGTAAAGTTCTACAAGGGAGCTTGTCAAATAAAAATTATGTTTCTTTTTTGTATGGGAGAGGCTTGCCTGCTGTAACTTTAACTTTCTCTGGAAGACTCGTTGAGCAGCTTGCGGCTTAGTACCGCTTGTTTCTGCTGGTTAATGACTTACAAGGTGAGATTTTTTACAGGCTGTGTTGTTATCTTGCCTTTTTTCCCCCCTCCTCCTAATGACTATATTCAGAATTATGTGGAAGACTTCGTTAGCAAAGAAAGTAGGAAATCTTCCCCAAAACAATGAAACTAAGCCTTTTTGACATTCATAAGTGCTCCAAATGTCGCTCCCTAAACTGTCATCTCTTTTAAACTCTGGGAGACTGGATGAATTTGCACTTATGTATTCATAAATTTGTACTTGCACATTAATCATTAAAACCTAAGGGACAGCCTAAAGTTTATGTTTGATACTACAGATACTGGTTTTCAATACCTTCTTACAAACTGAAAAGGAAATGCTTAGAAAAATAGCAAATTTATAAGCATGTTGGTGTGGTCTCTTATTGTCCTTCAGCAGTTATTGAAGAAGAGCAATTTAACATTTTCCTGGAGGGAGATTGTTAGTTTGTTAATTTAGTTGCAGGTTTTGCATGTAACTGCTCTTTGTTACTTCTGTAACAATTCTGTACACCTTTTGGTTTATACTTTAACAGGTTTAGTCAGCGCTCTTGAAAGGCGTTATCTTTGCACTGAGGTCAGATCAGAAGAAAAGGTTGCTCATGCAGATCAGGCTGCTCTGACAGTGAACAATGAAACTTGCTGTTCAGTTTAGTTGCTAGAGTCTATGTTTGCTTTACAGTTATATTTTCATAGATGCATAAAACAGTTTTGGCATAAAATAATTTTATAATGGCTAATCTTCAGCACAGCCTCCCAGATTATGCAAATGGCAGTAAAAATATTACTTTGTGACTTTTGTATACACAGTAAAATTACAGATATGTTTTCATCTTTGAAAGGAGAAAGCAATGTTTAAACCAACATGAGGCATATAGTATGGACTGCAGAATGATACTCAGTTATTTCGTGTGGGTCAGAAGGAGTTTTGTGTTTGAGAAGCTATGTCTGTTTCAATATAATTCTGTAAAATCATAAAGGAAATGCATGTTTGATTTTGGTATTATAATTCTATGATAACTGTCTTATTAGTGTTAGGTACTGTGGTCTACTTGAAACTTTTTTATAATAAGACCATGTTTCTGTGCAGCTGTATGTTAGAAATCTAATTAAAGGAGGCAGATTTTAGAGCGTATATTGTCTAATAACTAAATGTGCTCATTCAGAGCCTCCATTGCATTTCAAAACTGAACCTACCAGTAGCTGCTACTTGGAAAATTATATTTGTAATTTCTTTTTGCTACGTCTTAACCACACCTCCCCCTCTTTTTTTTTCTTTTATCATAGCAGTGACTTCCTGCCCAGTACTAAATAAAAGCCTGTTGTAATCCTGGCCTGTGAATAGCTTGAGGTTCAGCATTCTTTCCTCTTCTGTGTCAGGTTCTCTGTCCCCACCACTGTAGAGCATTTTGTTTTATAGGGGTAATGAATGGTGAATTGTTGATCTTCTGAAATGCCCCATTGGATCTTTCTGTTAAGGGCTCTGCCTTGCTAGGACTGAAGTTCACTGCTTAGCTTTTTGTTAAGTTTAAAGGACTGTATTTATGTAAGGTTAGACAATATCTGCTGCACTTGACAGTAAATTTGCATTAAGAGTGTCTTGATGGATATTAAAAAATCTTACTTTTCTTTCTGTGTATATCCTAGATTTTTAAAATGTCTTATGTATGTATTTTTATATATGTACACATTGTGAATTGAACATCAGATCTGTGTTGAAAAGACATTATTTTAGTCCTTTCCTCAAGATTTTCAGTTATTACTGAGAGAATATTTATTATGTGATTAAAGTATCCCAAAACTTAGTTTGCTTCTATATTGCTTTACTAGAATGAATGCACAAAATTTAATTTTAATAGGAAAAATTTCATCATATTTGGAGAGATTTTAACTAGTTTTCACTAAGAAAATCTAATTGAATATTTAAAATAATTTTAAATTGGTCAGAATTTCAAACCTTCTGGAGTGGATGCAATTTGGACATTTATTTTCACAACTTGTTTTCCCATTTCTCAACCTGTTCCACTGCAAGAACTTCACTGGGTCAAGTGTCAGTGCTTCTGAGCCTGCCCTTGTTCATAACAACTGAAGACAGCTCTATTTCTCTGGGACAATGAAGCACATAGTTTTCAGGATAAAACTTGCACAAGCTTGAAATGAAGCATTTGTGTTGCATGCTTCTTTAACAATGGAAGAAGCTAATTTTAAGAGAAATGATTGTTCAGTGTATTCCAGTGTCAGCTTTTGCAATAACCTATCAACAGTGGCTACGGACAAGAAATCACATGCCCTTGAAAGACACAAGAAGACAAAAACCCCCCAAAACCTGAAGTAAGAAAATGGCAATGTGATGTAAACTGGAAAATGGAAATAAAACTTGAAAACTAGATTTAAGTTCTACAGCATGTAAGTGTAGGAAGAGAAATATACTACATTATATGCTAAACCTCCTGTAAGTACAGACTGCATCTGATTCAGGTGGTTCATTATCCAACTTCATCTCTTTTATGGCTTTGTCCTAATCTTGATGCCAAATGCAGTCACTACAAGGCTGCGCATTAGTGCCAGATGATCTTCTAATCTGATTTTTGTTTTGGTAGAGTTAGTTTTCAGCTGAATCAGCTCCCTAATCCAACTTGCTGAGCAGTTACATGGGAAACACTGAAGTATGGCAGAAAAGAACAGAACTGTTTTAAGAGCAGGCCATGCTTAGCTCAAATTAAGTACAAATAAAACTTCAGTAGACAATTAATTTGAACCTGAAGATTTTGAGTGGGATGTAGTTTGTGTTATTACTTGTTGAGATGTATGTTTACGGCTTTAAATGATAAATCTGTATAAGTTTTGCTACTTGTTTTTTAAAAAAGTAGATGAACTGAAGTTCAGTATTAAGGTTTTTCATTTACTTAATCAATGCACAAGATTTCCTGTCAGCTATGAACTATTTGATTGCAGCAGTATACTTCATGCTTATGTAGCTTACCTGTTCACAGTATTTTGGCTACTTTTTCATTGTGTATCAGCAGTTTTGTTCCTGTCAGAATGTTCTTGAATCCATAATCTGTTAGTGGCTATCATTATGGTGCCTTTTCTTTGTGAAAGAAAGAAATAACCTGGGCTGCATTTTCAGGCTTATACATTTCTGAACAACTGAATATTTGATAAGTTGCTGTTGCAGAAGGCTTTCATGGTGCTTATCTTTTCTTCTGGGTGTCTTTCTCCTCAGTCCTTTTTATATTTTCAGCTATACAGCAGTTCCTGTGCTGGAAGATGTTCTTTAATGAGTTGATGCAATTTACTAAGGTGGTAGAAAATACTACAGTTTTCTGCAAATTCAGTAAATGAACTAAAGGAGATGTCCAGCAAGTACCAGCTTGTATGAGCAGAGTGAGTGTCTTACAGGAGCCTGTGGCCAGGAGAAGGGCAGGGGGCAAAGGGAAGCAAGGACCTTCTGGCTTTGATGGTAGCGTGTTATTGTATCAACCCATTGAATCACACCACTGTGATTTCTGTCAGTTCACAACAGTTATTTTGTGGTATATTGCACTATTCTGGGTATTACCTGTACTGTCTTCTCCTAAAGATCAGGTCTTACCCTTCCTATCTGTTGTGGTGAAGTGGAACAAAACATATGAATAAGTCTCATGAATAGCTATGAAATCTACTGCAGTTACTTTGGTGTAATTAATAATCCTAATTTATAGTTATAAAAGTGTTTGAGAGGATTCCAACCACTCCCTTTTATGGACAAACATAAGAGAAGTTTTATATTGAGAAAGATACCATTATAAAAAAATGTATTTTAAAATCAGATTTTGCTTCTTTAAAATATATTACTGTTTATTATTTAAAGTATCCAGAAGAGATGCAAGACAAAGCAAACATTCTTTACCCCCAAGTATAGAAAGGGACTATAAAAGGATCATAAAGCTTTACTTAGTGTAACATTGGTAGCGAGTGAAGGACTAAGTTTTCAGTTGTACAATATCTCATACAATTGCAGCAGCCTTTCTCTTGCCTGCATAGAATCAAAATTTCACCCAAGGTACTGAAGACCATCATGATTAGCTGTTCTCGCTTTTCAAGTCAGAGAATGTGTCTGAAGCTTCAAACCCATGGGTAACCCATGATATATTGTCAGAGAAATTTTGCTTTGTCAGAGGTTAAGTTACCGTGACTCAGGTGATGACAGGTAACTGGCGGTGGTGCAGGAATTTGATTGAGAGTTTGAGCCCTTAATAGTATCTTTATGAATTATATAACTTCTTGATGAAATGGCATATGGCTTTTAGAAAGAGGCATTATTTTTATTTTAAAGACTCAAAGAGATGGATAATAAACTTCCTTGTCATACAAATCTTTCAGTTATCTAATTAAAATAAGCGTCTTATTTCTAATCTGAAGTTTTCTAGTTCTGCATTTTCCCTTTGGATTTTTTATTACTTTGTTTCTAGTTTATAGACTGTTTTACCTTTTTGTATTTTCATAGGCCCACTATAACCTTTATTAATTTTATATTTTATCAGGTATTTAAATAAAATTAGATCACAAAGTTTTTCTATTGTAGCTGTTTCTGTTTACAACTACCATTTGAAATGTAGCTTAACATTCCACTATAATATATATATATAATTAATTAATATTTTTATCATTGTTCATATGCTTGAAAGCTGAGGTAGGATTTTTACTAAGTCTCACATCACTTTGCATTACAACAGCAGAGGTTCCTCTTGTGGCTGAACTTACACTCTAATTAAGAAAAGCAAGAAAAATTATGTTCAGATTGTTTAACAAGTCTTGCTGCTAATTGTTTTAATTTTCCAGAAAAAAAAGGTCAGGTTACAGCTTTGTGAGGTTTTGTTTGTTTGTTTTTGGTTTTTTTTTAAACATTTGTAAATTCAGTATTTGGTTTGCATTTTCCATTTCCTCACTAAAAGAAGTTGGGGGATGTGGAAAAGGAAAGAGGAAAAATCCTTACCTCCACATACTAAACCCCTACTCTCAAAGAAAAGGAGAAGGCAGAATAATCCCAAAATTTCATCAAAATCTGAAAAATGTACCTTTTTTATTGTAAATAAATTGGTACAGTAATATTTTTTTTACAAAATACATTAATAGTATTTTTTCCTGACTGAAGAACATCCAAAAGAGTCACAGTGAGTAACACAGTAGATTTGTTTTTTACTCTATTCTGTTAGGTGAGTTGTTATTCTTACTAGCAATAAACACTGATAGTACCTGATAGGAAAATTAATCCCAGGCTGCAGAGTAAGCCTAGTAGGGGAGTTTAGTTTTATTTGTTTATCTTTTGCAATTTATTTGGTTAACTTCTGAAAGAAGTTAACCAAATGAGGTTAACCTCATTGGTGACAATGAGGCCATTATACACTTGGAGACCCTGGTAAGGTAAGAATATACTGAGAAACACACAACGGGCACTGTCGTTTTAATGATGTAATATTTAAATAAGCCTAATATTTAAATGCCTAAGAGAAGAATATCTCTTACCATGCTTTGATGATAATTATAACCTTTCTGTGCATGTGGGGTTTTTTGTTGTTTGTTTGAGCTTGGGGTTTTTATGGTGTTTTGTGTTTTTTTTAATTTGCATGACATTCATAGCAAGACATATACTGCAGTGAATTAATACTTGGGCTTAAAAGCTGTTTCCAAGCAGAACAGTATTTGCAGTTTTAGTAGAAATCAGGTTTTACATAACTTAATTTCCCTTTCCAGATCTACTGCAGTGTACTGTGTACTAATTTCTTAGCCTTAAAATGCTGTGTTTTATTGGTTGTAAGAGATTTTTAACTAAGAGGGAAAAAATGTGAGTAATGGTGTTTTTAAAGAAAATATCAGACTCTGTGATAACCAAGGATGTGCTCAAGTGGCATGAATACTTCAGTTCCAGATGGGTCAGCTTTAGGGGTCAAGTTGTGAAGAGAAAGCCATCACACACACTTCATCAACACTGTGGAATGAGAGACCAGTGCATTTACTGAGCAATGGATTTCCAGTGAGCGTATAAACTAATTGGTGGATGAACATGCCCCAGGAGCAATGATTTTAAGGTCATAGCAGGCTCAGTGAATTGTGCTGACTTACACTGTGTCTCAGTGATAGCTGATCTTACCAATGGGCAGTTTAGAGGCATTCAAGCCTGAACTCTTTTCCATGTGCCTTGAATGGCATGTCAGCGGTCACTGTTTCTGACATCCTTTATATTTGTCCAGTCAGCTCTAAATCTTTAGGTTGGGCTTCAGCATACTCAGGAAAGAAAGGAGAGAAGTGATTATTTTCAGTCATTGAGTTCTGAAGATCTTAGTGTTAATTATGCCAAACACGGTTCGTTCATCAACAAACTAGAAACGTTAAAGAGAGAAGCGAGAGGGAGCTGATATTTTTGGTGATCAAAAGTATCCTAATTATAACTTTCTATTGCTTAGCTTTTATTTATTTTTTTCTCAATAACTCTGTATTCCCTCTTAAAATACTAGTTGGTTACTAAATACTGATTCTTATTTGACCTGTAAAAATTCACGAACTGAAAAATTGCTGTAACATTATTTAAGAAATTAAATAGTGGACATGTCAGTCATAGATCCCTTCCCTGCTAGTGGTACATTGCGTCTCATGTGCAACATTTTCTTTTGTTTTGGATAAATGTTTATTCATTTTTTGTCTACTATAAGTGCAAAGCAGCACCATGCAGAGGTCCTTTAAAAATTTACAGTCAATTAAGAAATGCTACATTAACTCTAATTCCCTTTTTTTGGAGGGGAGAGGAAAAGCTGCTTTGTTTTATGATTGTTAAGGCTTTGCTGAGAATGTTTTCTTTAATATTAATAGTAATTAAGTAGTTTAAAAACAACTCTGGTAATTTTTAGATAAAATTCAGCAGAGGGTCTATTCAGCTTTGTCTATGAGCATGGACATGTGTTCAGTGATCCTTATAAAGTGAAATAAAAAGAAAAGGAGTTAACATGCTTTTTGCCTTTGCACTTAAAATCTAATAATGATGATGCTCATACAAAATAATTTTTAATGTCATCTTTTAGGAGAGTTTAAGTACAATGATTTAATTCTAAGTAATCGTGTGTATATTTATACACATATGTGTGCCTGTGAATTGAGTAGTTTGTACAAATATGTGCATTCCTCGAGAATGTGGACTGAACAGAATGCTATTATTTTTTGAAACAAACAATTTATCTTCTGTAGTGTGTAAATGTACAGGAATCTTCTTCATCTCGCAAGCAAGTGACAATTGGGTATTCATAATAATTTTTTAAGGCAGAAAAAAGCTTGTTGCCATCATTGGATGTAAATAGTACGATTTTGTATGATTGGAGTAAAGGAAATGGCTTGCTATGACCTTCCCATACAACCTTTGTTTTCCTCAAAGCCCTCCCGTTATCCAGAAAGGAAGTGACCACAGACATTCCTATCAGTATGAGTTAGAACAAGCAAGTACAGCTGGTTGATAGTCTGGTACACGTGGGTTAAACTATGGAAAACTGATGTACTTGGCATTTGCTGAACTATGTGTATGCAAATGTATTCCCACTTCTGTGCAGCTGTATACCTGTATAGAACTCTATGCTATTGAATGGAACTCCAGATTCACAGGATTCAGGTTTAGTTCAACAAGTCACAGAACCTTTTAAGTAGATTATATTTAGTTAACATAGACCTTGAATATTCTTGACTGTTCTCCTTCTTGGATTAATGGGAAACAGAGTTAGGATCAAATATGGAATTAGTTTATAACCTTGCTATGTGTATTAAAGGAAGCAATATTGTAATTGAAATGCAGATAAACATTGTGGAAATCTCACATAACTGTAATAGAATGTCCTTGTCACATGATTTTGCTTCATTATACTCTATTACTTTATCCTCTTGCTGTGCCTCTGCAGCTGCTTTGTTGGAGGATATCAATATTCAATTATAAAAATTAAGCAAATCAAATTTCTTTTGTATTTTTTACAGTGACGTTTGAATAAATCTGTTTCTGAGCAGAACCAGAGCACAACTGCTTCAATAACTCAAAAGACAAATTGCAGATTTTGGCTGTTATGGTAGTTCTTTGGTGTTTGGAAAACTTGTTAAAATATTGATGATTATTCATCTCACTATATTAAGAATATTTTAATGTAATGTTAGTGGCAAAACAAGGAGAATTATGGCTAACAATCTCTTCCTTATTCTTAACTTTTCAACTAAGTAAAATGGGAGTGTTTCTCCTTATGTAGTTGTATATGATATGCCATTTTAACTTTTGGTTTTGTAGTGTCTTTTGTTGTGAAACAAAACCAACATCTGTGTGGATATGGCTTTTTTGTGTGATGCAATGATGGCAAAGCTAGGTTGCTCAAAGCCCCATCCAGCCTGGCCTGGAACACTTTCAGGAATGGGGTAACTTCCCTGGGCAACCTGTTCCTTTGCCTCACCACTCTCACAGAAAAAAAAATAATTCTCAATGTCTTATTTACACCTGCTCTTCTTGAGTTGAATCCATTCCCCCGTGTCCTATCACTATGTGCTCTTGTAAATAGACTTGCCCCATCTCTCCTGAAAGGGCCCAATTCAGTCACCCGGAAGCCTTAGGGTGCACAATCCTCATAGGTGCTCTGTCCCTCTGATCATCTTGGTGCCCTCCTCTGGGCTCACTCCAAGAGCCTGGTGTCCTTCCTGTTGTGGGGACCTCAGAGCTGGATGCAGCACTGCAGGAGGGGACTCAACAGAGCAGAGCAGAGCAGATGGGCAGAATAACCTTCCTTGACCTCCTGGCCACCTGCTTCCTTTCACCTGTGCTGAAACCTGCTGTTTTCGATGATGAATATTGACGAGAAGACCTGACGTGAAGGATTCTATGGAAATCTCTAAAAAAGAACCTGGTAATGTAATGAGAAATGAACAATAGTTCACTGTGGGGTAGAGCATTTTTTGAGGAGGTTATGAACCAAGAAGAGAGAAGTATGACCTATGGTATAAAAGTCTGTGGAGAGATTGAAGGGTGAAAATAAAGAAAAAACTCCTTTCACTGTAAGCAAATGAAAGGTATTGGTGTGATGGTAAATGCTGTTCCTGTAGTAAGAAAAATACTGGAAAGGGGTGATTGATAAAGAAGCAAAGGAGTTTTAATAGAATAAACAGAGTGACTTGAGCCAAAAAAAGAAGATGGATGGAGTTGTAGCCAGAAATGGGACAAGTAGAATGGTGTGGGAGGACACAGCATGAATATTAATTATTCTTATATTCTTGTATTTGAGAAACTCAAATCTTACATTAAAATGTCTCTTACCTTGACCATTCCCTCCTCTTTTCTTCTCTTTCCGTTTATATATTTTTCTCTATTTCTTTTCTCCATTGCCAATATTTAGAACAGTTTCTAACTTCTGTGCTCATTTTAAAGATGGCTCTTTTTTCTCATTTGTGTTCTTTTCATTCCAAACTTGATGTTTGTTTATTTTTGCTGATTGCCATTTGAAATATCTTAATGTTAGTTTCCAAAAGCTTCTCAGGTATTTCACAGAGTGCACTGTGGGAACAGATGTGTTCACAGTGTTTTCAAAGGTGAGTAGAATTCCCCAGTTAACATGTGCTGCCATTTTGGAAGGAGCTACATGCAATCACAGGAAATATTACAGCAAGTAAATGGATAACATCTCAGACCCTGAGAGGTATCTGTCTCCAGGGTATATTGGAAAAGAGGAGGAGGTATTAAATTTTTTTTGTCTTAATGTAATGATTGGTACTAGAATTTTGATAAACCCTTACTTTTTTTTTTTGTTTGTTTGTTTTACACTCTTCTGTGCAAAATTATTAATATAATTTAGAGACAGCATTTGCTAAAAGACAAAGACCAAATTAAGATAGAATCATCAAAAGAATTATTTTAAATGCCAAAGGCAGAACTGGAAATAATTCATAAACAATTTTATTCTGTGCTCTAAAAATCTAAGTGCTTTTCTGTGTTACCTTGTTCTTAGTAAATCTTGTCACCCAGTGCTATGTCCCACATTATATAATCTTTCATTTTATCTTTTCTTTCTATCAAGGCACAGCATACCTAGCTAATCCATCAGAAATCCTTTTCCTTATCAGTCACTCAAGAATGGTTATACTCTGCAGTGTGACAGCATTAGACATCACTTACCTTCCTAAACTACAGATTACTTAGGAAAAAAGTAGTCTGTTTGTGTTTGAGGATGCCTTGACTATATGTCAACCTCATTGTTTGTTTTCCTGTGTACTGCTTTTTCCAAAATGCATATATACTTTTTAATTTTTTTTTAAATTCTCATACTATTTTCTACTACTTTTTTCTCAAAATTTTTGATATTCCTATCTTCCTTTATTGTTTCTTTAGCATAGTGATTTAGCAACGTAGTCTACATTTTCTGTCGTTTAAGATAATTTCCATCTTCATAGATGAGGAGCTTTGATAATACGTTCAGATGTATCAAAGATCAGAGGCCTTGTACACCTTGACAGCCTACTTGAATGGAGTTTTTGACACAGCAGATCACAGCTGCCTCTTTGGAGGTGGTGTAATATATTGTGTCATATTTTGTGAAGCTGTTAATGCATGTTTGACACTAGATACTCTAGGATTCTCACAAAATGATATACCACACAGTACAGAAATATTTGCTCTCATTTGATCCTTATGTTAGACCAGAAGAGAGCTGTAGTTTTATACCCTCAATATTATGGTGGATTCCAGACTGATTATAAAGCATATTTAATGGAATTTGCATAATTTTGTCATAAAAAGACTAGTGCAGTCTGCCATGCTCATTGCTTCTTTTTACTGAGAACACTGCAAGTAGTTTTACAAAGATATAATCAATTCACTGTATATTTTAGATAGCCCTGTAATCATGTGATAGTTATCAAGTAAGCTGTGTTGAATAATGATGTTCCCTTCAGTTGTTAGAAATTTGTTTTTCCAGAAGATATACTTGACTATATTTTTATATGAGAAATATTTGACAAACATTATACAACTTTCAGACAGCACATACTTGACTGGTGAGAAATAACTGGCTTCAGTTTTGGCTTTATTTGGAGGCCTGGCACCAAAAAACATAGCCAAACCCTGTATAGAGAAAACTAATAAACCATCATATTTAAGCCACCTATAAAAATGACATTTATATCTGTTATAAATTTATGTAATTTAAAGAGAAAAAATAATGTGGAAACCAGGAATTATTGCTATCCAGAAGTCAATTTATCACACTTAGTCTTGCAAACATTCTTTGCTGTTACTGGCACAGTGGATGTATTGGCATTTGTACCTGTGAAACTCACTGCAGTTGAATTCTAGTTTTATTCCAAGGGTAATATTGTTTTTGCATATGCTTTTTGTGTGAACACTTGTAGTACATCTGCATATATTTTGCTTGCTTTTGATAGTCTTAGTGCTGAGTATCTCCAAAGTCTTTTATTAGCAGACTGTTTATACAGAAACATAGAATAATTTGGGTGAGACGCCATCTAGTCCAATGCCCCTGCAATAAGCAGGGACATCTTCAACTAGATCAGGTTGGTCAGAACCCCATCCAACCTGATGTTGAATGTTTCCAGGGACTGGGCATCTGGGCAACCTGTATTGAAAGGCTGCATAAGGGACTTCCCAGAGCCTTCTCATTTCCAGGCTGAACAACCACAGCTCTCAGCCTTTCCTCATAGGAGAAGTGCTCCATACCTCTGATCTTTTTCTGTGGTCCTCCTCTGGACTCACTCCATGTCCTTATTTTCCTGGGTTCCCAGAGCTGGATGCAGTGTTCCAGGGGGGGTCTCAGCAGAGCAGAGGGGCAGAATCCCCTCCCTGGCCCTGCTGCCCATGCTGTTTTGGATGCAGCCCAGGACACGTTTGGCTCTCTGGGCTGTGAGGGCACATGGCTGGGCCCTGTCCAGCCTCTCCTCCACCAGCACCACCAAGTCCCTCTTGGCATGGCTCTGAATACCTCCATCCCCCAGACTGTGTTGTTATCATGGTTGCCCTGACCCAGGTGCAGCACTTTGCACTTGGTGTTAAATCTCACAAGATTCCCTTCTGCTTGTCCAGGTCCCTCTGGATGGCATCCTGTTCTTCTGGTACGTCAACTGCACCTCTCAGCTTGGTGTCATCTGCAAATTTGCTGGGGATGCACTCAATCCTACTGTGTAATAGATGAAGATACAAATATGGTCATAATTAAGATTAATAATTCTTTTCTTTGATGCTGAAACCCAGCCTGACAAATTTCTTAACATGGCAAGTATTTTGAAGCTGAACTACAAACTCTGGAAAATACTTTGCTGGAAACTGAGGAACCATATAGCCCAGTGTTGCTACATAACCGCTGAGTTACATGAGTGGAGTTCTTGTCTTCTGAATGTAGAAAAATAATTTGTTTTCCAACAAAACAAGGAAGGTATAGAGCTTTATACACAGTGTGTGGGGTTTTTTTGTTTGTCTGTTTTTCCTTTATTCTGCTGGGTTTTTTAATGAAGATAAAGAAGTCTATAATCTGGCCCTAGAATTCTTTATTTATATTTTCAAGTCATCAGATCTTGTTTTAGTCTCTCTTTTTTTTCTCATAGCTGTGAGCCATTCTGGCATGCCTTTATGTTTATGACATCCTGCTGTGTAAGGATGTTTCAACTGTGCTTTCTAGATACCTTTTAATGGTTTTTTTTGTTGTGTTTGGTTGTTTTTTTTTTTTTATGATATGCTAAATTAGATCATGAGCTATTAAGACAGGTTATGCATTTGTTAGTTTAAAAACATCTCTAATTATTTCACCCTGCTAAAATATTACTGCAGATATGCTTTAGGCATGATTTCTTTGCTAACTACCTATTATGTATTCATAGGAGCAACAATACCAATTCATACCATTGGGAATATTATTTAATTTGACAAATAGAGTATTTTTATTATTTGTATGTTGTTCAGAGTAAATATATCCTTGAAAGCAAACAAAAGGATGAATATACTGTATGGTCACATTCAGTGGGTCTTTTGTTTTACTTTCATTAAGGCCTGATTTAGTCAGGTACAAATGGAAAATCTGCAGTAGCTTTAAAGTAAAATAAAACCGGTTTTGTTTCAGTTCAAGCCAACCATCTCATTTAAAATTAGCCCAGAGGTCTTGTAAAAATGCTAGTAATCTAAACATAATAATGCACATTGCCCAATTGCTACTGTATATGATATAGGTTCAGTGCTGTAATGCTTTGACAGCCCATTACTGAATGTAATGAACAGCTATTTTTAAACAGAAGAAATTCAAGTTGACAGCTTGGCAATGAAATTCAGCTAGTGGCTGAATTTTTGTCGTCTTCAGTATAGATAGTGGATTTCAGTTTTGTTTAAAGAAATTTGTATCATGGACTTTATTGGAGCAAGCATTTTTTTTTGCTTCAGTTTACTAACTACTTTTTGAAGAGCTTGAACTAAAGCTGCATTTTGTCAAATCCTGAAACCTGCACTCCTGTCAGAGCAGAAGAAGCTCTGTGAGAAGTCAGTGATTAATAAAAATAGGTTGAAGTCTTAAGGAGGAGAAGGTACTGGAATTGAATTTATAATCACAAACTTTTTTTTTTTTTTTTTTTTTTTTTTTTGTAGGTGAAAACTGTAGCTCTATAAGCCCTTCAAGAGGGATTTAAGTATGAGTCAATAGGAAACTTAAGAGAAGGGGCAGAGAAAGTAGCTGTGAAATTGCACGTATTTTGTGGTAGAAATCTATAAATTCAGTCCAGGCTCCCATCTATCATTTTCCTTATCTGTTGGCTACTGCATTGGGAAGTGAATAAGATTCTGGTTTCTCTCTGTATGTAAGAAGTGTTGTTTGCTCAGGGCTTTCTTAAACAGCCTGTGTTAACAGTGTGTATTGGGGCTTTTTGGCAAGGTTTTAGTAGTGAGTGTGCTACTAGGGCAGCTTCTGTGAGAAGCTGCTGGAAGTTCCCGCCGTGTCCGATAGAGCCAACACCAGTCGGCTCCAAGATGGACCCACTGTTAGCCAAGGCTGGCCCTCAGCAATAGTGATAGCACCTCGTGAGGTGCTATCAGGATACTCCTGAGGATACTCCTTTTGCAGGGACTAGCTCTTGTGCTCCTGATGGTCCTTCCTGCTGGATTGCTGGGATCCAGCAGTGCCCAGCTCTGACTCTCAGCTGCTCCTCCTTTCCTGTGGGGTTTACTCAAGCCCTGATTAACTGAATGCCATGCCACCCTTTTGGTTAGTTTTGTGTTGTCATTTACTCTTTTCTTCCAGCTTCTTCCTATAGCCATTAACCACCTTTCTGGAGCACCTTTAGAAGTTGTATTTCTCTTCCATGTTCTGTAAGTACACTGAATTAAAGAGCAATTGTCTCCACTGTAGGATTTTTGGAAAAAAGATATTATCCTAGATTCAGTGATTTTAATCATAGCTGTGAGATATATATATATATATATATAACTCTCATTCTAACCAGTTCTAAAAATCATTCTCTATTTTGTTTCCTTTCCTAAATTATTACATTAAACAGATACAAATCTTCTCTGCTAACTCAACAGTCTTCTAAATGACTTCTTATTTCTGCTGATTCCATTTTACTTTCTGCTGTTAAATCCACTTTTCTGTTGTCAGTAATCTCTGGTCCCATATCTTATGCTTTATTAACACTCTCATTCTGCATTCCACAATACAACCAATCCCTCCAAAATAATCCCTTTCTTAAATCTATCTTTCATTATTCTGGAACAATTTTTTACTTCTTGTAATGCCCCTTGTTTTCTGTCTTCTGGTTTTCTGTCCAGAGTCTGCCTCTGTAGCCCAGACTACACACAAGAAATGCATTTTTGCATTATTTTGTTTTAAAAGTCTTGTTTATAGATGTGGTATCCTGTTAGGATGACGTCTGTATCTATCTCTCTCACATACCTGGTTGCTTTGTCTAGAGGCAAGTATTCTGGTGCATGTGGATGGCTTGTACGAATGCCAAATACTCTTGACCAAACTAACTGTGTTTTAATGTTTGGATTATTATCCTTTCTTATTTGTTTTTATGAATTATCATTCTGAATGTACACCTTCCTTTCAGAACAAGTGCGATATGTCTGGTATTTTTTTTATTTTGAAGTGTTTGGGTTGAGTCAGTAATATCAAGATACAGAATTCCAAATGATTTTCCAAGGTAAGATACAACTCCTTCATTTAAGTTATGTTTGAGAGGAGCTGGTATGATTTTTTCAATTGTGATTTTGCCTGCTGATCACATAGGGCTTTCACTCAGCTGTGACAACCTGCAGAAGACTGTTCATTTGTCCAGCACTGCATTCCAAGAGAAACCCCCACATGGTTTGTTGGAAAAGAATGCTGTGAAATGCTTGGTGAGAAAGGGCCTGAGACACAGCCAGAAAGCTCATTTCTGCAGAGCTACTTTATCAGTTCCCACAGGGTTTGGGAAAAAAGGGCAGTCTGTTCCAGAGGTATATAATAATTAAGATGGCATGTGGAGATGATTTAATAGGATTGTCATTAAAATTATCCTTCTGTGAAATACCCAATAAGCTCCAGCTAGTTTGTACTATTTTTTTTTAAATAGAAATTTGGTGTGAAATATTTTGAGTCTTCTGAAATTCACAAAAGGCTAGATTTAATTTGCCGTTTATTTGTGCATGCAGGTTATCTGATCCAAGAGAATTATTATGTAGTAATGATGACAAAACAAAGCAAAATTGATAGGTTTTCTTCTTTGACTCTATTTTAAGCACTAGAGCTCATAGTAATTTTCATTTAAATGTTTAGAGATCTCCCTAACTCCATAATATAATGAAATCACTATGTTAGTGGTTGAAAAAAAGTGAAAGGCTTATTTTTGCAGTGCATCTTCCTTTAGTTCTCTGTGGGCTAGGTTTCCACATGATGTGGAATACTACAGTGTGTACTAATTGCCATCCTTTTTGATAACCTCAATTGAAAAAACAAGGATTAGGAGTCAAGTTGCAACCTCATTTAAAAAAATTCTTAAAAAAGAACAATAAGCTGGAAGGCTCTGTTGACTTCCTGAATTTGTTCTAAGTTCTCAGGGTAGCAAAACACATATTTCTTCTTTTTTACATTCAAAGATGTGAATATACAGTGATAAGTCAGAAATGTATAGAACAGGCTGCCTGGAAATGAAATGACTTTGTCTCTGAGAGATTAATTTTTCATTGTGAGGGACATATTTTCAGTATATTGCTGGGTAGGTGGTTCACTGGAACTAGTTCTTTATTCTTTGTTTCATCAGAGATTAAATGACAATGGAGGGAAGATAGCTCTGCGTACCTGTTCATACTGCTGAACCTTTTTCACTTGAGAACTATAGAGGTTTTCGTTGTGAGAGTTAGAGCTTAGGTAAGGTTTAGAAGTAATCATCTAGTAATACCTCACATGCTGTGGCTCCTAGTGTTAGAAGAATTTTTAAGTATGTCCTTAAATTGAACTACATAAATAATTTCTTAAAATTTTGTTAGTATAACATAAACAAAAATGCCTTTCTTTCAAAACCAAGAAAGATTGACTAAGATTGAGGAATGGATGATGTGATCAGCAAGGCAGCAGGGTGTTTTCATGCCGCTGAAAATGAGCAGTGCCTAATGACCAATGACTGAAAGTATTCTGACCACACTTTAGTTCTGCTGTCTCATCTGAGCCAATGCATGGTAACTTCACGTGCCTGTTAGAGCCTGTCCTTAGAGGAACTTAGCCAATGAATTCTCTACTTCTTAATAGGTACCACCTTGACTGAGAGGCCTAGCTTTTCCCATCCTCCTTGCCGTGCCAAGCACCAACACATTCATTGTGTCCATTTCAGGGTGTGAATAGGCTGCGTAGCAATTTACTTGGAAGTGTTGGCATGTGAAGAGAAGACTCTAAAGCAAAAAACAAGTGAATGATGGATCAGAAATTAAGGCTCCTAAATTAATTACATTAGTATTAATTACAATACCTTTTAGCTATAAAGTGTGCAAAAACCTTCTTGGAACTTAGTTCCTTTTTCTTTTGAACTTCGCCTTTCTAAGTAGAGTCTATGCTTTTACTCTTCAAAGCCTAATATTCTGGTTATGTCTACTCTAGTGCAACAGCTTCTCAGTGCTTTTTTTCCAGCATCCCCTGTAATCATAGTACAAATCCTTATTATGATGGTCACATAATTCATTCTCTTTCTTTCTCCAAAGAGCAAATACCAATACTGCTTGATAGCTTAACCAACAGTTGTGCTTGAGGACTGCCTCATGCTACACTTCTGCTCATCTTCCCAAAGTAACTTTACTGCTTTGGCTGTTCTGTAGACTAAGTGTTGTTGTTTAAAAAAAGTAAGTGCCTGCATTCTGTTGAAAAAGATTATAAAAACTCCTGTGGCTGATTGTAGCTGTTCAGAACAGTGTCAGATTCTGAACCAAATATTGTTATTACAGGGACATCCTTATTCCCACAATATTTTGTGTATGTAGCTACAATGGAGAGAGTATTTACTCTAGAGAGCATTTACAGGCATACATTTGGCTTGGTGTAGTTCAGTTCTTTTCTGTTCTTCATTTTGCTATTACTTCCCTTTCATTTCTGATCCATGAAACTCTTTTGAAAGCAGTTTCTGTATCTTGAAGGACCGTGGACTTCTGGGGAATAGTTATTTTAACCACCTGGGCCACATATGCATATTTTGATTTTACCCAGAGGAGAGGAATGGGGCAACCCTTATAAAAGCATTGGAACTAACGAGCAGTTTTGGTTTTCCTCACACTTTCATCTCTTAAATATCCTTAAACTCATAAAGACACTACTGCTCGTAACATGTGGTTTCGTACTCAAAAGCATACAACATAATTCTCATATTCTTATTCTGATTGCTCAGGAGTACTAGCAGTCCTCCTGCTTACACTTATGTCCTGGAGGCTAACTGGAGTAAAAAGAGAATTGTCTGTTGGGTTGGAGACCAGCCAGCTTCAGTGAATTCCCTGTGCTGCTGGAGCACTGCAAAAAGAAAGACGATGTCCTCTCCTCAATACACGCATCCTCTTAATGTACTTATATTTTTCAAGATTACTGCTCTTTCCTCACATTAAACTTTTATTTCTTGACACAGACTGAGTTACCAGAGGATCAACACTCTTTCTTTTTATTAAGAAATAACAACCTATTAAGCAGATTTCAGTCAGTCTTTTGGATAACCCTTCTGTCATTCATTAATAATGGATGGGAGGGTAGAAGGGCTGAGGCGTTGTTCTGAGGGTTCTGGAGACTGTTCTTTCATAGTTTTTGGTGTCATAGCATATTTATTTTTTGACTGATCCTTTTTAAAACTGTAGAATTATGTATGTATTTAGGTGCATATTACAAGTAGGGATATTAGTGCTTTTAATAGTGGAAGTGAAAATATGTCAGACTCCATGAGCAGTCTAACTGGCTGACCATATGTTCAAAATGGTTGACATAACTGTTGCTTGACCAATATTTTTCTTTTGAATTCCTATGCTTTCCTGTCCATGCAGCAATAGGAATTGATGATTGCCTGTTTAAACCCAAGCTCAGAGAGCACTATGTTTATCTTAACATCTGCATTGGCTCTTTTTTTTGCTTTGTAATGCTCAATTATAATTTCCATGGAAAATGCAAAAATTGCAGCAGTTTTTAATTTACATTTTGTGAAATAGTGTGAAGGGAAACTTTAGAATCTGTTCTGTAGTTTTCTTTATACTATTTTGTGGCTGTTGAATATTCGTGACTTTTTGTTGGAATAATTATATTTTGTGGCTACGTAGTTTGGCATGCCCTGAAGCTTGTGATAGCTTGCTTTGTTTATAAGATTTTTTATTAAGATGATTATAGTATGTGTGCCTTTGTGTTTCAGTGGGGTTTTTTTTCTGTTGCAGTGTGGCAATTTCACGGTGTGTTTTAATGAACAGTGCTCTGTTAAAGGCAGATGCTCAAACCAGAATGTTTTGAATGTTAAGATGCTGAAGTTTCCTGGTTTATGAGCAGAATCAAAACAGCACTTTAAAAACATCACACCGGAAAAATAACACCCCAAACAGTCACAGCCTACACTTCACCACCCCCAGCATTTAATCAGCAGTCCTTTTAGCTGATAGAGTCCTAAGTGATTTTTCTTACCTACTTAAGGCCATTCTAGATATGCTCGCTAAGTGGACCTAACAGTACCAGTGTATTTTATGTTAGCAAGTCATGATAGAAAAGTGCTTGAAGTTCAGGGGGCATTTGTCTCCTTTCTCACAAATTCATTTAAGTACCAGTCTTGCCATAGCTTTAACTGGGGCAGACAACCATACAAATGACTTGAGATAAAATGAAAATAATGGACTGAGCTAGGTGCCGGGGGTGGTAGTTACACTGCATGCACATCAATAAGCATTGAGTGTTATTCTATGCTAATGTAAGCCTGATGGATCAGCTTTCGCTTTTAGCCTGGAGGACCATTAAGCACTAGAAGCTGGGTCAAACTGATATAGTGAGGCAGACATACCCTAACAGTTGGCAACAGTAGTTAACAAGCAGTAATTTGCTATGTGTGAGACTAATGTTGTTTAAAATCTTCATGATCAGAACAAAGATCAGAGAGAGTATAATGCTTCTTTGTTTAATATTCTTTTGAAAACTTGATTCATTTTGGGAAAAAAAAGCCCCACTAAGATGCAAACATGAATAAAGCATTTGGCAGTTCTCTTGGAAACAGTTAATGTATTATTTTATGTTACAGAACATTAAAGCATTGCATATGATTTTCAAAAAATGTAAGGGAACTCTCATAGGATAATCCTGCATAATTGAAATATATGATATATTATATTATTGCACATTAAGTGCATTTCATTGCTCCTAGATTGTCTTTATAGCCCTGAAAGTATTTAAATAAAAGCAAAATTACTGAGGTATAGAATTATTCTGAAGGTAAATTAAAAAAAACCTCACTAATTATGTAGATCTGAATCTGAAGATAATTTTGTCCTTGACATCACAAGAAGATTATAATAAAGCATTATCTTTAGTCTGTTTTGCTTATACACTGTTGCCTCAGATACAGATATTGTTTAAGTAGGTGGCCAAATATAGCTGAACATATATCTAAATTTAGAAGTAGTTTTCCATCTGTTCTTTAAAATATTTTTATTCACAATTTCAGATTTTATTGCATGTGCAGAATTGCTGTGTGTAAAGATTTGATAAACCAAATCACAATGGCAATGCTGACGAATATTAGCAAAAATCAATATATTGTGTTAAATAAGGTATATCACTGTTGTATTTCAAAGGCATACTGTGAAACTAGGCTGTAATTGGTTTAGGCTTTGATCTTTTTGCTTCAGCAGTGTGGCCTTATTCACCCTCAAGCTTAGTTTTGTTGAGGAATATTCACAATTTATGCTGTCAGGGCCACAGTTTGTGGTGCATATTGTGTTTAGTCCATCTTCTGTTGGGAAGGTTTTTTTTTCCTCCTTGCTGGTACAGCATGGCTTGGTGGGGAAGGATGAAATGATCCATTATAGTAACAACCTCTGTAAATTTAGGAGACTCCTTTTCCTGGTCAGGAGCTGTGGAGCCCACTTGCAGATACACTATAATATTGCCTAGTCCACTGGGTAGCTCAAATGATGTCCAGAGAAGTATGTGGGGGTTTAATGTATCGGAGTAAGAAGTCATGGTTTCAAATTATCTGACCTTCAAATCACCCTCATGTTATTTTTGTAATACAAAAATAATTGCTGTTTCCTATCTCAGATCTAAAAATAAAATTTTGTCTGTTTCAGTCATCGAATATCATATTCCCACAACCTGTTAAAGGTGGTTTAAGGTTTAGGGATATAAACAATGTGCAAATAAGGCTAATTTGTTTTCCTTTCCAGTTATGTAAGAACTGCTTGGGCTGGGGTTTTTTGAAGCTTATAAAGGCAAGAAATTAGTTGTGTGTCTTCTTTAAAATGTCCTTTGGACTGTTAGCCTTTGCTCTAGCTATTGTTTTTTCTGGTTTTTATGAATAAGGACCTTTTTTTCTTCATGATGCTCTTGTGTGTGAATTATTTTTGGTTGTGTCATAAACGTGTTTCAAATTCAGTACATATTAAAAAGATAAAGCTAAACCAGCAGTATTTCTTTTACTCTAGGCAAAAATTTATGTTTAGAGGTTTTTACTTCAGTGTCTGGCTAGCCTTGATGTTTTATGTACAGGCATTGTTTGAAGTTGGTTTGCTGTAGCACAACCTTATTGATTGAAATGTATTACTTTCCTGACAATGAAAATAGGAATTTATCATTTAGCTTCCACTTAATTAGAAGAAATACTTTTAAAAAATGAGAGTTATAAAACACACCTCAATTCACATCAAAGGGTAGTTATTTTTTTCTGTTTTGGGGAACTGAAGGAAAAATTTTATACTGAGATAAATACCTATTAATCCTTGATTATAGGATAATCACCTATTAATAATAGGTGATAAATACCTATTAATCCCTGAGTCTTCTTGTAGCAAGGTTAGTATCCTTGTACTGTCTAAGATGAGAGTAGAGCATCACAGAATGAGAGTAAAAGTTCAGAAATAAAATGTTTTGAAAAAAAAAACTAAGGGAAAAACCCTCAACAAACAAGCAACCCTTAAAGCTCATATTTTATATTTCCTATTGTTTCCAGGACACTAGGAATGGAGAAATAATTACAGAAGCATTGGGCAGCCTGTCTGTGATATTGCAGGACCTATTGATAGTTTTATTGAAGGATCTAATCTATTGTCAGTGGACAAATTTCTGGAAGTTTTAGCTAAAGCATGAAAAAAAAGGAATTTGCATAAGGGATTGGTCTGTGTCACAACTATAGGTATTTTTTGCATTTTCTGAAGCCTAACAGTAGCAAGCAACAGTTTCAGAAAACCTGTCCCATTTAACTAAAGACAAGATCAGACCACAGTATTTCCTGTCCAAATTAGCATCAGAAGGGAGCACTGAGCTTAAGTAGATTTCTTTGGGAATCTAGTGAAAGGAGAGAATGTAGGTTATTTGCTTCGTTCCTTGATAACTAAAGTAGCTTGACAAGCATTGTGTTAATCTTTGAAGAAGCCTGTGGTGAAAAGGAGGAAGACCAGTTTGGATTGTTTAATATCTCAGGACAATTGCTGACTGAAAGTTCAGATGATCCTTTATCCACTCAGGCTGTGCTTGCACCACTTCACTTGGCCGCTGATGGATTGACATTTCAGCTTTCCTCAGCTACCTTGACAGTAGTTGGCAAAGCAACACACTAAGCACAGGGCCATCTCCTCAAGATAGCACAAATTTAGAAGAGCCTGAACTTACTGTCCCCAGTTTGGAGAATTATGGTACATGGTCTGCTGTCTTAAGGAACCACCATGACTGCAGCCACGCTGTACAATTGAGAGACTTTAGGGTTGAGAACTGCTGTAAGAAAGAGAGACTGGAATCCCACTGTCTCCTCATTTGCTTAGATCCCAAACATATACTGGAAAACTAAGAAATTGCTTTGATCAAAGATGCCAAGTCATATTCATATTTTATTCCAGAGTGAGGGATCAACTAAAAAAAGAATTGAAATTAGACCCTTTGTGGAAAAGGACTATGAAACATCTGCTGTGCAGAGAGAGTCAGTCTTTCCAAGGGGGAGATGGAAGCAGGTGAGCTAAAAACCTGCTGATGATATCTGTTCTTGTAAACTTGAGTGAGGGACAATCTGCCTAGGAAAAGGGCTGAGATACTACAGGTGACAAAGCTTATTAAGATTATATGTACTGATGGGGAATTCCAGGCATATACCTAGCTTGTCATTCCAATATAAATTGGTGACTGAGTGAATTGACTCTGGGTCAGATCTCTCATTCATTATCATGACCTGTTGTCTTGGTGATTGGCTGGGAACAGACTCAAAGGCGACTAAGACTCTTAGGACTGACACAGAACTTTGGAAATTGCATCCTGAATTACCCACAAAAAGGAAAAGAAAGTGAAAATGCTTTGGATATTGCTGTGGAAAAAAAATGGTTAGAGAATAGGAAGAGCTTTTATGTTGACCTGCAGTATTAACAGATTTTGAAATTGTGCAAGGAAATGCAGAGTATCTCCCACCATTTTACTGTGACGTCAACGACTTCCTAATAGTTTGGTTTCCATAAAAATGAGAGTGGTGTTAGAAGGATTGAAAGTTTTTCTGGGACATGCATATTGTTATAGTAAAACCAGGTTAGAAGACAGGCTTTTTCCACTTTTAGTTTTAGTTAGTGGAAGAACCACAAGTCGTAATAAGGTAGCAAATATTAATTGAAGCCTAGGAATTGTTACACTGAAATGCTACATCATAAATTCAGAACTTTTTTATTTTTAGTTAAGGAAAATTTGGAATATTGTGGTAAAAGTTATGGAAATTATTCACTCTCTTTCTTTGGGAGAAGACATTTCTGAAGAGGAGAACATATGTTAAAAATGTTTGGTGGCATGTGCTTGATGTTTAAAATGGGATGTTAAAATAATGCAAATTTACAATTCATTATAAAAGCTCTCTTCAGAAGACATTTAAAATATTGTTTCTTTTTAAAGTAGTACAGTAGATCTGCAGTGCCTGGCTTAATATTGTCGTGTAATACTCTACCTTCAAATAAAAATACAGTTTAAAACTGTTTATATCAAGTACTTTTAAAATTATGACACTACAAGATTCTAGAATTATGTTGCCATGAAATGGAAGTACAGGCTTTTAATAATTCTCTGAAGGTCAAAAATTCAAAAAATTGAAATGATATACATAATGGTCAATGTGGTTCTCATTCAGCTATTCATATTGTACAGTCAGTTGAAGGGACCTGCATGTGAGTGTAATGTTAACAATGTGCATTTTCAATCCATTTAGTCTTTTAATAATATTGTGTGGTATGTTAATAGATATGGTTTACTTTTAATGTGCTTTGTGTAATGTCCTTAAGTAAATGGAGAGATTATAGAAAATAATTGATTTTGTATATTGTATTTTTTTTTTATTTTGTCCCTTTGAAGATACAGGGCTTCATAATCACATCAAACTATTAGTGATGACCTGTTCTTGTAAAGTAAGTCAAGTAATCATATTCACATTATTTAATTACATTATTTCAATAGGAAAATAAGAGACTACAATGGCTACAGGAGATGTATAACAGGAGGGGAACTACAATAACATGTGGTTTCTTGAAGACTGGATTCATATTACGTTCAATCAGAAAAAAAGGAAGGAATTTTTTAATGTATCATGATGGCAGGATTTGAGGACATATGCAGAACTGGTGCATAATTTTGCAGAATTGTTAAGTTCAGTTTGCAGTGGTCCAAGTTTGGTCTGCTTGGACTGTAAAAGTGAGACAGGAAACCTATTCAGAGTGAGAAAGATTATTCAGACAAAGCTGAAGATAATTAATAGTTCATAACTGTGAACTACGATAATTCACTTAAGGACATAGAAATCATATTATAGGCTATAATGTTCATAACATATTGTGTTACTGAATGCTCAAATGCCAGGTTCCCCGTGTTTTGAGCTATGTGTGATTAGTGATATGCAAGCTACGTAAAGTAGAGAGCATTATCTGAATAGTCAAACCCTTCCTGGTCATGATCAGACTAGAATGGAGCAGAAGGCTGCTGCTTTTCCAGCTTCCTCACCTTTACTGATTAGGTACTAATGGAAATCAAATTTAGGATCCTTTGGTTTCAGTAGTAATTTCTTTAGTGTGTGCTTTATCTCTCTTTTTCTTATTTTCTTGCTTTCTTGCTCGTACAGCAGCAATGCATACAATAACACAATTAGCTCCTTCCTGTACTAGCAGCAGTTGCAGGCAGATAGGGAACAGCTGAGCTGGAGATGATTATATAGTAAACCCACTGATCTCTGTAAGAAATGTCCCATAGGATAGGGCAGGTATGACAAGGATTTAGATGATCAAAACAACTAGAGGACAAAAAATGGCTGAATGTTATTGGGTGACTTAATACAGGATTATCAGAGATAGGAAAACTTCCTCTATAGTTGCGTATAACTATCTGTTTTTAAAGGGAAAGAAATTTCCTAGTCCACGTATGATTGTGAAAAGGTGTTTCACATCAGTAGGAATACCTAGTTTTAAGGCTTGTGAGATTGTTCTTACAAAACAATTGGTTTGGATTGAGTAATATCTGGAATGGGATTTTGGACTCCCAAATTAGAGAGACATCAAGATGACAGGTCCAAACCATGAGTTACTACAGTAATGTAATATTTTAAAGCAATCTCTGTTCCTGAAACACAGGTGAATAGGAGCATCTGTAAAATTATGGGTATTACTCACAGAATAGCCTCGATTTATTTGCTAGATTTCTCTGCCCTGCCTAAATAGACAGTGGGCTTGGAAAACAGATTTTCTTTGCTTTGAAAATTAAATTTAAAACCACAGTTTTCAGCTTGTTTCTTTCCCAGCCTGGAAGGGAATTAATTGAATAATGGTAATTAAAACACCTGTGGGAGAGAGGAGAGAACATCAGGCTGTGGTGTCCCAGCTTTTCTGTTTCGTTTTAAAAATATTGATCTATTTGACCCAGTGAATTGCTTATTTTGTTGTAGTGTGTGTGTGTGTCTGTGTTTTAATGCAAGCTGAAGAGGCCAGGCTGTGGTTCCATGATGTTATCCTAGTGGAAGAGAGGGAAGAAGATTCGTATGCCTCCTTGTAGTGATGTCGTGTATGAGCTTCATGCAGTGCTTGGTGTAACTGCCTGCTGCTCTCCTGTCCTCTCTGCTGGCCTGGTGCTGCTGTCCCCTGTCTCTTCTGGGGTAAAACACTTTGTGTCTGTGGAGTTGGTCAGTATATTAATCTAAAGGAAAATACCGGGGGTGGGGGGGCGATTCTTGGGGAGTGTGGAGGGTGGGGATGATGTAGGTTGAGGGGAGTTTTCTTGGGTTGGTTGTTGTTTGTTTGTTTGTTTGTTTGATTGGTTTCTTTGTGGATTAGATTTCCATTGATCTTAATGTACAACCCAGAATCACCAAGTCTAGTGCAGGAGTAGTAGTTGGAATGTATTGTTTGGACAGGACTGAGGAGGGTAGAAGAGAGACCTGTTCTTTGGGTAGTGAACCAGCATTAGATTGGGGTACTCTACATCTCAGAGTAGTTTATACCCCTGAAAGGAGAAGGCCTACTTAAGTCAGCAGACCCAGGTTCCTTTCTGCTCTGATGCAGGTAGAGAAAAGCCTCAAAACTGGTGAGATTTGACAGTACAGGTAAGCAGATCTAATGTCTACCTGTGCCCAAAGGGAGCTTCTGTACGCATTTCTACAAACACCCAACTTGACTTATCACTTTTCTTGCCACTGGAGTGCCAGAGTAAGTCACTGTTCTGACTCCACATCAGGCAGTATTGGGGCTGAAGACAAGGGGCTGTTAATATTAAATTTTTTTGTAGGTCTGGTGTTCTGAACTAGTCAGGGGATAGTCAGTCATGGCATGACTTTGAGTTTTGTTTTCTTACAAAAAGGTCCCAAAAAAGTGTTAGCATAGAAAATGAATTGATTGTTCTTTATTGTGGCAATAAAGTAGTTTTTCTTATTAATTAAATAAAACCCAAATTGGAGAGCAAGATGGAAAGATAGCTTTTTCCCAATACCAAAAGAAAGGCTGAGTATTTCTAGTACTCCATGTTGAATGGCCAAGTATATGCTCATGTCTGAGTTTTTACAATATTTCAGTTTCCTTGTAGCGCTATCATCATTAAACTCTGGAGGGGATATGTAGAGAACAAATTGTGCTATTGTTTGTGCCCAGTCAAAGAGATACTGATGCCTTAGGAATGCCTCTCAGGTATTTTCTCATGTTTCTTTACTGCTTTTGTAGTTTCTTTTAAGTACTGAGTCTTTTGAATAATAATTACTTCTATATCAAACCTCAATAAATACATCTCTGCTTTGCAAAACTCTGACTTTAATAATGTCCCTGTTTTAAGACCTTGCTCTTAAATTATGTTCTTTTTAATTTCCTCTAATCAAACCAATAGCAGGGTGGTATGTGCTATTCAATGTCTGCTTAGCTTTAATCTCCCCGTTAATGCTATTCCTTTTGGAGAGCTGTCCCATATTATATTTATTTTGATAATGTGTTCTACTTGACAGAACGAATCTCTGTTGTAAGAGTCTCTTTGCTGTAATGTTACTTCACCTAGGCTTCTAACTACATTACATCTAGTTTAAATTTGCCCTTTTGCTCTGCCATCGTTTTTTTTCCGTGCTTGTCTCTTGGATTTTGAAGAACAATGCCTTGTGTATTCAAATAGAATCATGGTCCCTGAGATTACAGAGGGGGTAGAGATGGAAGAGAAAAAGGTGACATATTTTTAAAATTAGATGCTTCTATTTTTTGTACTTAAAGGTTAGGAAAACTTACTTTTGTCTTCTTGATTAGTAAACAATACTGCACTGACTTTCTGTGCAATTGCTTGCTTTTTAAGTAAGTCAGATATATTGATTTGAAAAAGCTAAACAGCAAACGTTAGTGCTTTTCCAGGGTTATTTCTGTATGTTTGTGCATCTGTTACTGAGTCTGATATTATGTGGGACTTTCAAATTGAATGTATTTTAATGTTTTTCATTCATCACCTTCTTTGAAAGGTTATTCTTATGCAGCATCGGTGTCTGTGATGAAACTATTGCCTAAACAAAACTGATCTTATCCTACTTAAAAATTTCTTGGGTTTATTTCAACTTACGCTTTAGAAGGAAACTTGTTTGGCTCTGGGCCCGATAATACATCACAGCAGCTAACATTGTGCAAGCAGCAAGGGAATTTTTGTTTTTCTGCAAAATTGCATTTATTGAACTGAATTAAGAGTTCAGGGGCTGCAATTTCCTGTCTCAAATCACCTTGCTACTACTTAGACTCGAGGCAGAAGTTGGAGTTTATTTTACGAAACATGAAAATGCTTTTAAAGGGATGACTTAGAAGTAAAACATCAGCAAAAGTGGGGACACCTGCTGTTAACAAAAGTGCCTGCACGTTTGTCAGACCTACATCCCCGGCAGAGGGAACCGCCGAGTGAAATCCTGGCCGCTCCTGGGCACATCCCATAGGTGGCAGCAGTCACTGCAGTTTAGGAGGTTAACAATGGAATGATTTATAGGTACGAGAATAAAGATGTCATACCCCAGCTAATGGGATCTTTCCACGAAAAAGTGCTGCTCTTTGAAATATGATAAGTAAGAAGAATGCCACTTACTTTTTCAGTTGGCTCTTAAGGTTTGACTAGTTCTTTGTCTGTAACTTATATTTTTAATATTGTTCCTAGACGGGGTTTAAAGGAGCCAGAATTTTATAGTGCCATGCTGTGAAATACAGTTGAACGGCCAGGGGGAAAGACCTGATGGGAATTAAAAAAAAAGAACAATATTGTAAATGTCAGTGCTCGAATTTCAAATTCTATGTTAGTGTGTGAGCTTTGTCTGATAATCAGAAGATTTAATGGGGCAAAGTAAATAATATTGCTTTGCTTTTGAGAAGCCTGGCTGAAACCAAGTTGTTTTTCTAAACTAAATGTATATTTGGTGCAATCTTCATTAACATAATTGCTATACTTCAAATTCTCTGCATGAAGATGCCTCAGAACTGAGGTAGCATATTCATTGAATCATTGTTGCTCTCTAGAGTGAAGGAGAGAAGCTTGCCATTTGAACTTCATAAACAGAATAGCTTAGTTAAATTACTCCAACTGAATTAATATGTGCTGCTTGTAAATATATTTTCTTTTATATGCCATTGGGCAAGCAGCTATGCTGTTTTCATTTTTAACTTAACTCCCCCACCGTTTTGGAAGTGACAGGTGAATTGAATTTGATCTTTTCTCTCCAGAAGTACTACAGCACAAGAAATATCATACCGTGCTGCCAAAAAACTGGGGTTTTTCCCTTCATGTTTTTATCATGGTAGATATTTTACCCAGTAGTGTGTTCAAACTGCTTTGAGGAATCATTGAAGCTCGTCTCTTACTTGTTTTAAGAAGAATAGAATAGAATAGAATCACCTCACTCACTGTGTCATTTCAAATAAAGTAGTTGGAAGTGCACTTTCTACTGTGACAATGGAACAATAAGTAAAAACTGTTTACTCCTGTATCAGTGTGGATCCGTTTTTTTCTCAGTGAACTCATTATTGTACCCTCCAACATATAAAAATATATTCTTCCTAGGTAGAACATTTGTCTAGCTTGCATTTTGCACTGTTAAAACCTTCATCTGTTCTCTAGGACATGCTTTCATGTAGGTGCTATATTGTGTTGGAAGCTTCTCTGAGTAATTTGTACAATATTACTGGAAATTAAAATTTCATAGACAGATATCATTAAATCCCTTTTACAGGTAAGCAAGTAAGAGTAAATCTCTTTCGTTCTATGTTTAACACTCTTACTGTATTTAAAAAGTAATAAAATTAACAGCTTAAAATGTAGCTACAGGTCTTGGGGTTTGTTTTGATTTTTGATAGTCCTATGCTAAGTCTGTGGAAAGAATTTTTTTTTTTTTGTCCTTAGAAAAAAGTAGGGTTTTTAATAGGGAAGTACTGCTTATTACCATATGCACTGAGACTTTCAGCTGGTGTGTTTCTAAATCACAAGTGAGATAATAAATGATTTCATATGGCCTTTGAAGTTCAACTGTTTTCAGTGAACTGTCTAAATAGAATCATTCATCAATCAGGGGCAGAATTAATATATAGCTTTGAAATAGTCCCTAAAACCTCTGAAAAATGTTTTACAGAATGAGACAGCACTGAAGCAATTTATTAGTCAAATCTTATTTGACATATTTGTGGCAGTAGCTTTGTTTGACAGATTTTGTGGGCCTGCTGCATGAATCAGGTGTGCAGGATCAGGACCTCTCCATGGTTTTTGTCTTCTTATGAACTGGAGCTGCGCATACACAGCATTCCTCTCTTAATGAGACACAAAGGAAAAGTACAATTTTCGATGTATGAAATGGTGAATAATGCTCCAAATACTCAAAACATAAATTAATTGCTGCACAGCTTTTTTTCCATGTTCACAATGACTATAACTGGTTATGTTTTAGGGATATTTACTTAATTTTTATTGATTATTTTCTTAATTGTTCTTCTTCATGTTGTAAATTGTTCTTTGCTAAGCATTATCCAATAATTACCCACATAAGCAATGTCATGTTAATAACAAATTGATTCAGAATTTCCCACAAAAATTTGATTTATTTTTCTTCTAATTCTTTAGTCTAAGCAGTGACAGGAAACAAAATAGTTGTTGCTGTGTGCTTTGTTCTTTGTGTGAATGTCAATCATTCACTTTTCTGCACCTAGGAAGGTTTTAGTTTTGAGAACTACAGCACATGACTTGAAATCTGTAGAGCATTTCGGAGAGGTTATGAACACTCAGTTTATGTCAGTGGAAGCAAGCAGTTTGGCAAGGGGGAGAGATCATTAGATCAATGCAGTTGGTGCTGAGGCTTACATGCTTGCAGTGTAGCGGTCTAGGTTAAAGGTTCTACCTCAGACTAGTTTTAGTTGGATGAAATGCCTTCACCAGAGGTGTGATTTGAAGTTGTTCAAGGAACCAGTTGCTGCTTTAGAGACCTATGTCCCTGTTACAGTACATTTGGTGCACATCCAAAGTGGAGCTTCTGACTGAGTCTTCTCTGGAAAGAATCGAAGTCAACACACCAAAACTCCTCTGCAAAGGTGACACCATTCTGCTGGGTGAGGACAACTGGCACGTTTAGGTCACTTAAACCAGCATGAGTATGCAGTAGTGTGGCCTCAGAATTTGCAATGCCTTCAGAGTGCTCCTCAGGACTCAAAGCTTGGTCCTTTGGAAAGTGTTGTAAGGAAAGAAAAGAGCTGTTACCTCTGCAAAGTCATCATGAAAATCCAGATACAGTTTTGGGAAGAAGCCCAAGATGTTAGCACTATTTTTGAATTTAACTGGTAAATTTCTGAAAATTTGTACAGAATGCTATTGCAGGGATGTTACATAAGTAGATTCAAGCATTTTGGTTGTATTTGGTGTACTTTTAATGTATAAATCCGGGGAAGACTTCAAGCACTTTGCAATAATGTATAAAGTGCTATTTGGAATATCACTGTAAGTTAATTTAGCAACTTTTTCCTGCTTTTGTTTTGTTTTTATAATGTCCCTTCCTCCCCACTGCTTCTTTTTTACTGTCAACACTTTCCCCAGGTTTCAGGCATCCCTCATTATTGCCATTGAATGGCAAAAAGACCATTCTATGGTCTTTTTACTGCAAGAGAACTGATGTGAATTATTAGCTTGTATAGAACACTGGTGGAAAGAGAAAGGTGGACCAGGTCATCAGCAAAGGGGTGTGTGTACAGTTACTCTGAGCTCTGATCCAGTACCTGTACCTTGTTTCCAATAGTAACACAGTTCTCTAGTCTTAGTGCTTTCATTGTGGGATAGTAAATTCTCCTTCCTGTTCTCGTACAGCTTCTTCTACATTGTCACCCAGAGAGGATGTCTCTTGAACGATCATTTCTTTCAGTTCTTCTTATGAGAAATTAGCTTAATGAGACTAAGGAAAAAAATGGGATGTTTCTTCATTGGCAAGGATTTATGTTCACTATAAAATTTATGGATTTCTTCCTCTCTTCCTTTGCCTTTATATTGAATGCTGTATACTTGTTACTACCTGTAATGCAGACCTGTAATGTGTCTTTTTGGGGTTTGGACAGTGGCCAGTAGAGGAGCATAAGAATCCCTGGACTGTATCAAAGGGTCTCCTTATCTAGAGTGATTATTGGTGATTCTCCAAGAAGGTGGAAAGATACAGAGTGATGTGTCTCTGTGGCATTCTCCTGGCTTCTGTGAATCTGTGGTTTAGGAGCTTCTTCACTTTAAGATAGTGCTTGTGTTGTGGTTTTAATAGTTTTACTGATGTATAATCCTTAAATTATCTAAATACTTGCTAGATTTATTTGCGCATCCAGTGGCAGAACATTCCTCATTTACTGACTTAACCACGCATTATGTTATAGAGCAGTTTTCCATAGTTTTTTACATGGCTTCTATTTAAGTATGTTTCTGAAATGCAGATTTATAATAAAATACTGTAAAAGTGAAATCCCTACAAAGAAATATCCCATTTGTGTCCATTTTTCTCAGGTGATAAATTCTTGCAGTCACTACTGTCTATTTCTCACAGTGCTGAGACAATGTCTATGGCCACAGAAAGAAATACTAATTTTCCCAAGAGTCTTGAGTTTCTTCAGTTCCTGTAAATTGCAATTACTGAGACATGACAGCAGCACCCCCAGGTGCTGTACCACGGGCAGATCCTGGGAGACCTAGGGATCTGCCTTGCAGAATTCCAGTAAGTGCTGCTCAGCTGTACTCTTCTCTTCCATCTCTTGCAACACAGAAGGTTCTGAGAGGAATGTTTTGTAGCATTCATCCCAAACTGATGTTGGTTAGGGTAGTGGCTGATAATTTGGGAATGTCCAAAATGAAATATAAGCGTGTTTATGCTGTTTTATGTTTTTTATTCAGTATGGAACCTTTACATATGATGTAGATATATTTATTATTTTGTAAAAAAGATTCTATCTTGCATCCTAATAATAATTTTAGAACTTATTTCAAAATAGCTTCCCCTTTATTTCAATTAAGACATTTCTGTTATTTTTTTTTTTTTGCATTTTTTCATATTTTTTCAAATATAAATTGCCCAAGCAAACCTGTGTATTACTGCATACTTTATATACATCAATTTTGTAGCTCTTTTCCTTTCCAGACAGAGAGAAAATGCTTTAAACAGCTCTGTTTCACATCCCACTCCTTTTGCCTTAAAATTTGCATTGTCCTTGTGGCCTTTTCCTATTACTAGTATGAGCTGGGTTCCACTAGAGAAAATATTTGAAAATCTACTGTGCCATGGATTGCTATTAGTAAAAAGTAACATTTGACCTCTGTTTTGTGTTAAATAGGTAATTTCACAATTTCTTTTTTCCTGGAAAATTCCAATATTAGTATAATTACTATGTATATCTCGAAACAACTTCTTTTAACAGGGATAATGTTGAATATGTCCAAATTACTGTGTATGTACCCACATGAGGTTTTTTATTTTTTTTTTTATTTTATTTTATTTTTTTTTTTTTTTTTTTTTGGTAGATTATTTTGGAATTTTTCAAAGTTTTCCCTAGTTCAGTCTGATCTGAACCAATCTGCTCCTTGTAAATATGTGATGTTTCTTCTGTCTTCCATAGGGTGAACACAACTATGACAATAATAATTGGGAAAGTGGCTGTATTTTATTTTACACATTGTAAACAAGATGACTTGTAATTCTGTCTCCTATATTGTGTTCTTGGAACTGGTTCTGTAAACTTTGAAATCATAGGTTCTTATGTGAATTTTGTCTTTTACACTCATCCTTGTGATTTTCTTCATTACTTGCTGTGATTAAATCACTCTTTAAATATATCTTTTGAATTTTATTAATGTGATTTTAAAAGCCCAGATAGACCTATCATTTTTCTTTTATATGTTCTTGCTAAACTACCTAAAGAGTTCTAGTAAACTGAGATATGCTTTTCCCTTAAAATCTTATAGGGAAAGATACTATCTTTTTTAATGATTACCGCTTTATCATGTTTTATCCTGACCACATGGGTTTTTTCTATGAGTATATATATTCATGTGGGGTTTTGCTTTGCTACCTTTTAATTTTCCTGAACAGAGTTGGGTTTAGCAATGGACACAGTCACCAGGCATGTTCTCTTTAGAAAGATGGCAGTGAGAGGGCTGTGACTGTAGCACAGGAAGCACAAGCACATGCTACAGTAACTAGTATCCAGAGAAAGATAAGGTCCAGTTGCCGTGTTCCCAGGGAAATGTATCTCCCTTTTTTCATTATTTAGTTCATTATAAGTCACTTTAAAGATGAGGGAACATATCTTTTAATGTAAAACCTGCTCATTGATGCTGACAGCGAACATTTTTGTCATAACCTCAGTAAAGCTTTGAGCAGCTGAATATTGCACAGCATATTTGTTTATTAATTTGTTGTATTTTATTGCGCTAGCAAGCTTTGTTTTTCATATGCATGTCTTTTCCTTTTTGTGTCCATACTAGATATTAGAAAATTTCTGACAGATGAAGAGTGTTGTGCAGTAGGTTAAGGTCAAGTATATCTCCCTTCTCTTTCGGTTGGTGGTTCCTCAATGACCATACAAATTCACATGCTATGATAAGTCCTCTTATGAATCTGATTTCCACTAAATATTCTTACTTTTTTATTATTATTATTATAGCACAGCCATAATTTTCTTGTTTAGAAACCTGTCTTTTGTAAGTAGAGAACAGCTGATAGCAATTGGAAAAATCAGTAATTCCCTTTTGTCATTGCAAGCAGAAAGATCAGTTTTAAACATGTGTTAAATATAAGCAATGTTATCTGAGAGTTAGATGTAGCATTATCCACGGTAAAATATTAAAAGTATTGATTTGAGCTGACCTTGATAAGTTGTTGTCCTGAAATAAGTACTGTTTTTAAAATTAGTGAAGTCTTTCTAATGAAACATCAGAAATCTGTAAGTAAGTGTAAAATTCTACAATATGGCACGGGTAATCAAGTGACTCCAGGGCTAGTAGTTTTATATAAAGTAAATAAACTTGTGAAAAAGAACCTGATGTGTGACTTGACAGAAGTAAAACTACTGCTTGCAAAATTGAGGATATTCACTGCTTTGTCTCATATAGTTGTCTCCTGAAGAAGGGCTCTGAGTCTGAAGTAGCTCCAAATAATTGATTTGTCTCATGATACACAAACCTAAAAGGGATGCTTTACCAGTAGTTGCGCTCCTTTAAGGCAGAGTCTTTGAGTTTGACAATAACTGATTTCTGTGGATTGCTTTCCCCCGACTCAAAAGATTTTCCAAGAGGGAAGTTGGCCGGGATAGAAGTTCTTATTTTATAAGTGAAGCATTGACTTGCAACTCTGAAGACTGGACTGTATTTCTTGGGTCTGCTGTTGCATGATTTTGTAACTTTAAGTCACTTGGAGGCAGATCCAGAAGCCAATGATGTTGGGTGGATGACTTCTATTTGTGTTAGATTGGTTTTATATGAGCACTTCCACTTTTTGTTGTGCTCCACTTTCTAATCTCTTCAACAGTTGTATTCCTTTATCTCTTGCCTCATTCTGAATGTTAAACCTTAAACTCTCTTGTAGGAACTGGCCTTTTCTAAATGGTTTTATAATTTAATGCTGATAACTGCCATTAAAGATGGTACTCTAGCTTGAGACATTACATAACATTACCAAAAACTGGAAGATAAGGACTGTAATGTCTTAACTTTTGGTTTGTAATATACCTCTGAGTTGCAGCAGAACTGTTCTATTGCCCATTTTAGGATGTAAATTGGTTTGGAAAAGTGTCTGTCTACTTTCATTTCCTCCAGCCTGAGGTGAAGTGGCTTATCCACTCTTATCCCTCAAAAGCCATGTACACAAGAGTGTACTTGTGATGTCTGCCTGAACTGGAATAGTGATCTACATACTGTTAAAGGGTATTTAGAGTAAATTCTCTTCGGGGTTAATAACCCTTCAACTATTCACTCTGTAGTCTAATCTTTTTCAGAATTACCTTGTAAAAAATGCAGAACCAAAATAGCTTGTTAAATAAGTACTCCAAGGAAATTATTGTGTTATATTTGAGGATCAAGTATAATACTTTAAGTTTTTTTCATCTTCAGTTTTCTATCCTCCATAAAATTTTAAAAGTACAGTGGTAGCTTACTTTTGCTCTTCAAGCAAGAAGGAAATGCTTAGAGGTTTTTGTTTACTTCATCTGTACCAAATGCAATACTGTGCTGTGAATATTTTTTGCTGCTTGGAATGTTGTGATAGCTTGTATTGATTTAGTTTTATGGTATTCACTTCTTAGCTTTTCTTGAATCATGAAGCATTATTGTTGCTTTGTTTTCTTTGTTTTGACATGTTTTGCTTATGAAGCAAAACACTTGATAAAATACTTATTTCTGGAGCACAGACTCATGCTTTATTTATTGATAGTTATTCAGACTCTCCTCTGTATATAGAATTGTTAATTTCAAATGGGCTTTTTACAGGCAATTAGTCTCCAGAGTACTTTCTAAAATTGCATTCATTTATTTCACAATATTTTTGTAGACAAAGTGATGATGTTCTTTCTTTTAAAGCTTTGAAACTTAGGCAGAGAGAGATTGAAATCCAAAGTACCTTGTAATACCTGCTGTCCTATTTGTAACATGTCTTCTCTGGTCATCCACCACTCTGTGCTCTCTTTAACACCAGTTTTATGCTCAGTTGTGTGTGCCACTGTGTTCAGCGTTTCTTAAAGTCTAGAAATTAGGGGTTTCAAGTTGCATACCAAATAGTCAAGAAACAATCAATAACCATTTAATATACATATAAAACATATGTATATCGATATGCATATACATGTATATCATACAGGAACTTAATGGGAGATAAAAGTAGCACAACCACTTTTTCAAAGTAACATCTTGTTATGTAGACCAGACCAGGTTACTCTTGGCTTTATCCTGTCTGGTCTTGAAAACCTTTGAGGATAAAGACTACACAGCTTCTCAGGGCAACTTGGGTCATGCTTGGCTGTCCTCACAATGAAAAAGATTTTTCTTCTCTTCCATTTGAAGCAGTTCCAGTTTCAATTTATGTCAATTGCCTCTTGTCTTCCTGCCATGCACTGCTGTAAAGAACCTGGCTCCAGCTTCTTGATAATAACCTTGTAGGTACTGGATGACCTCTTGCCCTTGTCTTCTCCAGCCTGAACAATCCCCCTTCCTTTAGCGCCTTCTCCTCACAGGGTTTGTGCCCCAGCTGCCTGACCAGATTTGTGACCTCCCACTGAATTTGCTCCAGTTCCTCTTTCTGTCTTTCTGTTACTGCCCAACACTGGACAGCCACTTCCCTCAATCCGCTCTGTGCGTTTGTGGTCGTACAGGCCAAGATGCAGCTGGCCTCCTTTGCTGTGAGGGCACACTTCTGGGCTCCCTATGGTCCTGCTAATGTGCGTACGAAATGTTTGTTAATATAAATGAAGAAATTTCATTAGACCAAGCAATGCATTTGGAAGAAATGAACAAACTGTTAGGAATTAGTTCACTGATGGCTTTTCCAGGCTGTCTCCTGGAAAAGCAGCGGCAGCAAAATGCAAACAGATACAAATAGAATAAATGATTACTCTGAAGTGAATGTAATTATGTAAATCAGTGAGGTAATCTGAAAGGAAGAAGTCAAAATGGGAGGTGGAACCTAACAAGGTGATCAGGTCATTAGAGCTTTGGGATACAGAGATAGACTAGTAATTATGCCTCTGACATGCTGAAGGAATGGAAGGAAGCTAGACATAAGGAAATACTATGAAAGCAACATCTTTACAAAATTTGTTATTATTATCCAGGAAAGCTATGAATTTTAGAATCTTAGTCTCTTCTTCCAAGGTAACGTACATGAATTCCTTAATAATCAAGACTGAGAGGAGAGAGATGTTTTTTTTTTCTTGGTGAAAAATGTTTTCCTGTTGGTAAATGGGCTTTATCAGTTGTCAATGTGAATTTATTCTGATATGCTGTAATTTGTTTGACATATTTTACATGTTTCAATCAGTTGTTATTCAAATTTGGGACATTGCAAGAAGTATGGTGAAAAATCTGTGACTTTTGATGATGCAGTTGCAGGGAAAATTTCTCTCTTACTATGTCAAGTTTTGCAGTTTAATACTGGGAAAATTTGAAAGACATCATCTCCCTTCTGTTAAGTTTTTATTTTTAAATTGTTTTCCAAGTAGTTTTCAACAAGTATCATGCAGGACAGGGAAGAAAGTGTAACTTTGCTAAGACTTTCTTTTTGTGGTAAGAAAGGAGGTGACACTTGATGGACTAATCAAAGAAGAGATCTGTTCTCAAAGAAGTGCCCCCTTTGGGTGTAAATTCTCCTTAAAATTCTAAATTCTCTTAAATTCTCTGGATTCAGTCATCTGAGCAAATTTAGTGATGTCTTGTGGTTAGACTTTTTGCTTTATTTTAAATAATTTATTTTGAAGAATGCCAAGTTTTGAAGAGCTACATGTTGCTGATTATAGGTTGATCTTAGGGTCTGCAGAGTTTAAATTGGTGTAGAAATTTTCTGGAAGTTGTGGGTTCACTTAGGCTGCAGAAGAATTAATTCCTTTGTTGTTAAACATGCAACAAATCATCTGGCTCTGAAGAAAAGGATGTTTTCTGCCTTCTCTACTGACCAGCTTGTGCATGTACAATACTATTCTGACAGACCTTTTCCATGCCTTTTCTTATTAATTTTTCATTCCATTCTACGAACTGTAGTTCACATGATACAAATTTCCCTAATCCCAGATTATTTTATTTGTAGTTTCACCAATCTGTGCCTACAGTAAATGTCATGTTTATGTTTATATTATTCACAATACATCTTGAGTTCTGTTTAGCTGCTCAATGGTATGATGCACTGAGGAATTTTCAGTATCTGAGATGTCATTTCACTAAAGTCATTGCAAAACAACTTGTGGTTCTAGGCTTTAGATGAGCTGTGTGTAAGTGATTTGTGGTACAAATATAGATGGTGAAAAGTCATGTACATAAAATACAGTAGGAGTGTTCATCACAAATCTTTTCCTGGATGATGGTCCAGCAAAGTTGCAGTGGATGCAGTTGTTGTATTGCTGGTAATTCAGTAAATAGTCCTTTTGTTTCTGAATGCAGTAACTATGAATGATTTCATAACTTTGAATGTTTGTTTCCAGAACCTATATGGCATTCTTTTCCTGATTGCTGGGCAAATATGAGATGCGAAGCAGTGATGATTGGTTGAAAATTTAGTTACAGCTGAAGATACCTGCCTGTAAAAGTCCTGTTATTCCACTGATTCACTGAAGTGAATTTTGCTGTGACAGAATCCTCTGGGGTTAAATTTGAGAGGGAATTAAATTATGAAATTGGAGGAGACAGAAGTTCTATTGACAGGACTGGTCACAAGCCTGGAATCAAATGAAATACTCATTCCCCTCAGGCAAAAACCATGCACTCACTGCTGAAAGATCATGTCTCTTGATGCTACTCTTACAAAATAAATGTTATTTACACTGGGTAAACCTCAGCTGCTTCCCGCCTCATGCTTAGTCTTTCCTTTATTCTAGAAGATGGTTCTCTTTCTCTGCCTCTGCTTCTACTTTCTCTTAATCCATTGCTCCTCACAACTGAGTTGGAAGTGTTTTCAGAAACTCAAAATTGGCTAACAGGAAAAAATGGATTTAAATAGACTCAGTGAGCCTCTAATATGAAGCGGTTAGTTCTATTTGAAAAAACCCAAGAGATTGAATTAACTAGATTTCACATCTGTCATTGATAATCCCAATGATCTATATGACTTCCTGTTATATACTTCAAAGAGCACTGCTACATCAAAACTGTTTTTGCCTTGTAGTCATTGGGAGTATTAGTCCTGTTGCCTGCAGATGAGGTGTGTACTTGCCTGGTCTCAGGTAGTTGTCCTGTCTGCAGTCCTGTGTTAGCCCTGTATGCTCTCCCTTTACAGCGCTGTGGTCTGTCTGCTTTCCAGGTATGTGGGTGCTGCCTCTGCTTGGCTGGACAGGGAAAATCAGTTTGTATTGACATTGAGGTTGTACTTGATTATTTTTTAGGCTAAGTATCAGTAATTTTTTAACAGTTCAGAGGAGTGGAACTGTTTAAACAGAAGATGAATCTTGCTAATTTTCCAAAGGTCATCTACAACTGATGGCAGATGGTTTCCTGGAGATGGACTGCTCTACTCTTCCACCACACCCCATGCACTGGAGAACAGAGCTTTTCTGTACTTTGGAGCTGTGCAGTGTTTTCACCTTGCAAGGAATGTGTAGCTGCTAGTGGAGCCATGTGGTGGATGGGCTCTGGCTCTTGCTCTTTGCGTAGCAGCTGCCTTTTAAAAAATTGCACTCCACATCAAGAAATATGTGGAGTACTTAAATCCCATTGTGACAGCTTTCCAGTGCAATTCTGTGCCAAGAAGACACAAGTCCTAAACAAAGAATTTTAATATTTTCATCCATTACTTCAAATAAAAAACCGAGATTTTTTTCAATATTTTTATAAGCCGAATGATATGGTTTAGAACTAGCAGCATTTGATTAATAAAATCACGGATTTTAAACTTTTTTATGAATTTGATTTTTTAACACAATTGGTATTTTTTCATACATTTTATGCAAACCTTAAGTATGTTTTAGCTTACTGCAAAATGAGAAGAAATGTGTTACATTAAAGTGCATGTCATTTGCTTGTGCATTGGGAGGTACCTGTTATTTTATAGCAATTTTGAGTTATTTTTCTGTCAGTTTGTATTCCTTCAAAATGCGACATACAGAAACCCTCACTTAGAACAACTCCCTTGGGGCTCGCTCCTGGATGTCAGTAGTGTGAGCAAGAGGTGCTGTGCACAACAAGAATAGGTCATAAAAATGTAAACACTCCATCACCTACATGGGTGGTTCTCTATTCTTTTGAAATCCTGGACATGTAATTAGATGAGGTTTTTTTGTTTTAGTATTATGACACAGGTATGGACATACTTGTGTTCTTACTTGTAGGTTTTGGAATTTTTGGTTTTGTTTTGTAATTTTTTTTTACTATATCCTATGCTACAATATGCTACCTGGCTTTGACCAGAAGTTTACTGTGCAAACAGATGCTTATTTGCAGTGCATATTATCAAAAAATAGGGATTGCAGCTAGATATATATATGTAGCTGAAAATGCAATGTTAACATTTTGTTACTGCTGAGGTATTAAAATAATTTCTTGGGCTAGGAAAGAGCAAATTATTTAGCCAGCAAATAATTTGTGGTTATCCTTTTGATCTTGGCCACACTGCAATATAAAAGCTGTTCAGATATATAATTTTGCTTTGTTTTATACTTATGTCTACTGTACCACAAATACAATCCTTGCAGACTATCACTACTGCTAGTATTCCTGCTCTTGGGTCTCTGTTTAAAAAGTTTGGAGGCAGTAAATTAGCTGGAATACTATATCCATTAAAAAAGGGTATGACCTGAGACTTCTATGTTTTGCTGGCATTCTTCATTCTAGAGTATTTTAAATTATCAATCTGAATTACAGGCTGAGTGACCCAAAGCCAGTTGCTGAGAGAATATTATTATATTTTTTAATAGAGAATATTTTTTGATTTTTTTAAATAAAAAGAAGTTGGATAGACCAAATTGGTAAAAGATATGAAATCTGTAAGTCTTTTTATCCAGAAGTAGGTGTTCATATTTATATGAATAACTTAAATGGGGCTATTGATACAGGTTGGCTCTTTGGGCTTCTTTATTAGTAGCACACTGGGACTTTAGCTCCTTTGGTATCACCTGTCTCTTTGTCATGTGTGTGTAAAACACCTGGTGGAGGAACTGGTGAATTTTTGTAATGCCTTGGTGGTATTGCAAGGAGAAATTAAAAAAAAAAATTGTAGTAGTCATATTTTGGTAATTGGGGAGATATCTACCATCCACATCACAAATATCTCTGTTTCTTTAAGGAAAAATGTTTAAGTACTAGGACTCAGTTAAGGTGTTTTGTTTAAGATATCAATTCATCATATATTTTTCATAAGTTTCTCATTTCTTTCTCATTTCCATATCTAATAGAGCATGGCATTTTCATATTCTGAACCCGTTCTCCTGACCAGACTGTTTGTGAGAGTGTAAGTTGTTTACAGCAACACACAATTACATTAAGTTAGTTGTGGCAACAGTATTTAATACCCTAGAATATGGCTGTGTGGACTTCATAATGACTGTCTTAGTCTATTTAGTTGTTTATTATATTGAGACCTTTAGTCATTCTTGTTATCCTTCTATGTTCTTCTGATTCTACTATATACTTCTTTGAAAGAGTTGCTCAAAACTGCATGTAGCTGTCCGGATGTGAGCTCTTTGCAGGTTTATACACTGAGATAAAGATACTCCTCTCTTAATAATTCTTTCTTTCTCTTTGTGGTGTTGTGGGGTGGTTTTTTGTTTTTGTTTGTTTGTTTGGGGGTGGTTTTTTGGTGTTGGTTTTGGTTTTTGTTTTTGGTTTTGCCTGCTCTTTAGTGTTCTATCAAGTATTTCACAGAACTAGCTGTTTTAACCTCCTGATCACGCAATGGCCAACTCTGGGCCAGTTGCTTTGTGAATTTAGGACTGTCCTTGCTTTATGGTTTACTTTTGTCTGCATTGTATTTCTGGCTTTCATTTTTGTGTCCCATTAATGTTTCAGTTTCACCAGTCCCCTCTAGTTTTTCAACTATTTTTCACTTGAGTGTTGTGTTTATTACTATGTGTAGCCTGGTTACACCTGCATTTCCAGCAAATTTTCCAATTGTCCTGGGACAGATTCTTGAAGTAATATGTTCACTTCTCATCACTCTGCAAACTTATATATTTAATTTTGTATTTCGTGCCTTGTATCTTAGTAACACTTTTTGTCTTTTAATCTATCTTACAACTGCAGTTTTTATTTCAGAGGTATCATTTGGAAATGCAGCTGGACTATATCAACTGAAGTGTCTCCTATTTCCAGGCTTCTTGTCTCCAACAGAGGCTTGTAAGACAGGACTTTCTTTGCAGGAGAGTGCTGGTTCTTTCCTAATGTCCTAGTTGTAAAGACAGTATATTAAGACACGTAAAAAGACAATTGAAGTGAAAGGTTACACACCTCAGTTCCACTGTTTGATTCTTGAATTCCTTTGGCACTCCTGAGTGAATACTCATTCTTTCTTGGGAATACTCATTTCATTCTTGGGACTTGTTACTCTTGGTATTGCCTGTGTATTCTGCAGCTGCTTCAGAGAGTTTTTCTATATATTCTTGTTCATTAATGGCTTTTTATACTGCTTTCTGCTGCTTGGCTGGCAAATGCCTGAGAAGTTGTTTTCCTTTTACAATTTGTCCAATTACTTTATTATTCCTATATAGCTTGTACTCTGGTGTTAGTGTGACCACTTCTCTTGTCTCTTTACCATCATATGGTTTCCAATATGCCTTTCATATCAGCCGTATTTTGCAAGTTTTTTGTAAACCTCTTAGAACCTCTTTTTTGCTCAGAAAAAATGGTGCAATTTCTCTTTTCTGGAAGAGTAATTCAGTTGCCTAAATGGACTGCTCCTCCCCTGTTCTACTGCAGTGCAGAACATCTCTTTTACTTATTTTGTTCAAGGTACCACAGCACAGCTGATTTTCAAACCCAATTTTTTCTTGTGTGGATAAACGTATACCTACTTCTCAGTAGCTGTGTACTTTTATTATAAAGTAATCAGTCATTTAAGAGAGATTCATTAACACAAGGAAGTGTGACTGGATGTTACCGATTTTATGTACAATATTATTACTTTACCATGAAACTTTTTGGTGGATCCTGATATTTTAAGAGTGAACTGTTATAGCTGTAGTGTTCTAAACCAGATAGAGCAAGAAAGCATTATGGAAATGTTATCCATTAATTTTCCTATGTTGTGTGAATTTAAGGAGATCATGCTTTGGAATTTTTGCTATTGTGGAGATGTAGAAAAGAGTTACATTCAAATTAAATTCTGCACTTGCATTAGCTACATCTAGAGCTAGGTCTTCACCTGTATCTCTGTGTCAATGTGTATGTATGTGCAAAGAAGAAAAGACACATCCTGTGTTGTTTCCAGGTTTGTACTTTTCTAGCAAAGTAATAAAAAAATACAGTTTAAGATTCCATTATGAGAAGAATATTATCTTCTTCTTTTTTCTTTATTTCCTGCGGGTTTTTTTTCATAATTTGTCTTCCCTCTCCCCCCTTAATTATGGCCAACGATAAGGGAAAAGCATTTTTCTGTGATTTTGTGTAGTCACATTGTGATTCTTTGTAATAGATGGAAATGAAAAAGGAATTGAGTGTGTTATTACAAAAGAAAGAGTTCCTGTGTAGGCTTTTATGTAATTTATACTATTTTTGTTCCACAAAATTTCCCATATATTAAATTTTGAGTAAGTAGAAAATGTATAAGGTTTGCCTAATTGTAGAAAAGGTTCAAAGATCCTGCAATATTGAAGCATGTGTAAGGAGGGCATTTATGTTTATGTTATGTTCAGTGACCATCACAGCAGTTAAATATGGTCTTTGCATACCTGTGCTAATGTAGGGAGCGTTGCTCTGGGCTGAATTTATTTAGTCTGCCCTTCAGAATCATGTGAATAAACCACAGTGAGTTGTCAGATCATCCTGGAAAGTCACTGTTGGTCCTCAGTTTTGAGAGCTTGAAAGGGAAGTGCACAGGGAAAGGGGAGACTCAGGTGAGCTAACAGTGGGTAAACATGTGATGTACAGGTGGGCAGGTACATACAACACATTTTGCTGTTTGTATAAAACTCTGGTCATGCTTGACAAAAGAACCCATCAAAAATAGTTATCAGAAATCATTAGTTTTATTACATGCCTGTATAATGACTATGAGTCACAGCAGCAAAGGCAAGTCAAGAAACTGACCATCCCAGAAAATAAGTTTGAAATCCTGTGATGGACAATCCTGAGGTCTTTGCAGTTGTGAATAGTTTAATATGCAATTCACACTGCTAGACAGGATTGGCTTAGCTTAAAAAATAAATAGCAAGGAGAACTCTGGAGTTAGGTGGAATGCATTTGTCTGACTAAGCAGAAATCTTGATCAGTACTAGAGAGGTATCTGAGAACTGTGAGGGACGCCTCTGTGTGGATGCAGCATGAAGCCACTTCTGGGGAAGACCCTAAGGTAGTGATCTATAGTATGTGATCTATTGCTTTTTTGAGTCTTCATGTCATGAGGGTCTTGGACTGCCTAGCCCTAACTCAGATCCTCCCTGGGTGGCACTACTAACTTTCCAGGAAAATTCATAATGAGTTCATAAGCTTTTTTTCCTTACCTTCAGCAGCTATGATGTATGTGAGGGCATTTCCTCTTTTCTAAAGTTAAGTTAGCTTGTTTGATAAAAGCCTGTTGACTGCGCTCTGTCTCTTATGAAAAGGGAGCTTCCAAAGAAAATGGTGATAGAACATTATTAGAAGTATAAACGGGCACCACTCACTCCACAGTCTTAGCTGTGTGAGACAGGGCTGAAATCAGTTTTAAGTTGGCATTTCTGGCTTTCACAGACAGGTGAAAGCTCATGAGAAAAATGTGATGAATACTCAGTGCACTGTTGGATGATTTCTGGGTAAGGCAATGGTGTTGCTCTCTTATCTCTTGTCTGAGGACCAGGATTCTGCATCTTGCTCAATCAGTGGGAAAAGCAGAACAGACATCTTAATTTCAGCACCTTTTCTAAAGAACACTGTTCTGTTATAATTCTTCAATCAAATAAAAAAGAAAGGAGTGTCACTCATGGCTTGCCTAGGAGTTAATAGAATTAATGAGATTAATTAGATAATGAAAAGATGATGTTTGTCTTAAAACATGAACATGAAGTTATTCTAATTTGGTTTTAATGGAAGTGATTTTTATTTTAATAATTGTCTACATGCTGCCAGTTGATTTTAGTTTTTTGTTTCTCTTTTCTTTTGTGGAGGGAGATATTTTTCTTTCAAACTTGGTCAGGGAATGCATTTATTTGTATTGCTCTTTTCAAATTTGTTGTATATGAGTCTTCCTTATAGTCACTATGTGACGTACTTTGAAGAAATGATCCTGCTATTTTCAGAAATTCTTGATAAACACATTATAGTCAATAAAGGTTATTTCTTGAAAAATACATTATCGTTATTAAAGGTTATTTCCAGGATTACTGTTATGATATCAGGAGTCTGGTTCTCCAAAAGTGCTTTAAATATAAACATTACTAACATTGATGGTCTTGTGTTTGACGTCATCATGAAAAATACAATGAAGTCCCTTTTCATAACCTGAAAGACCTCAAAAGGATGGAGATATCTTTGGGTTTTTTCTTTTAATAATAACATAATATAATAATATAATTAAATGTATCCTCAGCTGTCCTGTTGTGTTGTTTATCTCACCTCAAATATGCTTGGATGAAATGTCCCCAGTTTATGCAGAGACCTTGCAAATGGGAGTGTAGTGTTGCAACACTTGCTAGCTCAGAAAACAAATAGAGAGGTTTTGCTGTATAGAACACTGAACGGGAATGTAAAGAGTGATAGAGAATACTTGGGGAAATGCCCTGTCACTGGCATTTTTGCTTTGAATATTTTGGTTTGAATATTTTCTTATATAATGGTATTTTTCCAATGTGTCATAATTTTATTGAGACTATAATATGAAGGAGTATGAAAAACTTATAAAGATATTAAATAGGATAATTAAGTCGTCTGTGGTTTAAATCAACTGGCTGAAAGCTTGTAAACATTATTATCTGAATCAGAGAAACCAGTGGATATAATTGTTAGGCAATTAAATATTTATCCTTCTGCAGGTTTAGTGAGTTGAATTGTGTTATTGGCCAATGGCATTAGTAGAGATAAAATGTTCAAATGCAGAAAAAACCTAAAAAGCTGACTTAAAATTTTTTTATCAAAGATTCTCTCTGATAGCATTTCCATTTTTTGTGGTCATTTGTATAGTTTCACTAACTGTTCTGCAGAGGGGATCTGATAATGCTCACCTGCCTTGAAGACAGTTCTGCAGTTCTTTGGTAATTTTCTCCTTCAAAAGTAATTAATAAAATTGTTGAATACTTTCTAAACCAATACAAAATCCTACAATAAGAACAGTTCACTGTATTATTTACATGGTTGTGAAAATATGTTCCCGTGCTGAGTATGAACTTTCCTTAGTGAAAATCAGAAATGTGTGTGCCATTTTGGCTTCTGGCCCTGCACTCTCACGCTGTGCTCTAGTGAACAAGATGGCATTTTTTCATTGTTTCCCCGGCAGTAACCAGTTGGGACTGTTAGAGTTTACTACAGATATACATATTCATGTAACACTATTCAAATATTTTAATATTTTGAATATTTAACATTATCATAAATATTTGAATATTTAGAGTCTAAATTTTTTTGTTCTTATTTTTGCAAGTGAAGCAGAGAAAAACCTGTTATTAAAAAATGTGTGTGCTTACAATTAAGTAATTAAAAAGTTATATGGAATGTGTTATAGAATGGCATTTTGCTTTGGGCTATTAAAGTACACTCTGTGTGACACAGATGTATTAAGCCACTAACACAGTTTATTATCACCAGAAACTGAACTGTCTTTAGACTGTCTTTGACTGACAAGCAATTGCAAGTACCACAAAGCTACTGAGGAGGGAGCAAGACATTATTCTATCTCTCATTGCAAACATGACTATAGATTGCACTGAAGGGAAGCTGTGTTCTTTTTCCCCAGAAACTCATGCTCTGAAATTGTACTTCAGTTATGTCAATTGTACTCACTTACGTAAATGTACATTGGTTTACAGGTGTAATTTTCATTTGATCTGAGTTAGGAAAGCAGCTTTATCTCCAGTGGTATTTATTCCTCTAGATAGAGCACTTGAGAAATAATCCAGAATTTTCTTCAAATCCTGAAGTATTTTATAATATTCCTGATTGATGTTTTTATAGCTTCCCTTCTAAAAGAAGAGTGTTCACAACACTAATGTGATGAAAAATTAAGTCTTGTGTTCTTGTTATACTTTAATACTGTGAGACTAGGCTATAGTCTATTAAAACAGACTATTAAAGTAGATTTTTAAATATTGCATGTACTGGACATTATATTGAGAAATTATTATGTTAGGTTATATTTGATCTTGCTCATAGGACTTTTCTTTCTGATCAATCAAAATAAGTTTTTATTATCTATGTATTCTTATCTTCTAATTTATCTTTAGTTCTACCACTGTGTGTTGTTCCAGGGTTTGGGCTATATCCAACAATTAGTCAGAGCTTAGGTGAATTACAGAATTAAGAATGAATTAAGGTGAATTTTTTTAACACAATATATATGGAGTCTTCAATTAAAATCAGGATCACATTAGATTGCTACATCTTAAATTACAACTAAAATTTAATTAAATAATTATATTTATTATTAATGGTTGTCAGCCATAAATTCTGTTTGTTGATAAATATAATTAATATAATATAATAATTCTTAATTTGGGTGTGATGGTAATTTATTGGTCATGGTGATGTATCAATGTGTTTAATGAGAAAGTGTTCTTGGTCATGAAGATTGGTAATAGAATTCCCCCTGGTCTCTGATCACATATACATAAGCAGCTCACTTCTTCTCTAATTCATCAGGCAAGGTACACTCCATATTTCTCTGAGTTATTTTATCAAACAGATTGTCCTAAATGTAACTGGGTTTAGCAACTGAAAGGCTTCATGGAGCTCTCCTTTGTTGTCTATATGTATATGGAGAAAATTACAATACGGAAGTAATTTGGGAAATTTCATCAGTTTCAGCAGTAGCGATCTAGAAATTGAATGGGTTGGAAATACAATATTCCAGTGCACTGCTGCATATATAATGTATATGCAGCATATGCTGAGGTCTTTTTCAAAACATTTACATTAAACCTGTCAGGTATTTATGAATAGCAAAAATTAATTTCCCTAGTTCTGTCATCAGTTAGAGAAATGGATTTCAGCACAGAAGACTGTCAGTGTTTCCTGCATACCAGAACAGCTCCCTTCAATGTCATAGAATTACACCAGGTGGCCTGCGAAGAGTCAGCTTAATGTGATTCCAAATGATAGGGTAGAGAATGTGAGGGAAATTAAAATAGTATCATACTTATGATTTAAAAGGAAGTTAATTACAAGGGCTTGTTAATAAACAAAGAAAAATTCAGAATGTATTATCTGTTGCAGAGCATATCAGTGGTGAATGTGATACCATAAAAAATAAAATTTAACACTGCATAACTTTACATTGGCTATGAAATATTTAATTAATATGTTGACATGTTTTGCTTATTAATGGATTTTTGTCTTTGAAAAGAATTATTAAAATGGTAGGTTTAGACTTTATGTTTTTGAATGCTATCTGACGATGCAAATGCAGTTGTAACCTCTTTATTTCTTGTTTGCTTATTTCATGCTAATACAAGATCAATTGAATATGGCCCATGTTTTGCAATCAAAATATTTATTCTGTTGGTGTAAAGTAGTTGAACACTAGGATAGGACATATTCGTTATTTACTAGTTTTCCATTATCAGAAAATTGATTACGTAAAATTGCCGTGTTAAATGTAACTTAACAAGTTAAACCTGAATGATTTGTTAGTGTCTTGTTACATAGTTTTCCCAGTGTACTTGCATGTACTACTCCATCACTGCCAGAGATCAGAATTCAGAGAATATTAAAGTTCGTTGGGTTTTTTATTTTCTTGGAAGGTAGTTCTTGTAACTGGGAAAAGAAATGGTTTTCTTCGCCTTTCTAGACTAAAGAGGGGTTAAATATATATGACCTTATTCTTAGGATCAAAAATAAAAAAACCCAAACAAACCCAACAACCAAACCAAAACTGTAGGCAAGCTTACTCCTATTTTCATGTATCCTGTCTAGATACAATGAACAAAGGTCACATCTGAATGTATACAGCAGTTTAAGGGCTTTCATGTATTACCAGATTTCTTACTTTTTTTACAAATAGTCAATGGAACAAAATTCCTTCTTTTTTGAATGTGGGTCATATTTGTTTCTTAAAGATGTTAATAGACATATTTTGCACAAATTAAACTTGGCAGTTATATCTTCATGTTAAAATTGAACCTGTGTGTTCCAACTTAAGGGATTTTTTTTGCTACTTAGAAGGAAAAAATGGTTTGGATTTTTTTTTTTTTTATTCTTCAATACTTCATGCAACTTAAAAATGTTCAAGAGACTGGAAAAAAAGCATGACCAAGTGTCAAAGAATATGCCAGAGCAAAAATCTATGCCTTCCTTCATATTCACCAAATATAAAAATGAGCCCCCAAAAGCTTTATGCAGAAAATAGGAAGTGTAGAAGTCTTTTATGGCTATGAGAAATTTAAAAAAATCCGCTTGTGAAAATAAAAAAATAAAAAGTGTTTGTGAATAAATTATTTCATGGGAAACATACATTTGAGTTAATATTGGAAGTATACGAAATGAGTGTAAAGATGTGTTTTAGTAGATACTTACTTTTGCAAATGTTTGAAGTTAATGTATGTTACCAGCTGCATGTTTTAATAGACATGCCTACTTTATTAAGCCTATTGATTCTTAAGTGGCTGCAATCTTTTTACGGTTTTCTGCCTCTCAAATGATAATGTCTTCAAGGTAGTACTTGCCAAGTTTGCTTATTCAGCTGAACACAAGTGAGGTTGCCTGAATGTTCCCAGAAGCAACTTGGAAATTTACTTTTAGCTAAGACTGCTAAGCTTGAAGAGGGAACATAGCTATTGCTATGGAGTTAAGTGGCTAATGTGCTGAATTACAGACCCGAGACTTCTGCCTCAGCTGTATTTATGGCTGGTCTACTTCAGTGTACAGCAGAGGCAGGTTCTTTGCCCCTGAGAGTTACTGCAGAGCTGCTTGTGCTTACTGGGTGTCAGTACAGCTCTGACTGACTAACCTGGGAAATGAGAGCCTTACGGCCATAAAGAGCTGCATGCTAAATAATCCCCCAAACCCAGGTCTTTATTAGGTTTTCTGTCCTATCCTGCATGTCTAATATTGTAACAATCTGAGACTGTGGTTCCTTGACACTGATCTGATCACAGGTTTTCCACTACCTGGATTTCCATACCCTGCCTCTCAGCAATAATCCATCTCTTTGCCATCTCTGTGCCATCTCTGTGCTTGCTGGATGTTGCCATAAGCCAAATAATTTAAATGGCGGATGAATTATTTGTGGTTTTTTGTTTGGTTGTTTTGGTTTGTATTGGTATGGATTTGCTCTTTGTTAATGAATTGAATTGGTGTACAGTGGGATGAACACGAGCTACATAGGATAGACTCAGCGGGGAGCAGGAAAGGAGAAAAGCTGAAGGATGGGTTGGGAGGGGAAAAGACCTTCCTTAATAAGCAGCAGTGATATGCCACTACTGCTCACTCACAGTACTGGACCCAGAGAGAGCTATTCGGATTACAACTAAACTGCTCTGTGAGTTTCTCCTAGAACATTGTTATTCCTGCTCTTCATACTATCAGCATGTGCCCTCTCTCCCTTCATCCCTACCTGATGTAAACCCAAAGAGAATAAGTTCAGGGATCTTGATGTGCAAAAGAATTAGTTGTCCAAACACCACCACAAACTGCTTTTGGCTTGCTCTGCCTTAGCATGTATCTGTGTGGGCAGAGACGTCTGCTGGAAAGGAGAGAGAGCCAGCACTGCTGTTTGTGTGGTGATCCCATCTTAGACTAGTTGAAGTCAGTGATGAAATAAAACACTGGACATTTTCTGTAATAGTGATAGTCACTAGACCAGGTCACTAAGATGAATTCCTCAAGAGCGTTCTTGATGGGAGTATATCCTCTAAGGGAAAACATTTTATTTAGAGTCTTCTTCTAAAAATATTGAAATAATTTTCCTGTCAGAAATCTGTTCTAGATGTTTCCTATTTTTTTTTTCTTGAGACGATAGTCAGAGTTGCAGGACAGAGAAAGTACAAACTTGGCTCTGTTAGCATCAAAATGTTCATATGTGTCATAGAAGCTACAGCTGTGTTTAACAGTTTATGGTTAACTTATTTAAGGTTTCTTTCTGATTTTAAATTTTATGTATTTAATGAAGTAATTAATTTAAAAATGGATTTACATTGTCATCCTGTTTAGATTTTAAGCAATTTCAAATGCAATATATTGTTTGTGTATTTCGATGCCTTCTTTTGGGATTATTTATCCATTGATAACTGTATCTTAGGTTCTCAAGCAGTTCCTTTATAATTTTAAATCATCAGCGTTTGTATTTTTTTTTAATTGTGGTTTGTTGAAACCATTAATTTTCAAGTCTGTTATTTGTAATTACCATCCTTTATTGAGTTCTTGTGTCCTATATAAAAATCAAATGGTATTTTTAGATTTGATTTCTGATTTTCTGAGAGAATATACAATGCAGCTAATACACTGTACAGGGATATTATCTAGGAACACTTTTCTCTTTACAGATATCCTAATTACTGTTCAGTTATCCAAAGCAAACATTTAATGGAGGTTTTTCTTTATAGAGATTCTCTTAGTGGTGTCCTGAATATTGAAAAATTGCCTATTTTTACTTTACAATAACAACAAAAATTGTAACATGTTTGAAAAAATCATGTATAGCTGAGTTGAAGTGGTTTCAAATTATTGAAAATGCATTTGAGTATTTATTCAGTAATTTAAAAACACTCCTTTTGACCAAGGTGGTCAAATCAACATTAAGAAAAGGTAATATTTTATGTTAGTTGATGAGAACTGGGTATCATTTAGAATATAGTATAGTTATAGTATAGTATAGAATTATACTATATTTGGTATGGAATAGTATAGAATTTTGTATAATTTCCTCCATCCAAATAAGTGTTCAATTTTAGAGTGGCCTTTACTGCTTTGAGTATTATATAGAATCATAGAATGGGTTTGGATTAGATTGGAAGGGACCTTAAGCATCATGTGGTTTCAACCCTCCTGCCATGGGCAGTGACATCATTTAGTGTCTGGGATTCCCTGGGTTTCCTCAGTAAGATTTCTGGCTACATGGAATATATATATGTGGTTTTTGTCCTTTTACTTAGATTTTCTGTTACAAGTAAGTCTATCATGTTATAAACGGATCTAATAATTACTAGTGTTTCACTTAAGGTAAAGTGATGGGAAATGATAAAAAGGGAAGAAACAGCAGTATCCAATTTAAGGAAGAAGCAAGGAGCTCCCAGGTTTTTCTGTCCTCAACTCACATGTAATATTCCACACTCATTTTCCATGACTTGATGCTAGATTTTTTCATAGGTGGGGAAAAATTATGAAATGTCAGCCTGCATGAACTCACAGTCTTAAGAAGTTCTGAAATGTATTTTCATTAAATAAAATACTGGTGATGGCAAAGCGTGAAATAATGGAATTTAAATAATGTTGGCTGTTTGGAATTCAGGATATGTTTCTAAAAGTCATAGACACAGGAAGTTACCTATGTTATTCAGATCATCTTAATTGTCATAGACCTCTTAGTTTTATTGGATTTTATCTGGTGATGATAGTATTCATTAGCTTGATCTAAACAGCAACAATATTTATTTAAACAAGTGCTTAAGACCAGGAGTATGGTCTCCTGTGTGAGCAATCTAGATATATGGCTTTGGTCGAGTGTGTGTTCAAAGTCTGACTTTTAGCCCTAAAAAGGTCTTTAGTGGGCCTGCATCTTCAGTTGTTATTGTTGTGGTCATCCCAACCTTTAAAATTTATTTTCAATGGCCAACTTTTTTGTGTGATACTTCTCATCTGAGATACACATCGTGCTAGGCTCAGCCTCATTCTGCCATGACCGTTTCCATCATCACAAGTACTTGATCTGTTTCATGTTTTATGGGATCGATAAATCTCATCCCTAAAGAGTCCAGTAGCCCTTTGATTCCTGACCTGACATTTGCTAATGCTGTTCCTGATGACCTGCCAGTACGGATCTTCAGAACTGCAGTCTGTGTTTGACAACACTCATAATATGAATCAATATTTAGCATTCAGTAAGTGAGCTGGGGAGTCATTTTATTGCTGCAAAAGGCTACATTGCCCCTGGGCAGCTGTCAGAAATGGGTAGTTATTAATAGCCCTCTCTTTTCGCTTAGCATAGTCAGTAGGGGTCAGCCATGAAATGATTTAATCAGTTTATGATATCTGTGACAAAGAGCACTTAAAATGTAATCACAAAATTTAAGTCGAAGTGTCCCTGGGCTGTTGTAATGTTTTCCTTGCTTAATTTTCTCTGAAGTTGATGTAGTACACCAGAAGACTGAACAAGTGAAAAAAGCTGTATTTAAAGTTCTTTTTACTCTTCTGTCTTACTCCCCGTGTGTCTGAGTGTAGTGTTTTTATGTGAGGTGTGGTAATATTAAAGAAGAAAATGAGCTTCCAAAAGTTCGTTGCCTCAAGTTCTGTTCCACTTGATCATTGTATTGCTATAAAAACTTTGTGTGGGGATGAGGCATTTCCACATGTCTGAAAAGGAGGAGATTCAGTCCCAGGCTTTCTCTTCAGATCTTTTAGAAACATTGAAATACACATGGGATAAACAGAACATGTCTTTGAGCAATTTAGTTTTCTGTGACTGTGTTTGCCACCGGTCTTGCTGAGCTTGGCAGCATTGTAACACTTGTGTTTCCAAGTCTTTTGGTCACGTGGTTTGGGGAATGGCTGTCAGTGAGTCAAGTGCAAACAAGCTTGCTTCACTATGGATTCTCCTTTTTCTTTCACTTTAATCTGCAAGTGTTATGAATTGGTAGACAATTTCACCATGTTTATCTCTGAGTTTCCTCCTGTTCATCCTGAGGCAAAGTTTAAGATTTTGCATCACCATTCAGTCCTTTTCTGAAGACTTCTTCTCCCTTGGTACTTCCCAGTCAAACTCTTCAGTGCTTTAAGGAGCAAAGCTGATATTTTTCTTTCTTCTGCTGTAGCTGTTTCTTTACATGTAGCATTGAGGCCAAATCCTTGACTTTCAGAATGGTTGTATGAAGTTTATTTATTATACAGCTGCAAGATGCACGTTGATTCTGCCAGTAACTTAAGATAAAGAAATCTGTTTTATGAGCAGCTTTTTCCTGGGACATGTTAAAGCACATTTACAAGCTTCTCTCATATATTCAGGTAGATTTTCTGCATTCTCCTTGTAGATAATATCTGCCTCTCTATGGTAGAACATTGTCTTTGCCTGGTATATTTCCAAGTTTTACATTCAGCAGTGTGTGCAGATTTTCTGCTGGCAGTAATAATAATCAGGATGCTGGGGAGATTGCAGTTTAGTTTAAAAAGTTTCAGAATTAATACATTTCAGGAAAATTTAAGTGTCAATGACTCTGACCAGCTACCTAGCCAAGGCATCTTATGATGGAGAAAAGCCTTTTTATGCATTTCCATTAGCTCACTAGTCACTGTGGTATTAGTCATGATGAAGAATTTTTTTTTTTACATGTCCATCAGTTTGAAGTTGCTTCTCTTAATATTTTGGAGCCAACAGTAGTAATTTTTTATTTACTCTAGTTGAACAAAGTACTCTCTGCCTGTTACCTTTTCAAGAGCTGATCACTGGCAACGGCTCCTCTCAGATGACTACATTTACCAGAGTGGTTTTTACAGAACACTGTAAATTTGCTGAATGTTATTTACAGGGTAATTTTGCTGCCAGTTACTATTACACATCACCCTCCTGTCTCATCTTCTAGAGATGCAAATGCTGTAGTTGCTGCACAGAGGTATCTCTCCTAAGCTCAAAATGTTGCAGCTCAGACTTTTAATTCTGGAGTTATTTCTTTGAACCCTTAAGCAACAGAAAAGCTACAGGCAGTCCCTTCCATCAAATGCTCAGATGTTCCCTATTCAGACAACTCTTTAAATTTGATAATTGATATTTACTCATTTTATAGGACCAAACACTGTGTCAATATTATCTTTTGTAAATTAGAGGCAAACTTCAGCAGGTATGGTGACTGTTCATAAATTGTAAAATACAAAGTAATTTTTAGTAGTCATTCTTTAGTAATATATAAACTGTTCTAATGGGTTTTGAAATCAGTAGGAGTCTCTATTGCAGTTAACTTTGCAATGCTGTGATCAAGAGTACTTATACATGACAGATCTTTCTTAATACAAATGACTGATTGAGATGAAGGTTAATGGTATTTTGAACATTTTAAGACGTTTACTTTTTCTGCTCTGGGCAAAATGTCTGATTTTTGAGCATGCAAATTAGTTTTCTTCAGTTTGGAGTGCCATCCCTTGGTTTTTCTTTTGGTCTATTATACTTTTTCCCTTTTATTTTTGAGTTTTTTTAGCCTGTAGATGGGTTTAAGAAGTGCACTTGTACACATGCCCTTTTTCACCTATGCAGTGTCTATTTGATTGTATTTTGAATTTTCTTGTTAGTCGTGTAAAGCACACTGATTTCTACTAATTTTATTCCACAAGAAACCTTTTTAGTATTATATTATTAATATTAGTATTTTGAGCATGTAATGTATATTTTGGCTTGTCATAATATTTTTCATTAAACATTTCCTGCTAAAAGTGGGAGTTCAATAGCCCTCCCAATAGTTCAATAAATTCAGACTATGGATTTGCTTATCTCCAGGATAATTCTAGTAGTCACTGGGTGATCAAGCATCTTCAGCAATGTCAAATGTTTCAAACGTTTTCTTCCTGTGCTGCACATGTATGAGTGTGCAGCATCCCTCACAGGTAATGTTCTAATGTCTTTTCTAGCATTGTGGTGTCCATCTGCTTGCAAGGAGAGGCAGAAATTTTTTTTTTTTTTTTTTTTTTTTTTTTTTTTTTTTTTGTGTGTGTGTGTGTGTGTGTATTTTTGGTTTTGGTTTTGGTTGTTTTTGTTTTGTTGGTTTTTTGGGGATTTTTTTGACTGTTTCATACCAAAGTAAAGTGTTTGTTGTTATAAAGTTTGCTGTCAAAGACAGACATCAGGGTATGGTTTTATGAGAGTTTATAAGTTTAGCAGCATACAGCCAAAGAACTCAATCTGACCAGCAGGTATTGAAAGGATTTTGTGGTAAAATAATGAGCCCTAAAAGTTACCCTCTGATTTCAAGCCTTTCAATAATTCAATAAAATATCACATTGTTTTGCAATTATAATATAATTTATTTATCTCCTTTATTAATCTCCTTTAAAACAAGATAGTGCCAATTTCTTTTATTTTTAGTAGTAGAATTTTACTTGTCTGAATAAAAGCAAATTCAGGAAGTTTTTCCCATAAGAGTGTCATTATTTATTATCACAATGTTGTCATAGATACTTTTTAGTTCCAAGTTTATTTTGAGCAAATGGGAGGAAGTTATCATGTCAAATCCCAAATACTTATGTATTTTTTAAAACTAGTTGTGCTTGAGAATAAGTTATACTAGAATGAGGGTGAGCAAAATTGCAAGCAAAGTTATTGAGCATGGAAAATTCATCTAGCATCTAGCATCATTCCCATTGATTTCAGAGAGTTCTAGCAGACTAAGACCCAAGTGAAAACAAAGTAATAAATTCTTAAATTGCATGATAATTTCCACTGTTTTTTAGTTGGTAGCCATTTAACGTCTTGCATTTTTTATATTTTTAACCACTCTTTTTGTGAGGTGATGCCTATCTCTTCATAGACCGTACTCTGGCCTTCTGATTGGTTCATTCTTTACAATACATTTTGTTGTTACTTTTGAAACTCCAGTAGCTTTATGAGCTTATTCCATAGTTCCACCTTCTTTTTGTATGTATACACAATTTCAGTAAGAATGCAAGTTTTTAAAACATTGTAACAAAATCAGTCATATGAAATTGAAATGGAGCATATATTGAAATTGTAATTGTCTTTGTGAACCTTTCCCACCATTATGAATGTAATAGCAGAAGAACAATGTGCACTATGAGTTTCTTGTGTTTTGGACTAAATTGTAATTTTAAGTTTTTCACTTGCAAAGTCATAGAAGTATACTATGACTCTGTGTTAATTTAGGGTAATGCAGCTTTGCTACTCATGCAGCTAAACAAAAAAAATCAAGCTTAACAAGAAATGTTGGCAGGACATGTCATTTTTGTGGCAGTTTTCGTGGAAGGAGAATATTGTCAAACATTACACTCTATGAAAGAAATGAAGAATGCATTAGGTGGAAAAAGCTCACATGTAAAAGAAGTTTTAAAGTTTTAATCTGTATGAGTGAGTGATGCTTGATCCTGAGAACTCTGGGAAGTTAAAACAGAGATGATGTTGTGTTACTAATAGCAAGAGACCAGGAGAATGCCAGTGTTGTCTATCCTGGCTGGAAAAGGGAGATTGATTTGGACTGGAAAGAAGGACTCATGTCTTTGCCTATGTCTTATGGGATTGCAACCACAGCAAGATACTGAAATATCTGGCTGGAGTTGGTTCTATATGTAACCAACAGCTCAAGAAAGAGAAATCCAGAAATCTAGTTGGAAAAAAAGGGGAGCAAGTGTACCAACTGTGCACTATAGCTGCATAAGGATGATTATTGAGTTTGTGTCAGTGAATGCTGTGGTCCATGTTCTAAGCATACAGTAGTAAAAGGAGGGTGTGAGATGGCCATCTATTAAATTCCTCCAAATTTTAGGAGGGCACCGAAGAGGATAGGATGCTTGTAACAGTAACAGAGTAATGAGCATGGTAAAAAAAAAAAATGGTTAGAAAAGCTAACTCACAAACACTGTCAGGGAAAAAGAATTTTGAGGAACTGTGGTGTTGATTGTGACTAGCAAGGTAAAATGGTTGAGAAGCGAGTGTTGGGTCTAAGATTTGGCACGAAGGTTGGTGGAAAGTTTTGTGGAAGTTTGGTGGAAACTAGTGTGAATCACATCAGTGTGGTCGATATGTGAGACTGTGATTTGGAAAGTGTCAGAGGAAATTCTAGGCAATAATTTTGCCTGAGTTGTTCACTGATCTCAAATGTGAAATAGAGAGATGGAGTGGAGCAGTTCTGGGAAGGGGAAGTGGGGTCAAGTGTTAAAATCCTCCAACACAAATAAGGAGGTGAAAATTATAAAAATTAAAATTAAACATACATTTTCAACAATGTACTCATCCTCCTTCATCCTTACTTCATCTGTATGGGTTTTACAATTTCATCTCATTCCTCTTTGGCGTACCTTCCTTCAAAATATAATCAAAGTGTTCTTTTCTTATTAATTCAGCATAATGCAACATCTATTCCCAGGGCAACTAAACCCCATGTGCCATTTAAGAAATCATTGTAAAGAAAGGGTGTCTTCGTGTGTGATAATTTTCAAGGAAAGAAAACATTAGATATATGCTGAAATTGTGAACTTTGTGACATCCTGAGGTCTCTGAGAATTCTGACATCTCCAGCAAGTGGCAGACACAATATTCAAGTGCCTGTAATTGACCAGTGTAGCACTTGACACCTGACACAGAGTTGACTACATGACCTGCAAGGTTAGATGGGTAGGTAGTACATGAAATCCTTATTTAAAGCTTTCTCTAGTAACTGGAATGACTGTGACATGAGGCTAAATCACAGATAACTGACTTCTTTAAAAATGCATCCAGAAATCTAACCCTCTAGAAAGGTCTGTATTGTGTACAGTATTACCCATTAACTTCAAGATGTGCCTTGCTTTTGTTCAGAGCATTGTGTGATTAGATTTTCTTTTAAGTTACAAATACATGATTGGAATTGTATTTCACAGCTACATCTTGCAGCATGGATGAATGACAAGATGGGTTGAACCTTAGTCTTTTTTTTTCCCCTCCATTTTTCCTTCTGGATTGAGATGATGCATTGCTATACAGAATTCCTCCCTGAATGCCACTCTGCAGTTATAACATGAAATAGAACTGCTAATAGATGTATGAGAAATTAGAGGTAGAAAAAATATATTACTTCATCATCTCCATGAACCTGACAGTACATCAGGGGCCTAAATTGTTCAGGAAGAAAGTTATCCTGAAAGGATTAGATATGATGCAATGAATTATGTAAAAATGAGTGAACACAGCTTTTATAGCTTAAAATTGTAGGAAGCCTGTATCTAATTTTAATACTGATACAGGAAAAAATAGCTTGGATCAGCTTTATGAATAACCCTGGTATTTCATTAGCATGTTCACCCATAGTTCTTGTACACATTATACTGACAATATTTGAGTTCCTGAGAACTCTAACATTACTAAATGTTATTAATTTCTTCCCTTTTTACCAGGAAATATTTCTAAGCTAGCATTCAGGTCACTGACTGTAAACTTTTAGAATTGTACCATGTATACCAAAACCTTAAATAACCTCAAATATTTTAATCCTTTGGAAGTTTACACTTCAACCAAGAATTTTGCTTAAGATTTGCTCCTTTGGAGATATGTCTTCTTGCAGTCATTAAGGAAGGAATTCGTGAAGACTACTTAAAATTAATTTTTGCCCCAGGCCTGTAAATTCACCATGGTAGAACTGGTATCTATCTTCATAAACTGTAACTGTTCCCAGTTACAGTTTATGCTTCAGATTTTATTCTAGTCCACACAGGTCAACACCGTCTATATAGGGATCTCTTGAAGTTATGACAAATTAAAGTCGGCTCATTTCACTTGATTTCCTTAACTTGCTGAAATTTCATTATCATTTTGGGAGTCAGTACTAATCTGCATTTCTTTTGATCTTGCTTTTAATTTACAGTAGAATTGAAATCAGAATAGGACTAATTTTAATACTTACTTTTTAAGAGAAAGAGAGCAAAAAAGACTTTTACAGCTCTAGCTACTTTAATTTTCTTTTTGTGATATTTTTCAGTTAGTTAAGTTCAAGCTTCATTTTCATGTAAATCCAAACCTCCAAATTTCATTATCATTATTAAAGGCTGTTTATTCTGTTTCTGAAAAAAAAACCCTGTCTCATTGCTGTCACCATAATATGAATGATCAAAGAAGAGTAATTGTAGCATTTCTTTTAGGAATCCTGCCCTCACTAAGCCCATAGGATTTGTTTACCCTCTCTTACCAACCAACATTTGTACCCATATGTTGAGATGGCAGCATGCCTCCCTCATGATGTACTATGCCAGTTTCAATGGGATATAGATGCCAAACACTGTTTAAATAAGGAACTAGCATAATGCTGAAAATACCATCTGTTCTGTAAAATTTTTCTTACTCTGTGACAGGATCGCTGTACTGAACTTCCATGTGTTAATCACATTTTTGATACACAATAATGAAATCTGAATACCTGAACAGCTGAAATGTCTGAGCATCCGTGATATCTACAGTCTTACCAGGAATTGTGGAAGCTTTATGTTGTATGTTTGGAAGCCATTTTTAAGAACGTGGGACACCAAAATGCATTGGTGAATGTAGTGCGTCCATGAAGCAACTCATGCATGATAGTGACTGTGTCATGCAAAAATCAGCCTTCAAGGATAAGTATTTACTATTATCATGCCCCTTCTCATGGGAAAATCTACAGAGACCAGTATGGGGAAAACTTCTATAATGATTCTTTCAGTGAGTTCAGATGTGTCAGCTTGAGGAGCAAGGTCTGTTCTCTCTGGATTCCTTACTTATGGATTGCATTAATCTTAAATTTGTCAGGTGGCTAAGGTTCAATTCCAGTGCAAGCTACTGATTAGAAATCTTCCTAATCAATCAGCTAATTGACTTGAAGTCTCCATTTCTCACTCCTCTGTTAAGGTATCCAACCATTTCCATCTATTTGGCTATGTTAATGAACAAATTATTTTTTTACTGTGTTGTAATTCCATTTGATGATATCTGAAAAATTACAGGTTTCTGAACAAACAAGTATTGTTGTGTATGTATACAGATGAACATGAATACAGCAACATGGCATTTTCTAGAAAATACTGACTTTTGTGAATGGTGACAGCTGTCTGTATTAAAACAGGTTGTATGTGATTGATCCCGAACTGAAAATAGCTGCTCTGAAAAATGCGTATTTTTTCTGAAGAGCGTTGTGTCAAAGAACATTTCTTCTAACTCTTTTGGGTGTGAGACACATAGGTCATCTTTGTTTCAGAAAGGGCAGAAAGATACTTGGTCTAACATAGTTTTGCATGAAATCCAGTGATTTTTTTTATAACTATGAATCCCATTGAAAAAGTAGGTTTCTGAGGGACCTATTATATTATTCTTAACAAATAAAGTATTGTGTATAATATTGCTAGAATTTTTAAGTTTTTGTAAGTATTTTAAATTGTGTGATATGAGCCAAAAATATAAAACCAGATTAAAATTTAATTGAGCATGTTTTAATACATATTTTCTGTTCCACTCAAGTGAATTCTATGATCTCTGTTTTGAGTATGAAGTCCATTATTTACATTTGTTTTTTTCCCTGTTTCCTTCTTGTTTGCTGAATTCTAGTACTAGATCTTCATCCAAGAAAACAAGTTTGCATTTGCATTTGCATGAAGTTTTTGAGTATCCGGATTTTGAAATACTTGCTGCTCTACAGAGGTAGATTAGGAAATTATTTTGGTTTTTGTCGTGGAGTTTTGTTTTGTTTGGTTTTCACTGAGGCCTAGACAGTAGAACAAATGAAGGGGAAAGGTCTCTTGAGACTTTAGAGATGTCACTAAAAACATTTCTGTGTTTTACGAGTCCAAATTTTTGCCTCCTATATCTTCCTGCTTTCTTCATTCTATCATCGTAGCTAGCCTTTAGTTTTGCCTTTTTGCTTTGTTCTGCTCCTGGAACGGAGTCTTTTCCCAAGGACGGGTGCAGATAAAAGAATCTCTTTTCTGCTGAGCTTGATGGAGGAGTTAGTACCTTTACACTGTCTCTGTAAATAACATGGGGTGGTTGTAATTAGCTGTAGTTGTCTGCATCCAACAGAAAGTAATGTTGTCTGCATCCAACAAAGGCAGTAATGTTGGACAGGATAGCACTCTCACTCTGTCCTGCTTCTCTAGGTCTGAAAAGCACTCAGCGGGTTTCTCACTTCATCATTTTCCATGAAACGGTGAGTTTTTCTATGTTGAAGGCTGTGTATATGTTTTGAATATAAGTTTACATATGTATATTAAAAACATTTAAAAGTGAAAGGAAATGTGACTCTTACCTACAAAGCAGGATATCTAAGTGCCACATAATAATTTTCAGTTGGGAGAAGATATGATCCTTATTGAGTGGAAGTAAATGTGTGAGATCACTTAAAATATTCCCTTTGTTACACTATTGCATATTTAAGATTCTCAGCTCTCTAGTCTATCCATATCTCTCCATAAGGCTTCTCTACTCTGAATTGAGTCCACAGCTCTTCCTAATTAAGTATTGTAGGCAAACTTAATTAACGTACATTTGATTCCTGTGTCCAGTTTATTTATAAAATCATTAAAGGGCACTGGGCCTAAAACCGGGCCTGGGAATCTCCACTGATACTGACTGCCAGCCTGATGTAACCCCATTTATTCTCACTCTTTGAGCCAGACCTCTCAGACAGTCATTCACTTGTCTGGGCAACCTAGAGCCAGTTGCCAATGGACCATGATCAGATGGCTTTTGAGTATGTCCGAGGATGAGGACTCCACTGCCTCCCTGGGACGTTTTCTGTTGCTTGGCCTCTCTCACAGTCAAAAAGTATTCCCTGGTGTTCACTGCCTCTTGTTCCCTGTCACTGCTGCCTCTTGTTCTGTTACTGGGCGCCACTGAAAATAGCCTGGTTCCATCTGCTTTCGACGCTCCTTTCAGACATTTGTAATGGTTGATGGGATTCCGCCACTTCAAGCCTTTTTTCCCCCAGGCTAAACATTCCTACCTCTCTGCTTTTCCTCATAGGAGAGATGCTCCAAGCCCTTTATGGTCTTAGTGGCCTTTTGCTGGGCTTTCTCCAGTATGGCCTTTTCTTTCTCGTACTGGGTAGTCCAGAACAGTACTCCAGGACAGCCATAAAAGGTCTTGAAAACCTTCTAGTTGGCTTGAGTGTTTGGTAAGAATAAACCTACAATTTAGAATCACCACTTGGTTTTTTTTCCATAATTTCTTTTAGAAGTTTGGCTGTTCTGTTTTTATGTGCCACTATAAGGGTTACAGAGACTGTTGCAGTTGTCTATGCGATATGCAAATACCAGTCAGCTTTCATTCTGCAAACTCACATGTGTTGCTAGCAGGGAATTACTATTTAAAGAAAGGAGGCAAAAGAAGTTTAAAAACCAGCTATCCCTAAATAAAAAGATAAATTAAGGAAATATCTTATTTCATAGCCATACCAGGCTACCACTTAATTGTTAATTTTTGTCTTTGCTCACTGAGTTTCTCTGTGTAATGAAAAGTTTTTTATTATAGGTCACCATTTATCTGGGGATTTTACTTTGTTCAGGATTAATCCTTTATAAAGTATTAATTCTGATGGACTGTGCTGTAAAATAAAGACCATGGAGATGCTTCATATTTTGTTTCTTTTAACTGGATTACTCCTATATCAAGTATTTGGTTTTTTTATTTAGAAGCAAGTATCAGCCTTACAAGTAATATTTGCTTCCCCAGTATAATGAAGCCCATTTAAATAAATACCTGATATAAAAATAATCCCGTTAAAACTGAACAAATGAACTCTACACCAGTCTCTCAGAGTTCTAGAAGACCCTGACTGGTAAATACTTGATTAATGAATAATCCTTTTAAATGAATAAAATTTGTGTGCCAAATAGAGAAGTGAATTACAATCATTTTAAGACTTGTTATAGGAAAGTTACAGATGAAGAAATCTGTGCTGATAATTTATGAGAAAGCATGATGACATTCTCTTTTGTTTGATAACAATAAGCCTTTTATAAGTATAGTTTCAATTACTTTTTTTCAAAAATATATTAAAAGGATTTATATCCATGTCATGTAATATTCGAAATATTAATGAGAAAAAGTGGACATAGATGTATGGTAGTGAAGCACTAATATGATAAAATGGAATGTTTTCTTATTTCCATTTCATTGCATCTGACTTTGAAGAAATTTAATACCTTTTTTGTTTTATGTCATCCTAAGAATTTATCCTAGCAGTTAACCTTTTAGCCAATATAGGTCACACAAAATTAGATCATTTAAATTGAAATTCTTTAGAGAAACATAGGTGTTTTAATGAAAATTAGAAATCTTGTTTGCACATTCAAGGACATATTACAGTGTTTTCTATCCTTTTTAGTCTGGGACTTTTTCCAGTCAAAAGCAAAAGCAGAATAAATATTTTAAAAAAATCTATTTCATATATATATGAATGAGTCCGTGAAAAAAACTAATAGTTAATTGTGAAAGCTCATTAAAACAGATCAAATCAAAGTAAACTAATAAGCAAAGAACCTGTGCCAGTGAAAACATATGACTGTAAATAGATTTTGCCTCAAAACTGCTACTGGCGTCTGGATGACAGCATTCCTCACAGTTGTTCACAGAAAGGAACCAAATGAATTTAGCCAAAATGAATAAAACATAATGCTGTGGTCAGGTTGTGTTTGGTAAGGGAGGTGAGAAGGGATGAGAAGGTTTTGCATGCCTTCAGACTACCTGTGAGTTTCTTTATTTGGCAAGCAATTAGACTATGAGCAGCTGGAAACCTAGAGCTAGCAAGGGCCCATGTGACTCCAGATTTAAGAACAGAAAAAAAAAGGTTAAAGCTTTAGTTGCATCTTCCTTTTGTTTCTTGGCTGCATTGGAATGACCATATTGTCCTTTCCTGAAGACCAGTTTTAAGATTTAAAATCATTAGTCGCTTTTACATATGTAAAGGTCTTAAGAGATAATATCTGAATGAGTAGAAAGGTGGATTTGCATAATGATGTAAAACTGCCATTTGATTTACTTTTAAAGGTGTCTTCATTAACAAGGCTTTTGAAAGTAGAAGAAAGTGCAAAGAGAGGTGGTTTTACTTGCAAGGAAGTGATGAAAATATACCCTGTGTTCAGATAGAAATTCTTATAGTTAGGCTTATTAAAATTATAGTTTTAACATGTAATTATTTTCTTCTCTCCCGTGGAGATTTTCCTTTATTTTTTGAAAGTTGTTTCTACTTTGCTCTTTTATTTTTTCTAAACAAATAAAAAAATTCTTGCAGAACACATAGAACATAATTTCAGCCCTATCTTCATGAGTTTGTCAATACAAAAACTCGTAAGAGTTTGAGAATAAGCTGCCTCCAAGGTAAGTTAGGGTTCAAGAGTGATTTGATTTTTGTAACCAAAGTAGTATAGATTCGAAGTCTGAAGGTCATCATAACTAAATGGAAATTATGCAGACGGCATAATATCTGCCATCTGTACGTGGGAGTGAGAAAGACATTTCTACAACTCTGGCTAAAAATAGCTGTGTCATTGGCTGGAGGAAATTTGCTATTGGTTGATTGATAGACTTAATGAATTTCCCCTGGTTTTCGTCTCAACTTTTCTTCTATTTGGCCTATTTGATGTCATCCAATTTGTGCATGACAGTAAACCAGGATGGTTTGGTTTATTATGTATATATTACAGTGTTTATTGTGTGAAAGGAGAGAACACAAGCAAGGAAATTAATTCTGATTGTGCCTAGGAATAATGGAAAAATTATTTTCTTATTAATTTCCACGTCATTCCTGGAATTATGTGGACTAGATTTGTGATTATCACCAATTTTCCGCTATCCATTTGGATACTTGCTGTTCGAACCTGATAGTAGATCAGTATAGTATGCCAGGTATTTGTTACATTGTTATTGTTTACAGGAACTAATGTAGTCACAAGCGTAGTAACTAGAACTGGAATTTTTAAGAGACCTTGAAGAAACAGTGATATTTATAACCTTGAACTGCTTTTGAAAATCTTGTCATAAGTGATTTAATTTAGAAATCTTCAATAATCTTGTTTAAATTCTCTTTTCATTCACTACTGACAAAGAAAGGTTTAGAAGGTAATATTAATTTATCTGGTTCATGGAGGGTAATATTGGCAAAAGCTTGTCCCATCAGGTATAAACTGTTATAACAATTAGGAAGTTCATTTGAAAATGTTTTAATTGTCACTCTCATTTAGCAAGAAATCCAATGGCTATTAATACATTAACTAGGCCCGCTGAAACTATTTTTTTAATCTTTACATGCAGAACTGCTTTTGAGTTTTGTCTGCTTGCTTATTTTATACAGTCATTGCGACTAAAGCCTTTTGGCTTTTTAAGTTTATTCCATAGGTCTGTGTTGTTTGTTTTAGCAATGGAGAATTTTACTGACTTTATTCACATAGTGAGTGCTGACCAAAAAATCAGAGATCATAGAAAATGGTACAGAAAGGGATCTGAAGACATGCTGTTAAGAAGAACCAAGGGAGATTTAAATCTGTGCAAACTATTCCTGGCAGGTATCTTTCTGACTTGTTCCAAAAGTTCTGTATTGATGGAGATTCTCCAGCTAACATATTCCATTACTATTCCAGTCCTTCCTTATCTTCATCATTAGAAGTGCTTTCCTGATTTTTGTCTCACTCTCCCTTGCACTACTTTAAGATCACTCGGTGTCTTGTTCCTGGTGAACAAATGTGCACAGATCTGTTTGACTTCGCTATAATTTTTTAATGTATCTTTATATCATAATCTACACCTTGACCTGACTTCTGTGGAAAAGGCATTACCAAATCAGTCAGTCATTCCCCACAGACCATGGGAAAGCCTCAGCCCTTGGAAATCTAGGTCATCATTTAGGAAGGAACATCCATGGCTGAGAGCTCACTTTGGCTGTTTTATAGACTCTTGAGCTGTCTGGAAGAATTCCCTTTGGTTCATTTCTGGTGGCCTAACCAACCAGCTGATATTTAAACATTTCCTACATAAACGAGACTTCTGACTAGGGATCATCTAGTAGAGTTTCCAGTATTTTTGTGCTGTATGTCAGTGTAACCTCTAAAATGGATCGCGTTGCAGGCCTACAATTGCAACCACATAAACTATGCAATTGCATTTGCTTCAAGGATTAGACACTCCTCCCTTGCTGCTTCCATTGTTTTCTACTGCTGTATCCCAGGTCACTCATCAGTCTGACTGTGTAAATTATGGGGTTTGAAATAAAGTAGTTTTGCAACAGCATGGTTTGAGGGGTCCATAATACTTCAGAGTCACTGTAATTTTAATTTTCAGGAAGTCTGAATAAAGACATTTACACATAAAAATTAAGGCTTAATCTTAAATTTAATATGTCAGTAATGGAAGTTTGCAAAATTTGAGAATTTTTAATTGTTTCACAACTGAGCAATGGAAATTCTGGGAAACTGCACCAGAATATTCTGCACACATCATGGAATTTTTTTCAAACGCCAAGGACTGCTGTAAAGAGAGAAAATGAAACAATCTAATGTATCTCTAAAAAATAGTTTTCACCTAAACTGTAAAAATATGTGTAAAAAAGAAATAGGTCTTTCATTCCGAACATTGTCTTTTTAATGGGGAAAAATGTAAAACATCTCTTTTCTTGTCAGCTTTCACCCTTTGCTCCTTTTTTGTCTCATCCCTGGAGGGATTTATGTGATAGTTCATCCAGTGGTTCTACTAGAAGAGTTGTTGTGGTGTTAATTGGCATGATTAGAAGCAGATCGTGTATGCTGAACTCAGGATGAAGGACTGCTGCACATCTCACTAAACAGCTGAGTTTACATTTCTGCCATACTGTGCTGTACAGGCATTGGGCAGAATTGCAGTGCTCAGAAAAGACTTTTCTACCTGCATTTCCAGATGCAAGGAAGGTTCTGTGATGGCAAGAGCCACCATAAAATGGTGAAAAAGCTTCTTAGTCAGCTAACTACGGTAGTGGAATTCCATTCTATGATGGAAGATCAAAGAATATGGAAAGGTGTTCTCATCCCTGTTTACATGGGTAGTAGGCCAAACAGACATGCTTTTTCCTTCTACAAATCAAATTGAGGGAGTGATAGCTAAAACCAGATCTGTTAATCAACTAACGGAAAGAGTCAAGTATGATGACTATTAACTCTTTGGTCCCAGAATTTAACAATACTTGTTTGTCAACAGCTGTGTTATATCAGACAGCCTAGAAGCCTTATGTCAATTTTTATGTATTTTTTCCAACACAAAGAAAGTTAAATTTGGTATTATGCCTAAAGTGATTCAGAAATTCAAATGACACTGAAAGCTGTAGTGTTAAAACTAATTCTCATTTCTTCAGTGTGATATTTCTGTGCTGTCACTCCTATAATTTTTTTCTTTTTAAACAATATCAGCTACTATTTATACACTTAGAATTTCCGGCCAGATTACTGTGGAAGGTTGTGGTACCCACATGTACAAAATAGTATAATCATGTTCTATTCTTTTTGGAACAAATTTGTTACACACATTGTCAGATGAGTCATTTTGTTCATGTCAGATATCTGAAAATAATGGAAAGATGCCAAAGTAAAAGCCCAGTAATCCATGCACTGGTGTAATGGAGCAAATGAAATGCAAAGCTCTTGTACAGGTCCAATTTCAGTACCAAATGCTTACCTGTCAGTCAGCAAAATTGTCCCTGAATAAAAATGAGCCCTTCTGAGAGGGAAAGGATTTTAATATACATCAAATTCTTTGAATCTCTTGTGAGGTAGAAGTTGTTTTGAGGAAGAAATGCTGAAAGGGAAATCTTAGTTCAAGCTAGTTCAAATCACACATGTATTGCTGACTGTGAGAGGTCTGGGTTTATCCTCCTTGTTTGGTATCTCTAGCTCCTTGGATGGACGGATGATTTCCCTCAGGTCACAGCAAATCTGGCCAATCACTGATTTAAAAGTTTTAGACAGGTAACATGCAGACTTTTGGAGGCATCTGTGTTTAGTCTGTGAAAGACCTGATTAAAACTTTAATTCATGAAATGCCAACATAAGAGGTATCTTTGCATGTATCACAGTTATGATTTGCCGTGACTGAAATGTTTTTGAAGTGCTGTGCAGCTGAGTGTGCTTCTACCATTAAAGTGACCACTGGGAGAACATGTTTTGCTACTGAGATGTCCTCCTGTGGTCCAAAACATGAAATATTAAACATAGTATTTATCTTATGTAGCTTCAGAGTTGAGGCTGCCATAGCTCTACATGATCTTGCTTTATGAAGTCACGTTTCCTGTGCATTTCAATAGTGTGTCCCAGTAGCGTTTTCCTGTGCTGAGGGTGCGAGAGGCTAACTGGAGTCAATATAGCCATTGACAGTCAGTCACGACTACTTCTCTAAAAGTTAATGTATTGAGAATGAGCCAGCACTTCAGGAGTGAAGGGAAAATGAAATGTGCAGTATGAAAAGTGATAATAAATAAATTGAACAAAGCTGCGTATACTTTTGGGTTATGACTAGTTGAAGTGGAGATTAAATGCTCTGAACCGATGCATGGAAACAAAGAGCACAATACTGAATTCATTTTAATCCTCTGGTTTAAGTGGGTGTGCCTTCACTTCTGGGGCTAGAAATAATCATACTTGTATCAATCTATATTGTGTGACTTTTGTAAGCTGTGAAAATAGTATTTTTCACTGAATTGTCACTTATTATTGTTCATTTGTGGCCACTAACATAGAAAAATGTCGCAGCTACAATGTCAGAAGAATAGGGACAATTTGATGTTTTCTTTTGATGCTGTTTGTTGATACCTAGACCACTGCAGCTTGATTGCCTAACATTAAACCTATAATAACAGTGCAATCATAGCAGTATCATCATGAATGTCGTTACAATAGAAACAACATTTACACGGCTTCAGAATGGTAATTATCAAAGTTTTTGTCATGAAGCGCTTATTTGCTAGCATTGATCTGCCCCGGTCAGTTGTTAGCTCTTCTCATCTGAGGTGTATCGATTGTATAATCAGTAGATAGAGGCTGCGGGCAGATGAAATTCAGTGTTGTTGGGCAAATTATTGTCTGCTTGCCTGTTGACCTGGACCCTGCTGGTTGTACCTTAGACAGTCGTGGGATTATGACTCATTTCAGTGACCCTACTCTGACAGAGAACTCCATATTATTATAAAAGATAAATGGCATCCTTCTTTACTGTGGATATGGTTGAATGCAGGTGTCAGTGTGTAGCGAAACTGAAAATCTTGTGCAGCAGTGTTCCTTGGCTTTCCTTCAGGTTATTTTCCTTTTTCAGTATAAGGAAAGTTATTGTAGAGTTGCCACACATTTCATATCCTCATATATGACATCCATTTATAGATATAGGATGTGTAAGCACAGTGTTTTTCATTGGTCATTCAAGAATTCTACTTGCTGGGCTGTAAGATATTGATAAAATTCAAACACAACTTCTGCCAGGAGGACCAAACTAATCATTACCTCTAAATATATACTTTTAAAACTGAGGCCAATAGACCACTCTCGTGATGAGTAATTTTGCAAACTAATATCTCATTTGCTTTTTTTATCTGTAGCATTACTATGAAGAAACTAAGTAATAATGCAAGTAAATGTGTGTGAGAGATAGCCAGTAAACTGTATATCAGTTCAGTAAATCTCCTATGTAAAGTTCATATTGGAACTTCTACAGCAGTAAGGGTTACTCATGTACAGGGCAATTAGGAAGGAGATTTGCATTATCGTTATTAGCAGAGGGAAAACCCTCCTGACTCAAATGACAAGAGGTGATGTAGAAACCGTGAATACTTTTACATCCCTCAGTAAAACTACCTGGGCTTGGCTAATGTACTGTGCTCTCTGGTGGTGATTGTACCATTGTATTGTAAAGGTCAGTCATTACCTGTGCATTGTATTTAAACCACCTGCTCACAGCAAGTAATTGTATTTGGATGACCAGCAGTTTTATATTAATTGCCAAGTCCTGCTGAAGCCATGATAAGAATACTGAGCACTTACACAGCAATTTGCAGTTCAAAATGCTCTAAAAACATAAACTAATTACTGTTATGCTGAAAAATCTATAGATGATTCCATATAGCTTTGAACATACATTTTTTGACCTTTGTTTGATTGCAAGAAACAATAGATCTACCTTTAAAAAAGAAAGAATGCAAATGGCTGGCTGGAAGTGCACAATTACTGTAACTTCTAGAATAATTGCCCAAGAAAGGGAGTCTTTGCAAAGCGCCATTATATTTAAATTGAATGAAATAACTATTTTGCAAAAATAAGGAAAAAACCTCAATGTGAAATTGATATTTCTTGCTCAGTAGATATGTATCATGATCAGAGTGTATCATGAACAGAGAAGGTAAATAATATACCAGATGAGAAATAAAGCAAAATGAAGAATGAGGGATGATAGGCACTTCTGTGGCACTATGGCTTGTCTACTAAAGAGAAAATACATATATCAGAAACCATGTTAAAATAGATATAAACTGTGGCATGAAGGGAAAAAAGTAAATATGGTCATCCACACATACAGGTTTATATTTTGGTTGGCATTTTCAGTAAACATATAGGTCTTACAAGAAATAAAAACATACATTTTTTGTAAGAGCAATAATTGTAGTCACGTGCTTATTAAGGAAAATGAAGGTTTTTCAAGATCTTGCTATTATAAACCATTCTACAAGAAAAAGCCAATTCTTAGCTGGTAACTTAGTGGACTAATTAGAGGAGAGTATGACAGTTTCATGAATCTCTTAATCCTCTTGGAATGTTCTTGAGTTCGGCAGCATATTCCTATAACTCTTCTGCCAGAGATTCATATTTCTGTGACTGAAGGCATATTTTAATACAGTAGAGATCCGTCACATTGGCTCAGACTTCCTTGAAAACCAGGTTGTAAGAAGGAACTTTGAGATTTTGTAAAATCATGAGATACTAAAGTGAAAATGTGAGATGGATAAATGAAGTGTTTCAGCTGAAACAGTTGAAGGATTCAAGAAGAAGAGATGATGACTCAGGAGCATCAAGTATTCCAGGAGTACTGAAGGTTTCCTGCCACACTTGGTGTTTGCAGGGCTGGTGAAGTTTCAACAGGCGTCTGAGAAAGGGTAGGTGACAAATTAGTTCGTACAATCGTAGCTTGTATCTCCTGATTATGTATTATATGTGTTAGCCAGTAAATAATTGATTTGTGCTTTTAGCTGCTTATATACTGCTTGCAGTTCTTTTATAGACAATAAAATTTGCCTCAACAAAATGATCCGGAAAGGGAGATTTCCAGGCATCCCAAGTGTAAAGTCAGTGGTGGTGGCACCATGTGTTCAGTAGTGTCCAGTCCTTTCCAAGATTGTCTGCTGGATTTAACCACCAGTTGCTACCCTGGAAGGCAAGTAGCCAAACCCCTGATGTTTTGATTCTAACTTATTTGGTCTTCAAATTGAGATCTGGTCTTTTTATGAAGATAGCTTTGGAACATGACAAAATATTTTTATTTTTCCCAGGAATAATCAGTCCAAAATAACACGAGTTAGTTGTGTTCACTACAAAACCATAGCAGTTTTTGTTTCATTTTTGTCAGGAGGTGAAAATCCTCTCACAAGATATTTTCCAAGAATTTGGAACATGGAAAGATTATAGCATTTTTATGAAATATTTCAGGGTCCTCTATAATCTCATTAACTCATCTAAATTATGTTCATTTTGATGTGTTGATTTCTCAGCTATTTTGAGATTTAAAGATTGAAATCTGTGTGGAGAGATCTTATTTGCAAACCTGGCAGTAAAACTGTATTAAGATTCTGAGGGAGGCTCTTCAGATACAATTCTGTATGGGGAAAAAAAAATCTAAACATGGTGATTTTTATTGCAAAGGAATTTATCATATCTTGCATTTTGGAAAGGCTGATTAAATATTTCCACTATGAAAAAAAAATTAAGGATATAGTATCAAAAGATATAACTAAAATGTTTGCTCGAGGCAAGCTATAACAATATGAAAAAGCTACTTTATCACAAGAGTGACCTCAAGCAAGTCAGAGCATCAGCCTGCTTTACTTTATTATTTTTTTTCTCTGTGTGGGAATAAATGTCAAATTTCTTAAGCAACTGCAAGAAAATATTTTTGCAGGTTGGTCGATATACGGAATGGTGTCATAGGAAAATTCTCTCAGCAAAGAGAATGTGAGCACAGATGACCACCTGTTCGTTGCTAGGAAAGTATTAGGAAGCTCAATATTCTCTAAAGATGTATGCCAGCATGAAATCAGTTCTAGAGTTCAGGTATCTCCTTTTGAATATTAAAAGTTGCAACTCTAATCTCCTTTTCTCGATTTTATTTCTCTAATTTCCGTAACATCAATGTATTTTAAAAAATATCAGTGAGATCATAGTTACTATGTCCTCTTTATTCTGAATTTCATGATTTGACTTTTGCAGATTCTCCCATAAAGCAACAGTTTTTTTCCATTTCAGGCCTTAGTGAAAAAGTACTGTAACTGTTGACTGAATAATTTCATTTCTTTGTCCTCCACATTTGAAATTTAATTTTATATTACATTAGCTGTCTCAGGGGTTTCATCCTGTGGCTGCCTGTTTAATGCAAGGGCAGGGCTGAGCAGGATGTAACTTCACAACAGCTCACATTTGCTCTGAATAAGGTTCAGAATGAAGCTCACAGTTCTTTATTAAAATCCAGTATATCTGGTATTAAAAAAAAAAAAATCAATGAGATTACATGCTGATTTGTATTGTTCAAAGTTTTCTTACCTTTCTTATACTGTAAAAATTTTAGCTAGACAAATTATAATAAAGGTCAGAATTTCTTTTACTAGCTCTTTTTCTACTAGTTTCTGCTAGTTCTTACTGGGTAATTTATCCAAAATAATTTCATTTATATAATGTCACTTTTACATTAACATGAGTCTCAAGAAGATTAAAGGGGAAAGAAAAAGTGGTGATTAAAGTAGAATAAAAAAAATCTTCATTTTCAGTTTTGCATTTTGTTGGCAACCGAGAGATGTATCAATTAAAAAATTACTGAAGTGAGTTGTTCATATTGGTCTATTACATTACTTTTTGAGGGATGTAAAGTAAGTAGAACATTCATATTTTGATGGAGTACATAGTCAAATATTTTGATTTCAAAAGTCTATTTAAAGGTTTTAGGTTTGACAAGATGTAAGTCAGATAACTAATCTCTTGATAGTACTTGAAGCAGGGGAAAAAAAGCCCTCAAATCCTCTCAGAATACTTGTGGAATTTTTGTAACCATTAATTGTATGCATTTTGACATATTCCCAAGTTCTACTGTATTTTTAACTCAGACATATTGTCTTACAAGGGTATCTTTAGCTGTGGCTATTGCAGCTCATTACATTACTAAATCAAGACTATTGCAGCCCTGTGATGTTGACAGAAAGTTAAATCTGCTCTGGATAGTCAGTTGAACAAATTGAATTAGACAACTATTATTTGATTAACTGTTAAAATCATACAAAATGGGTCAGGGGAGGCAATTGGTTGTGTTTTCTGGTGGGTTTTGTGGGTCTTTTGTTGGTATGGGATGTTTTTCTCTACTTAGGAATTATTCTACCTCTACTGCATTCTAGCCACCTTATCCCAAGAACAGAGATATAGAATAAAAAGAATCTTTAAAAGGCACCATGATAAGACAACCCAGCTGAGCTTGCCGAGTAGCATTTTTTTGGAGATTTGGAATATGTTTTAGGAAATGCCTGCTTTTGTCTTATAGTCATCTCTTGCGATTTATTTTCTTTAGCTGACACTGAAAAGAAGGCTCTGGTCTGCGTGGACCTTTGGTCTGACCCAGAGGGCCACTGGGTCAGAGAGAACTGGAAGTCGTTATGAGGAAAGTTTGCAAAATAATTAATCATTAGGTATATGGGGGTGGCTACTTTGCTGTTTTTCCCCCAGTGTTTTCTTTTAAATCAATTTCATTTCTCCTGATAAAATGTAAAGGTGAAACACAAACCATGTGCATCTTAAGAGTTTCCTTCTGTTTTAATCTACTAATGCTGTAAGAATGTAGTGTGTAAAAGCTCTGCACTTACAAAAAAAGCACAAACAGATAGTTGTTATACATGTGTAAAAACCAGCCTTATTTATACATACATAGGCTTGGTTTATGAGCATAAGCATTCAAAAAGAGAAGAATAAGCAGGAGGGCAATAATATGCTGGAATAGAAACTGTCTACTTAAGTATCTGACTGCAGTAAATGACATACTTTTCTTTTTTATTTTTTTTTAATTGGTTTGGGGTGGGTTTTGCTTGGTTTTGCTTTTTGAAGTTTTTTGTGCGTTTGTTTCTTTGTTTTGTTTGTTTGGGGTTTTCTTTCTGTGAAAATTCATTCCTTACTTTCCCTGGGATCCTTTGGATGCTTTTGCTACATGAGCCATGGCTGATTTTGATGTACTTCAACAGTCCCAAATTCATTGTTGCATTTATTTCTACTGTGAGGTGGATTACAGTTCTATCTGATTTTGAGAAAATGCGATGGTATTTGGGAAGATAATTGGCATTTGTGAAATAAAAAAGCTTTGTAAAGCATTTCAAAATTATAGCTGAAATATGAGCTGTAAAGTCTTAAGTACTTCTTGCTCTCTTTCATTTTTTTACATAAGGGGGACCCAAACACTAAATCTGGATTAAGAGAAGTAGTTTTGTTACTGTTTTTCTACTTTGCTCTCGGAGTCTTGTTTTACTGAGGTTTTTATTGGTGTGTCAGCAAAAAAAATGACAATGGCAGTGGTCCACCTGACCTGTAAATACAGTGTCACCAATGGCACTTATTCTAAAGCTTTTTAAATGTGGCTAAAGCATTTCTTTATGAAACCCTATAAGCAAGACTTTTACTATTATTGTGAGTTGATTATTTATATGAATTCCAACTTAAAGGTTTTCCAAGAGTGCCTCCGTCAAGTTGAAACATTTCAGTTTTACTCATCTTTTCACCTAATAGTACATCCCACTGACTGAAAGCTGAAGGATCATTTTCCCTGTTGCCCATTACTTTAATCCTTCCTGTAATTCCAGAGAGCGCCACTGGGAAAGCCCTTTATTGTATACTGTGGCAGTGACCTGCACACCAGAGAGAGTCAGGGCTCTGGGAGAGGCTGACAGGACTTGGTCAAGACTCTGAGATTCCGTGTTAGGCTAAATTGACAGACTTGTTTGGATGTACAGACTGTTTTACATAAGGTTGTTGTAGGAAAGGAGAGATTCCCAGATAACACATCTATTGATAGAATACATAAAAGCTGCTCAAACAAAGCTGGGAAAACAAGGTGCTGGGCTTGTTTGATTTTCAGTGAATTTATTTGAATGCCCAGAGAAGGAGATTGAAGTGCAACAAAATAAGGAGAGGTCAGAGGCATGGGAAGAAGCTGCAATATTCTGCAAGTCTGTGAAACTCAATTTTTGGCAAAATGAAGATTTTTTTTTCAATATACAGAATTTACTTCATTGTCTGAAATAATCTCCTTTAAGAGCTGTACAAATACGGAAGAGCTTCAGAGAGTGAAATTTGGGAAATGACTGGTGGAGGGTTGTACAGTTCCTATGACTGATTCTGAACTGAAAGAGCACACAAGTTCTTCTAAATGGTGTTCAGCAATGCATATAGTATCTTAGAAAAATAGACAGGAGAATGTTATAGCAGTCATAAGATAGACAATTCAGTTAAAAGGCTAATCTAGAAGGTGAATTGCAGTGATGAAAATGAGCTAATGTAGAATAATGTTTTACAAGAGCCTTTAATAAAAGTTCTTGCTTTTTTTTATGTGTGATTATGCAAATCTTCCTCCTGAAAATTCTACATTTTATGGAAATAGAGAGAGAGTGTATACTTGCAAAAATCTGATAAAGCCAAATAATTTTTCAGAAAAGTGATAAAAGAAGCTTCATTCAGGTGGCACTGTAAATCTGCCATGCAGTGACTTCCCATGTCATTTGTGAGTCTCGATATGATTGGAGAGCTCAGTGCTGCTGGGAGTTTTTTTGTTATCGTCGATCGTGCTTTCTCTTTTGTCAGAATCCCTAGCATTTTTTCTCTCTGTGTCTGAATGTGATAGCTAACAGACTTTATCACGCTGTCGCTGGGTCAGCAAGATCTGATGCAGTTGGAGACTTGTTTACTGTAAGTCTGTCATAGAAGAGCTGCTTATAGCAAATAATCTCATTCATTCAGTTCAGATTAAATGGGGAGATAGAAGTATTTTGGTTCCTAAGTAATTGATTTAAAAATGCAAACTTGGGTAAACAGAGCTATTTAATGAAGTCAGCTGTGACTTGAGACTAAGGAAGAGAGTTGTAGAATTTTTCTAGGATGAACTTGCAAAATCAGTTTGTAGCACACATCAGAAGGAAAGAGGAATAATTTAATGCATTTTCCAGAAGTACAATGGTACTGAATATGAGGGCAAAACCCGAATGGAATAAGTAATGTGATGATAAATTTCAGGTCCAAATCTTTGCCAAACTGAAATTCAAAGACCTTCCTTATTCAAGACCATACATACTCCATCACTAAACTCTTAAAAGAAGTGAGTCATGGAGTTGGAGGCTGATCAGTATTTTAAACTGGAGAATTACAGGCCCATTAACCAGTCTGTCATGATGTAAAATGGAGGTCTTTTGAATTTGTGCCTGTTGGTAGGAAGCAAAGGATTAGAATAAAGTGATTGGTTTTCATAGTGATGGGAATTAGAATCCACCAGAGATGAATACTCTGAGATGCACTGTGATGAGTGGGAACTCATGGTGCTGAAATGAAAATTATGATTATGATGAAATTATGGATTACATTAAATATCCATAAATACAAAGGAACATTAATGGAAAATACATTCCAGAGTGTGTGTGTATGCATTGTTGGGCTCTGGAACAGGTAAAACTAACATGAAGAAAGCATTGGCAGATGCTTGGTGATTTTAGAAAGAGCAATCAATGCTAGAAATCAGATTACTGTTCTGCATGATAAACCTGACTCTTAAGTACTTGATACAGTCTCTGTTTCGTTCGCTCATCTCAGAAGGGACATAAGAAAATGAGGAGAGGAACAGAGAAGAAAAATGTGGATTACTGGGATAATCGAAGACTTTCTGCATCATGGCATAGTTAGAGTTAGGATCCTACAGTTCAAAAGGAACTGAGTAGTGGGGGATGGTGTAGGGATGTAAGTAATGAATGAGGAGAACAATTAAGCACATTTGGTTTTTGTAAGTCAAGAATAGGGAGATATCTCTAATAAATCCAGCAGGCAACACAGAATTTATTGATGTAAGATATTTTTTAAGCCTGAAATTGTGTATTGATTCAAAATGTGATGGGTAATTCCATCAGAGAAAAGTCCATCAGGAATGACCATTTAAAGGTGAATGCAACCCCAGTTTCTTGCAATTTTGACGTGATATATGAGTGATATCAGTGTGTACTTGTTACTCTTGCAGACTAGCTAGTCTAGAGAAGTTTCTGGTCTGACTGAGTCCAGCTGTTCTTCTGTGTATTTTATATATTGTATATTTTGCATATTATATATTTTTTAAGTAGGGGTCTGGAACAACTTGGAAGACTTCATGCTGTCTGTATTTCATATAAGAATTTCATAGTTTGTTTGGTGTAGGGTTTTTATCTTCCTAGAAACAAGTTCCTTTGATATCAGATTTAATTTTTTTTCTCTCTCAATTTCATTTCATATCCTTTTGTTCTTCTATTACTAGAAATGGTGAATAGAAATTTATGATAAGCATTATCTATGTAATTAATTGTTTCTCTCGTCTCTCAAATGCACGCTCTGAGTGTTTTTACAATCTCCATGAGAGATTTTTGAGATTTTGGTATTACTTATTGCACTATCTTAACCTTGTCTAATTATTTTAATTAAATGTTTACAAATACAAACGTTAGAAAAGGAAACCTTGAAAATATTAGTAGCATAGTTAACCTTGATCAAAGACAAAAGAAGCTAGAAGAATAACTATGCAATATTAAAATCAATATGAGATGGACCTTTGAAATTATACTGCATTAAGAATACATGGGTCAGAGGAAATTATTTATGTTCCTGAAATCAAAGTAGATCACCAAGATCTCAGCCAGAGCACTGTGTGAATTTTATTATATCCATATTATATACAAGAAAATGAAAACTCATTTCTAGACTGGAGTCTTCTCAATAGGAAAGTATCTGTAGAGGGGGAACAGGGAGTTGTGTGCAAATAGGAACCCTGCCCTGCCCATACCAAACTGGGTATATAAGAAGTGTTAAAATTAGAACAGTCTTTTGACCAGACATCTTCTTAAAACTGGACATGAGGAATCACTTGGGGTGTTTTTCATAATTTTGCTGCCATCATAACGTATGTAACAACAGGACAATGACAATATTAAGTCATGTCAAAGGAGCCCAGACCCTGAAGTGTTTGCTTCAGCCTGTCCATGTCTTGACTGCAACCAAACATCTCCATTTTGAAAATATGGTGTTAATTTTTAATAGTGTTTCTCAGTGAATCAGATAAGGCTAAATTTTGCTTTGGATTGCTGCTAAGAAGATGTGAAGAATTGCCATGCAGATACTCCTCCCGTACACTGACGTAACAGGTTGCACAAGTTGGCCTTGTAGTTTGTTTGGCATACAAAGCATCTAGTAATCTACAAAATAATTTCTAGTATTTGCTCATTTAAGCTTTATTTGAATGGATCCAAATGTGCTGCTCTGTAGAACCATCTTCCCTTTGAGGTGGGGGAGCTCTGTGTCTGTCTTTGACTGTCCTACACTGAGATAGAGTCAGCCATGGGCACCTTATGTGACTCTACAGGCTCAGGCTTTGCATGATGAAGTTTAGGGCCTTGTTTCTGAGTTTATCACCTGCACCTGGTATTCCTCTGTTCTCAGCAAATGTCTGAATTCTACTGACTAGCCCAGCACTTATTACAGGTATGGGTTCTGATGTTGCAGAGACAGCTGTCTGGTTGTGAAACAAAAAAAGAATCTTTTAGATTTTTTTTTCCTTTTTAAAAATTTGCTCTTCTATTGAGAATTTAAGTGTTTACAAAATTTATTGTTCAAAAGCTGAGAAATTAGGCAATTCTGCTTGCTTGTCACCTATCATCTCAGTATTCCAGGTTTATGTACTGAAGTACTATTTTTATTTATCTACATATATATATTATGTTTTTTACCACAGGACTCCTTTCTCATTCAGTGTACATAGTAACAGAGATCAGTGAATGAGCAGCTATTCATGTTTTCTGTTATTCTTATTGGCCAATATGTGATTCGCATGTAGTGTTCACATTCAATCATTACATTGAATTCAAAACTATTAATTTCTCCATAGGCTTTCTTTCCATTGTAGCTATCATTAGCATCTGAATGCCTCACAAACCGTAATTAATTAATTTTCACAAAGCCCCTGTGAGGTGAGATGACATTATTAAAAGAGGAATGAGCCACAGAGAAAAGTGCCAGCCTATATTTTGAATGCCCAAGTTGACACGTGTAAGGTGTGTTTTTTTTAGCTACTTAGCATTCCACAACACTTTATTTGGTCTTTGTTTAGCTTCCTCTTACTTAACTACAAGTGCCATGCAACTTTGCAAATCAAGCCACAAATAAGTATTTATGAACAGCAGTTATTTGTTATGAAGGAGAAAATGAAGTAATGTAATCTACCAACTATCAAATCTTGCAGACATTGATACCATCCAGTGTTCAAAAAAAGACATCTAGCTACCTTAAGCTTTCACTTTCTCATTTCTTCATCAATAACTACACACCACTGAACTACTTCAGAAAGAGATCCTGTGGGCATAGACCCTTGATGAGTCCCCAGGGCATAAATAAATTCCACAGTGTTGTGATATGTTAGAAGCCTAACACAATTCTGGCTTTCCAACATGGAAAAGAAAACACTGATTAATTAACAGCATGAAAATGGTATGTGGTTACCTGATAAATACCAACAGTTTCTCAAAGGCAGAAGCCAAGCTGGCCACTTCTGTCTGCTAGAAATGTGTGAAATGGAAAGGCTCAGTGCAAAGGGAATAGTTATACAGATCTTTTGTTTCTTTCCCATACCAGTCTTCTGATGCCTCTTACTCCTTTCCTCACAGATACTTAGAGGGTAATGCAGAGGAGGAGTGATTTTGGTGTAGGCTGCTGGCAGTTTTGGATAGTGGAAAAGGTGAATATATTCTCTGATGTCTCTTACTGAAAGCCCAGCAGAACAAGTGCAGTTGACTGCACCCACTGAATTCATGGCAGGGTTTATTGAGCTGAACTTTCTGTGCAGTTCTTGTTAGAGTCTAATAGATGTATTTTTTAGGATATTCTGTAGACAATGCATATATTTTATAATGTATAATAAAAGCATTTGTCTTCATTATCTCCTGTTAAACTTGTAACACCAAGATGTAACTCTCTAACAGATTAATTTTCTACAAGAGACTTCACAACTGTAATGATCAAGACATTTTCTGATTGTCACTTGCATTTATCTATGCCTTAGGTTGTGAGGTTTTGGGGGTTTGCTGGGAATCTACTACTCAAAGTTTAGTCTGTGTAGTTGACATTTTTTTGGGGCACTGTTGGATGGTGCCTCTGCCCAAACCCCAGGCTTTGTTCTTATTAGAGTGCATTTAGTGTTTCTGGGCAGACAAGTGTTTCTGACAGCTCAGAGCCTGTAGCCTTGTTGTTGCAAAAAAGGACCTTGACTGACAACAAAGCAGTGTACAGCATGACGCCTACCTGTTGGGCTCCTTCAGGGGCAGCAAGGAGAGAAGCCTTGCAAAGCTGCAGAAGCACTTTGCACAAGTAATCCTTACTGAGTGTCTGTGATGTTCACGGTAGGGGATTTATTTATGGTAATTGTTTGGTGTCTGATTGTCTCAGTTTGTACTTTCAGACAGCTTTGCAGGTACTGAAGTAGGTTTATCTAATGTGTAATTCTTGTTGCATGTTCATCTAGTCTCAGCATCTGTAGACTAGTATTTTATTTTATTGGGAAATAGTAACTAATGACAGCATAAACCCTAACAAATATTTCTATTTTCGAGAACTGCTGTCTTGTTTTCTTTTTTTTTTAACAATTCAGGGAATTTAGAGACGAATATTTATTTAATTTTGGTAGAAGATACGGATCTGTATCTCCTAGTTGCTTTAAAATGATATATTGTGTCACTTTCTAGCTGCTGTTTACTCCTTTAAATGAATGCCTGAAGGACACCAGGTTAAACAAATCATGACAATCAACAGATAGACTGCTTACCTCATGCATCTTGAATTTGCTGCTCTGAGGGTCTCTGTGATTTTCTGAGAGATTGATAACCCATTCCAAACAGGCACTGATGGTTCAGACAGAGGAGTTTATTGTTTGCAATTTTCTCCTTCAGGAATTTATTAAATGAGTTCTACACTTTTAATTACGTTCTTTGTTTACTTATGTCCTTCTCCTGTTTTCTGTAAAATACCATGCAAGGTAGCTCAATTAATACCCGGTCATTTAGAAGAAATTTAACAACAACAACAAAAATCAGCCTATGTTTTCTTTCTCGGGGCTTGGTAAAGCACTTGTTGATCATAGCCTCTGATAAAGTGTATCTAGAGTTCAAGAAAATTTTGCAAACAGAGGAAAATATGTCCATAATTAAAATTATAAATTGCATTTCCTGGCAACATGAATATTTGTGTTCTGGAATAACCAGATAGGCAGAAACAAATTAGATTACTGGACTGTCACTAAAACATAGCTGTTTGCTATTAGCAGGCAGAAAATTTAAAACAAAGAAGAATGTACAGAGGTGTCTAAAGTAAAAGTTACGAGTGGGTGGTGAGAGGCCTTTTGGATGAGATCTTTCTGATTCTAAGAAAAGCAGTGACTCAAATTTAATAAAAGCACTGTGATATAGCTAAAATGTTTTTAATCTTATTTTTGCTTCCTGGTATGTAATATTTATATATAGTTGTAGCGGTTAAACTCATTTTACTGGATGAATTTTTATGTAAAAGTAAAAAAAGATGTTCTGTGCTGCAAGCAGCAGGTGTGTTTTTAATCTTTAATAGGTCACCTTCCTCAGTGCAAGCAGGCAAGCTGTTATTGATCAAAGAGGTTTTGTTGGGTAGCTCTCAGATTATTGAGTGACAAACTTTATTGGATTTGACTTAACAGAAGTCAGAAGACAGCTGAAGCATAAGAGCTTGCACTACCATCAGAGTCATTTTACGACAGCCAGGGAGCAAAGCTCAGAGATGGATACTGAGCTCTTTGCTGGCCCTTGGAGATTAACTGAACAGCCTTCCTACCAATTCCCAAGCCTGTCAGCAGAACCAATTAGATTTTCAACCAGTAGACAAGAAGGGTGGCACTTGGGGACCTTTTTGCTTTAGGTCAAAGGCTTTTCAGACTGCGATGAGATGACATTGATGATGACACGTTGAGCATTGGTTGGTTTTAAGACAAGTTAAATTAGCAGTCTTGAAATGATTCCAGCTGTCTCCTGACTTCTCACTGTTGCCATATTCAGTGGATCCTGTCAGGAGCAGGTTGATGACTTAATAGTCTTTCTTGAGTGGATTTGAGCACTTTGGCTGTGTGTTTATGTGTAGTTGTCATGCTTAAAATATTCATATAAAGGTTTGAAATATTTATTTGAAGAAGCCTTCTGCAGAGTTCAGCAATACAGCTCTCAGTGATTCTGCGTACCTTTCCTCTCTCTCTTTTTTTGCTGCTCTAAGCAGTTGTTGCTAAAAAATGCCTTTAACTGTGTTTGATCTGTGTGTAGTGACATTGTTTCCTGTGGCTATTGATAACATAAAGCACTTAGGAAATTTAAGAATTTATTCAGCCTTTGATTTCCAAAGCCCTGGATGGCAAGTTCCAATCCCACCTGTACAAACATTACAATGGTTTTGAGACCATTTCAGATTAGAAAAGGTGTATTCAGCTTGTACAATCTTGTAAACATTTTGTAGTCTTTGATTTTAATTCAAATGGATTGTGATAGACGTGGAAAAAGGGGAAGAAGAGAAAAGGGCAGGAATTAAGATGAAGTCTGCCATAATTAAACTGCCTCTAGGCAATTGAAGCAAGAGAACAGGATATCATGATGAGGCTGTTCTTTTAAAACTATGTGATACTTTAAAGACATTTCCCTTTAGTGGGTTGTCTGCTACTCTGTTGTAAAAGAAGCTAAAGAAATATAAGTGAAGTAAGCTAGTTGACTTTCAATTTGTACCTGAGTGTCAACAAAATTCCAACTGTTACTAGAAATAAATCGACGCTGTCAACATGTAGGTATTAAGATTAGCATGTCTGTAACTTTTAATATATGTTAATATTAAATACTCAGCATTTAAAGGGAATGGCTGGAATATTTCCTTCTGAATGCCTAAGTTAAACTCCTACATCTAAACCCATGTTTATTCACCAGATTAGGTACTTACCCTGTATTTAGATCTTGATGTCAAGCGTTCAATTGAAAATGTTGGTGCTATTTATTTAAATTTTATATTCTCAACTACTATTTTCTCTCAGTAAGAATTCTTCATCTTTTTTAAGGATGTTGATTTAAAGAAAAAAGAGAAATGACCAAACACCTGGAGCTTTTAGCCATTATTCTAAGAACCGCAAGCAGTATAACACAGAGGAGATTGACTGCCATTTAAAGTATATCAAATAATATTCCAGGCAACAATATTATTTTTCTGTAGGAAATATTTCATCACAGCTGCAAAAAGTGATCATACCCATATCAGGGAAAAAAGCAAGCAGAGGATTTGGGACATCTATCAACCATGGTAAAATTAGGTTTTAGGTGTTGCACGTTTCTGAGTGATAAGTTTTACATTAGAATCATCCTAATTTTTTCTAATCTGATATTTTAAATATTTTTTGCCATGGTCTTAAAGACTTAATCACAAATTCGATGTGACCATAGTCAGAGGTAGCCAGCCTGTGATTAGTACAGTTTTGAAGATCAGTGACTTGCAGAATAGTCTTGCCATCTGCCTTAGTTCTCTTGTTCTATAAGTGTAAATAAGCTGTAAATCTCTCAATTAAAAGGTGATATTTTAAAAAATAATTTGTCTAATAAGCAGTAAGACTTCTATTTGTGCAAAGTACTTTCCAGTTTAGCGGATAAGTAATGAGTATTACAGACAAAAATAAAATTATTTATTTGAGATTTTGACCACTAGAGAAAGAGTAAAGAATAATGTGCTGAATTGCTTTGGTTCCCTCCATAAAATTCATTAAAGAGTTACTTCTGGAGGCTGGGTATAACATGCATTCCTTCCCAAGCCATTTTAATAGAAGCCTGTTATTTTTAATAGAAGTATTGATTTTGAGGAAATTAGATGCTTCATTTTGGATCAATTCAACTATTTATATGAGGCCAGAATATTGAGCATAAATAAGAAAATTGTATATACGTAATATTTTACAAGCACTGTTGTCTCCAAATGATGAAAGGAAATGTGGGACCAGAACATTGTATTGACTGAGTCAATGCCATCTATCAGGTACAATGCTAAGAGCAATGGATTATTCTCTCTATTAATCTGGAGTTCGGCTTTCTGGTTCTTGCTGCTTTCCACTGTGTTAATGTTTTCATGCAAGTTTTGTGGCTGGTCAGTTCAGCTCCCTGTTTAGACATCAAAGACTGAGAATTTCCTGAATTTTGTTTGAAGAAAGTCAAAGCATCTCCAAAAAAAGTAAATGGACTTTTCAATGGCATACAAGCCAGCAAAATAATAGGCAGTTACTGTCTCATTACTGACAAGTTTATATTTGATATTTTTGTAATTTTTTTAAATTGTAGCTGTCAGCAAATGAATCTTTTAAAAACTTTGCCTTTCCAATTAGGAACCTCTGTTACCAGGAGTTTTTTTTCCCCATATAGGTTATTGTACATTCTCGGTGGGCTCCCTTCTCACCTTTTGTTTTATAAACCAAAGTATTTGATCTCCTTATTGCTCTTTAAACTGCCCTTTATTGACTTTCATAATTGTTCTTTGAAACTTCTTGAAGTGCAGACCTCAGCACTCACACTGATATTTACTAGCAGCCCTATTAGCCAGGAAGCAAGTGTAATGCCTTTTTGCAGGTAATGTTCTCTGCCCATAAATAAGAATACATTAACCCTTTAAACAACTGAGTCTCCCACCACAGAAGTGTTCACAGAGGGTTTTTTTATCCTGGGTATGTGAGTTTACATTTACATTTGTTGTGGTACCAGGCACAAATGACTTTCATGCCATCTGGATTATCAAGAAATCCAGACCACACTGTACCGTTGAACTGTTTTCTTCACGATTATCCCCGACATCAGCTTTTATGTTATATGCAAATTGTATCTGTAATGATTTTGTGTTTCCAGATGAAGAAGTTAAATGACATAAGGTCAAAAATATACTAGCGTGGGATCTCAGGAAAAAATACATGTTCTCAATAGAGTAACTTCCATTTTGAGACCTTCTTTGTTTGGGCCATGCTGAATTTCTGTCTATATTATTTTAGAATCCAGATATTTGTTGCTTTACAAAAGCTTTATCAGCACACCGTTTATCAGATATAGAGCTATATTGGCTAGCACTGATTATTTTGTCCTTCTTTAATTTCTTATTAATAAAAATCCTGTAATGACCATTATTGTATCTAGGGCAAATATCATGTTGTCAGGGCTACCTGGGTTATTTAATTTGCCATTTTTTGAATACTGGTATTGTACTGGTTTTCATCCAGTTTTCTGGAACTTCTCTGCAGTTTTGAGATACATTAAAGATCAGCATTAATTGAGCAAAGAACCCCTAGGCTATCATAAAACTCTAAGCTATGAGTTTGCTGTGTGTATACTGATTGAGACTGTAGTAGCTGTCATTGAATATCTTCCTGAGATACTGTTGAAAAGGTAGTGCACTCTCATCATTTGATCAGAGCAGGTTATCCTGTTTTATTTCCTAAATGCAGAAAGTAATTATTTATTGAACTTTTCAACCTCTTCTGCATGACTGGTGACGGATATGATTTATAGATCCTCTGTTGTTCCTGGCATGTCTTGAAACTCATTTAAATTATCCTTAAATCTGCCAACAATTGATTTCTTTTTTCATCTATTTGCTCCTCACATAAACTTGATACATTTCCTAGCTTCAGTATCTTTAAATACTAGAATTTTAAAATATTTATTAAATTAGTGTAGATTTTTCTTAAATTTGAAAATATTTGGTTTATGGGAATTAGAAATAAGAATTCTAAACAGCTTTCACTTCATGGTCATATGACCATTTCTGGGTTTGCTTAGAATTATTTGCACATTATGAAATTGGCCTTTTAAAAATTTTAGATCTGTTTTTGAGTTTGGGCTGTATGCCATCATTTTTGTAGCGAATGTGTAGACTCATCACAACTTGACTTTTGAATTCCTCAAATTCTAGTTCCACCATTAGTCTCTTTCTATCTTCAGGATGAGGTTTATTGTGTAACTTCCCAAGGTTGACTCTCTTAATGATTTTTCTATTAAGGCATTTTCATGGTTTTAGGAATTTCATCAACTTTTAGAGCTAGAAGTTTCATGTTGTTGACATATGTCACATGAGGTCAATCCCTTGCTGAGAAGTTGGAATTTTTTTCTCCCCTTCACCGTAGAGATAGGAGGTTGTATGGGTTAATCATCCTGGTCAGCATCATGGTTTGATTGTTGCACCTAATGGTGAGGAATCCACTTTGATCCATACGACCTACTGTCCATGACTGCTTAGTCAGGATCATTTGCTTCCAGCTTGGCAGTGATGTAGATAATGTTAGGATTTATTTCCAAGAAAGGCCCATACCTCTTATTCATGGAATGTCATTGGTCTCAAAAGGTTAAGCATGGAATAGCAATGCAGTAGTATACTGGAATTCACATTTTTATCATTGTGGATATATTTGCAAGCAGAAGTGGGTGCACAGCTGAGCACCATAAAAATACTGAACAAGCACAATCAGACTGAAACACTGGTAACAATGCACCCAGATTTTCTTCAAGACTGTAAACCCTCCCCTCCACCACACAGGTTTGGTTAGCTCTGTGAGCTATCATTAAAAAAGACCTCAAGGAAAAGAAATAGTCATGTTATCAGGAAAACATGAGACTTTGGAGATCATAGTCCTAATCAGCTGTATTTGTGGTGAATCCTGGGGATGTGCACCTTGTGCCCAGACATTTTTTGTCTATTTTAGGTTTTCTTTAATTGTATCAGTTTATGTTATTGGAGGAAAGAGGTCAGGATTAGGAAAGTGATTCTTCCTGTGTACGTGATGCCGGTGAGGCCACACATCAAGTGCGGCATTCAGTTCTGGGCCCTTCACTACAAGAAAGACATTTAGGAGCTGGAGCATGTCCAGAGATCATAATGGAGCTTAGGAAGGGTGTAGAGAGTAAGGCCTGTGAGCAGCTGAAGGAGTTGGAATTGTTTAGTCTGGAGAGGAGGAGGCTCAGGGGTGACCTTATCACCCTCTACAACTCCATGAAAGGAGGCTGTAGCCAGGTGGGGGTTGGCCTCCTCTCCTAGATAACAGGTGACAGCATGAAGGGAAATGACCTCAAGCTGTGCCAGGGGAGATTTAGGTTGGACATCAGGAAGAATTCCCTCACAGAAAGGGTTGTCAAGCAAAGACCCGCATTGTCATTTGTTCTTCGACTGCAGTTGCAAATATGACCTTTCGACAACTTTTAGTCTGCTTTAACACATCTGACCAAAGCATAAGTCAGACACTATATTCTACTGGTTTTATCACTGTACTACAGTAGCAATCAAGAAGAGAGAACTGACACATTTATGGCCTGTGGCTAAGCAATTAGAAAAATCAGTACTGGATTACATCAGCTTAAAGTAGATTTGTTGTGAGTGATCTAAGTTAACTTTCACACCCTGGATATCACAACAGTTTTAATCTTTCAGTAACATCTTGTGTAAAAATTATTCATAAGATTGGCTGGATTATTTTTGGCACCCAGGAAAATATTGTGAAAATCCATTCTTGTGTAATTTTTTGATACATGAAGGATATGTCACAAATCTTCCCATTTTGCTTCACTGTTAGCACAATTTAGTCACAATGGCCCCAGTAAATGACATGGAAGTAAAATTCACTGCAAATAATTAAAATATCTTTTACTTAAAAAGATAGTGAACACAACAATGAATTTGGCATCACTTTTCCAATATAAAAAAATCCTTCATTCCTTAGCTCCAGGAAAATTCGGCTTAAAGAGACAGAGGAAGAAGTTACATAATATAGAAAGTTGTGTCCCTCATTATGTAGAGATTCTGATTTATTTTGAAAGTTAAAAGCCCTGGCTTGTGTTTCTTCTTCTCTACTTTTTTTTTTTTTTCAATTTTTTTTTTTTATTTGTGCCGCATAGCTGTATAAAATGCAGCATAAGTAATTGGCAGAGAAAATTTTGTTGACAGGGAAGTTTTTATCCCAGTAAAGGTGATGCATGTCAGTGGAGTGTCCTTTCTGTCACCTCATGTGCTTGTATCAGAGACATTACTAATTTGGCAGGCAAAACTCTTCCACATCTATCCTCCTTTGGGGCTGGATGATTGCCCTGAATTCCTGTCTGTGTGAGTTGGCATTAGCCAATGTACTAACTATTGAGCTTACGTCAGTGTTATCTAAGCCTGGCAATGCACAGTTAAATCTGTGAGCATAGAGAAATCATTTCTAAAACACTAATTCATATGCGCTTTTAATATGCATTTTTTAAGATTTCTTGATTTATCATGCTTATATAACATTTCTGAAAAATCACTAAAGTAAATTCAAAGGCTTATGTATACATTTTTAGTGTATGTAAGCAAAACAATGTGTGTGTGTGTATATATGTATACAAACATATATATATATATATATATATATATATATATATATATATATATATATATATAAAATGTGTGTTTTGTCTTATTACATGCAATATGCTATGCATGTAATTCTGATTAAGATGCTATTTTCTGTTCACTGGTAAAATATGTGCTATATGCCAGAAGAACAAGGTAGGGTAAAAATCAGTGGGAGATGATTAAGACTGGGAGCTCATAGGGGTGTGGCTTTCCATTTGGTGTATTGAAAAGTCCTTCACCCAAACAGATTTTTTTTTTTTAAATTGCTTTCTCTGAAGTGTTCAGTTAATATCTGAAAACTATTTACAAACAGATAAATCTAAGAAATGATCTAGAAACACTTCATTCTGTTTTCACATTAACAATAATGTAAAGCAGTTGTCATGAACTGTCACAAATGCTGAAAACACCACCCAAATTGCCAAGAAGCACAAGAAATTGCTGTTGTCCCTATTTTTACCCCCAAAGAGGCACTCATGCTGTTGCACTTGTTTGCTAGAAGAAAGATAGACTACTTGTTGGACTTATGGTAGGTTTCCCTCAGGCTGTTTACCAGAAGATAATTACAACCTGTTGACATTGTTTAAAAGAAGATTAAAAATTATGGTATAAAGTGGTATTAGAGAACTAGATATTTCCATGTTTGCAAGGAAACAAGTATGGGGATACATGGCCTCAAACTGAGAGAGAGAGCAGGTTTAGGTCAGATATTAAGAAGAAATTCTTTACTCTATGGGTGGGGAGGCACAGGAATGGATTGCCCAGAGAAGCTGTGAATGCCTTATTCCTGGAAATGTTCAAGGCCAGGTTGGATGGGGCTCTGAGCAACCTGGTCTAGTGGAAGGTGTCCCTGCCCATAGCAGTGGAGTTGGGAGAAGATGATTTTTTAAGGTCCCTTCCAACCCAAATCATTCTATATTTCTGTGATAGAAATATCACCTCACATCAGGTGATATGGTGTCATGGGAACTGCCATTTCTTCTCTAGATGGCTGCAAGTAAGTGGTTGAAAATAGCTGTGGAGTGATGTAAGATGTGCTTTGTTTACGTGAAGTTGTCAAATGTGTGGGAAGAGTTTTTCTGTTGAATGCTTGGCATGAACTTGGAAGAGTTACAACAGAGGAAAGTGGGTGGGTGTTGTTTTCTCTGAAAGCAATAGTGAAAGAATAAGTACTAGAAGGTTATTTGTCTGGATAAGATAACAAGGCAGTTTCAGGGTTTAAAGATCATAACTTAAATATATCGGCGAGTGGTGATACTTGCAATGAATAGAGTCCTGCCTCCTGCGGGTAAGGAATATGAGAGCACATCCAAGGTCTGTAGCTGGAAAGGCAAAACACAAAAGAAAATCCGGGAAACAGACTGCACAACAGGCGGCAGCAGGAAGACCTGACAACTAGGGATCGATCTAGTTCTGAGGAGTCAGGTTCAAACACATGGAGCCTACATTACTTTGTAAAGGGAGGGTTATGCACTGCAAGGTAAAACCATTGCACAGCAGCTCCTCACTTCAATTCATAACATTCCTCCTCATCTGTCTGCCTTTGCATCAGGCTGGCCATCTATTTGTTCTAAACCAGGGTGTTTTGTGAGCTTTCTGCCCTGAGTAATTTTCTTCCTATCCCCTTATTTTTATACCAAGGTAGCTTTAACAAAAGCTGTATCCTTCAGTATTGCTGGAGAAGGTTCTCCTTCAATTGCAGCAGTTCACAGTTAATGTGTAGACAAGCATACCCTGTAAGTGCTGCACAGAGAATAAAACCTTTATTTCATGTCTTTATTTTGCCTTTTTTCATGTCTCAAGTGAAGATATCATTAGGTCATGATTCACCGAAATTCACATAAATTCCTGAATAGGGCTATAAGTTTTATTACCCCTGTCAGGCAGGGGTAATAGTTGATATTTTTAAGCAATCGAGACACCTTTTAGAAAGCTTGATCCACTAGTAAAACATCTATGAGATAGTGAAATGTGTTGTATGGTCACTGATGGCCCAAGCAGCATGCAAAGTATTAGCCACAAAGGCAAGAAAGCTTGCAATTTCTTGCAACATCTGGTGGAGCTGTGCTGGAATGGGCAGAAAGGGCATTTCTCCTTACTGCCATAGCTTTATCACAGTTTGCAGGTTTTTTATCTTATCATATTCTAAGAATATCAATTGTATCAGTATAATACAGAGGTATTAGCTTATCTACTCATATTCTCTAAAAAGGTGTTACCATTAAAATGTCATAAAACTATTCAAAACAACAGATATTTCTGGACCGTATCAGTCTTATAAATGGCTAATGCAAAAATACTGAACAGAAAAGATAATATATTTTCCAGTGAACAAGCTTCAACAAAACCAACTTAAATCTTTTGGGGCAATATAACTTTTCTGTATTCAATTGTAGTTTAAATAAGGAACAATTAAATTGCCACAGGCTTCTCACTTTAAGAGCAATTTCAGAGGTATATAAATTCATTAGCATTGCCTCTTTCTAAAAGTGACAGCCTCTGGAGCTATTTTCCATGCTTGGCCATACCTTCACAAGGATTCTTTCATATCAGGAGGAGAAAGTCATTCCAATTTGGGTATGACAGATGTATCAGCCTGGAGAGAGAAAATATGTCTTCACAGAGGATTACATTCAAGTAAGTTTCTGGCATCAGGGGTTTGGAAGACAAAGATTGTAAGGAATGTCTAGAGGATGGCCAGCCAAAGTCAGATCACTAAACTCTGTTAAACTTGTAAAGTCAGAAGTTACACTTCTATTACTCAATATACAAAATTCTTCTACAGCAAACCTGCCTGAAGTCCACATCAACACTTAGGGATATACTAACTGCTGTATTGGATTGAGTAATTATTCTGTTAGGTAAAATGAGTACTTTTCCAAAGCTTTTGAGTAGTTTTGTTGTGTCTGAAAACTAAGCTGATGAAAAGTCACAAATCCCCAAACTTCATCTTTATCTCGGCCACAAATTAATAACCGACAACATTAAGCAACTTGAATACAAGACAGAATTTCAGGTATTCCTAACTTATGTGACCTGATACTTTCTATTATTTTCTGAAATGCCTTTCTTAGACTTTGTGGATCTCTGTGGAAATGTCAGTACTTTTGTTATGTGAACTGATATATCCACTTACTCTTGCAGCGATTTTGTTGTGGTTGTAGTCTAACTAATACCTCCCCAAAGAAATCAGCTCTTATCTGCCTTCTCTCTGGAACTTGGTGAAGATATCATACTCTGTAGGAAATAAGGTTAGAAGAGAGCTCCAGAGGTCATCTAATCTATCCCCATTACCTCAATATCACCTTCAGGGAATATGGCAATGGCATCTACTCCTCTTTTGTATTATAATTCTTCTCTGCTTCATGACTTACTGGTGACAGAAGCAGGATTTTTTGAAAAATGCAGGTGTTATTATTCCTGGAACAACTTCTCTCTTTTACTGGAGGAAAAAAATCAAAAATATTTGTTGTTATCTGTCTGTGGCACAAAGGATTTTTGGATCATGTACTAACATGACCAGTCTAGCCTATTCTTAGTATTTCTGATGAAGAGCAAACTAAACAGGGGGGAAGCCCTAAATGTAGAACTCAGGATTTTTTCAATAAAGTGTTCTGTATTAAAATGTGCAAGAATTACGTAGATGGATTTCTCTATGAAAAATGCTAATTTTAGTGCATTTTCTGGTTTGGGAGACAGACAAAGATTACTGTCAAAAAATCTCCTTTAAAAACTTCTGAAATTTCAAAACTTGGTCTTCAAAACCCACCTTTACTCAGAAATTTAATTTTAGAAACAAAAATTAAGACTAAAATAATTCCATCTTTGAGACTATATAAATATTTTCTTCAGTTGAATTCCTTTAGTTTTAGTTGGTTTTCCTTCTTTAGATTGTCAGTATTTGATAATTTTAGACCAGGATGTAGACTGGAATGTTTCATAATGCCATAATTTGAAAAATAACCAAATGTCGACGGAGACTTAAAAGTATAATTACCATCGGTATGTTATAGAACTTGAATAAAATGTTGTTTCCTAATGGTTGTGTCCAGATAATAATCTGTCAAAACCACTTGTCATGTCTGCTATAATACAGGTCTTGATTTCTATAGGCTTTGATTGAGAAGTGTCTTACACCAGATCAGTGTAACTGTGGATATACCTTACTTTTGATTTTGAGTTTTATTAGGTAGCCATTCAAACAGAAATACCTAGGTTTATGTGTATCAAGATACTGGCAGCTAGGAATTGATACTTGTGAAAATTTAGATCTTAAACAGAAGATGTGAAACTGTTTTGGTATGCAGAAGCAAATTCTCCATTCTCAAATAATTTTGAATACAATATGTTACATATTCTCAATATAATTTTGAATGTACTTTTCTTCTGTCTTTACCTTCATAGTTTCAGACTTGAAAAGATTGTTAAGATTATTGACAGTGCATCTAAAGAAGAGAGAAACATCCACACAGTTTTGAAAATATGATCCTATAGAGCCAGGTATATCACTCTTTAACCTCCCTCTCTGATCTATTGAAATACCACCTCTCAGTGAATCTGAAGTAAGGATATTGTAATTCTTCAGACATTCCTGAAAAATTAATTTGATCCACAATCCATAATGTGCTTTTGTTTGAAAATTGGCAAAAGAAATTAATTTTAGTAATTGTATCAAGAAGGTGTCACTGACCTCCCTTTCTAGATTCATCTGAAACCAGTATATCACAACTCAAAAGACTTCTTATAATAGCCAAATGTTTTTGTTACCCACTGAGAATCACAGAGCATGAAAAATGCATGTTTTATTTTGCTTGTGTTTTGAATTAGAAGTTGATGGCCTTACTTTTGAAGTATTTAAAGTATTATCTTGCTATAATTCTATATTCAGTAAGATTGAATGAGGAGGTTGTGTGGTGTCACTTTATACAATTGCCTTTTAATTTCTTATTTCCTTCTTGGCAAGTAAATACAATTTCTAAATGTAATTGGTGTAATTATATGCACTGAACAACTTTATGTTGAGCTTCATGTTATATCACATTTTCCATTTATATAGTTGATTTTAATTGTAAATTACAGTCTTTAAAAGTCACTGCTTGTTTCCTTCTCTCATTGAAGAGGTTGACTGTTATTGAACTCAGCTATATCTCCTAATTTAGTAAAAAACATGATTTCCTACTCTGGTGTTCTTTTATCTACTTTGTATTAAAAGGAATGAATTTTTTTAGCATTCATGTATCTGAAAAGGTAGCTTAATCAAAATTTTGCACGTATTTCCAATAAATGCAGATAATCGTAAGAACAAAATTGCTTAACTTTAAAAAAAAGCCCATCCTGAAGGTAGGAAAAAAACCCCAAACATTGTTCTGATGTTTCTCTAATAATTGAGGTTTAGGCTTGTAAACAGCACCTAGGTCCTGAGGAGGGGAGAGAGGTCTGTAATCCCACTAGATCCTAGGCAGATGAAGAAAAGGCAGCCTTCATCAGCTTCTGTCACAGCTGTACAGCAAGGTTGTCTTCCTTCCTTTTTCTTTGTCCGTTTTTATAGCAAATTCTAAGGTAAAACATTATAATGGACAAGGTCCATTTGGGATTATATTTTTTCCCTAATAAAATCCCTCCTAATTTTTTTTTGGGTGGGGGGGGTGGTGGGTGGTTGTTTTTTGTTGGGGTTTTTGTGGTGGGGGCAGAAGCTTTTGCTTTCTTTTGGTGCTGTGATCCTCTTTTCACACCCTTGTTATGGAAATTTTCATATTTACTATAAGCTGTTCATCAGCATGTTCCTCACAGATTTCTCCTTTATTTGACATGATGTATAGTTATTTTTTTTTAATTTTTCAACAAAATTTATGTGGACCATTTGTATTCCACTGATTATGACATTTTTATTCAATTGTAAAATATTTCATTACAATTAAAATTAAATAAAAACTACTAATTTTTTACTTCCCAATTTTCTAGAACAGAAAATTGGGAAGTAAAAAAACTTTTCGAAGTACAAATACTGTATTAATCTTCAACCCTGCTCTTTTAAAATGGTACTTGGTGGGAGTCTCTATTTGGTCATGTTATGTCCGGCTTCAGGTTTGGAGTTTCTGTTAAAATTGTTTCATATGAGCTCTTAATGTACATTCTGGAGTGAGGATGCCTTTTTACATTATTAAAACGATATGTGGTTGAAATTTCACATCAGCGTTGCTTTTTAAAAGTCTTTGCACAGTGCATAGATACTATTCAGATACTATTGTCCTCTGGGATCTGGGTATCCACTGTGACAATTCAGAGAAAGGCAAAAAACGTACAAAACCCCATTGCCTAGAGTGAGTAAGGACATTTTCTTGCACAAAAGAACAAGGGAGATAATCAAACATATGGTCAATATCCCATCTTAATAGAGAAGCTTCTGTAGGTAATTCTTTCTAAGAGTAAAGTGGGTATGCACTGTTGCTGGTGATATTTTGCCGTATGAACTACTGGAAATAAAACCTACTGTGTGTAATAAAGAAAAATGACAACACTGTGTAGGTGCTTTCATGCTGTAGCCTAGTGACAGTTTTGGTCAGGGTTAAATGGATTCATTAGGTTCCATTAAAACAACTGTAAGTCTGAAATTTCAGCAATTTTGACATACATTTATTTTCATGAACTCTGAATTTTCATACTCTGAATCAGGACTGTTTAAAAAATCAGCTTTGCAAAATTGTTTTAAAATTATGTGCATAATAATTTTTAAAATAATGAGGGCCATGCCTCTATTTTAGGTTGGTCAAATCAATGTGAATGTCTCCAGATTCTTCAGCAGCTAGCAGCAGGTGAAGGATTTCTCTGCCTTTTCTTCTGAAAAGGTTGGTCTGCAGCAAAAGGAATGACAGTAAAAAAGTGGCAGGAGGAGGTGGAAATACCAGTGACAATTCAATCTAATATAATTTTCCAAGACATTTTATATTGACCTCACTTAGGATGTCAAATGCAGATATATTAAGTATATTTTACGCAAATGATAGCACTGTTTTAAGATCACTTTCACCTGTGGTTCTGTAGGACTCTCCGGTCAGTATTTGCTTAAAAAAGTGCTACTAGAGAACAAATGAAACAAACCACGCTAAAATTTCCATGAGAGTTTTTGCTCTCATGTAAAATGGTAGTTCCAGTTTTCCACTGCATGAATGTTGAGCAGTTTGACTTAAGCTAGAGTCTAAAGATTGTCTGTTAGGAATGTCAGTGTATTATGAAAAGATATTATTTCTTTACCTGAGTGTTGGCTGAAGGTCTTATTAACAGAATATCTATTCCCTACACTCTGTACTAAAATCCTGTGTCTAAAAGATTTTTAAAGGCTTGAAGATTTTCTTTTTCTGTTGTTCTCCAGACCTTAAATTTTCTCATTCAGCAAGAGCTGATGAATAATGTTCTCCTACGGCGTATTCCATAGACAATGTCCTTTTTCCAAAATTGCTGGTACCTCCTGTTGCTCTCAATAGGATTGAAGCCACAGTTGCCCTCAGCAAAAATACACTTCTGCAAAATGACTAATGTTTCCCATTGTTTCCAATATGAGTGGAACTGCTCTTAGATAGGATAATTGTTCCTGAAGCAAAGGAAGTAACAAAAAATTTTAGCCAACAATGGCAACTATATCAGAAAGGCAGGATCAAGATGTTAATTTGTCTTTTAAAATTACTTTTATTTAATCTAAAATTGCAGATACTGTTATATGAGAATTGTATAAAGTTGCAAGATGGGTAAAACTAAAATGTTGTGTGAGATGTGGCTGAGTCCAATGACACATTTATTTCTGATATTTTTTTGGGTTTATAGTTTTTTTATTTGTTTTCAGTATACAGCCATGTATTGTTTTTACCTTTCATTATTATTTTACCTCATCTTTTCCAGTATCTTTCATTTAATGTAACAGTTTCTGAGGGAGTTGGTGCCAAAAGATTAACAAAGAGAGCAAATGTTTAGGACAGCAGATTAGATGCCGATCTTAATTATTCAGAGATGTAAGAAACACGTTATTATATTCTACTGATATATATTATACTCATTAAAATTACCATTAAATGAACCCAAATGTAGCTCACTGACATAATTTAGATATTATAATTAAAACAAAGTATTATAAAAATTCATTGTTAATAAAGTTAACATAACCCTTATTCTGCTTATTGGTAGATATTTATATATTAGATTGTGTTTTGAGTCAATAGTATCTGTAGTTCAGGGATGTTGCTGCTATAAGTCTTAGGAGTGTCATAGGGACTTGAAGCCATTTTCCCTATATTAGTAGGTATTTTCTTTCTCTACTTGTTTCACACTAAACAAGGATTTAGTGTGTACCTGACAAATTGTAAGAACAAAAAGCAAAGTAATCATTCTTTAAAATCATTAAGGGATAGTTAACATCAATGCTTTGAAAAGGGAGAAAGAGGAAGACACTTCTTTGTATGTATTTATTACTGCTTTCAGATATCTGAAAATAGAGTGTTTGCTGCTGTTTGATCTCTTGACGTCAGACTGGTTCTTGCTGGAGGCAACAGTGCCACTAGAGCGTTTTGACCTTGTTTTCTTCTATTTTGTCCTTTTTCATGCCATTTGGTAATGTAAACAGGGAATACACATATTTTCAAATGACAATTGCAAAACTAAGGCCATGCATGATTTCTAAAAGTGAAAAACTGAGGAGTTTTTTTCTCTTTTACTGGGGCATTTTGCTAGTGAAACTTGTATTGATAGCTTCAAAGCATATACAGTTATCTCAAAAGGACTATGACATATGATCACAAGAGAAGAAATGTAAGAGTTGTAGAAACAAGGAATAAATGCAGAATGCTTTTATTCCCTGTCGTTTTCATGAGTGCAACTTGGATCTTAGTGGACTCTTACCTGGCTTTTAGTGATGAAAGATCAAAATTATCTCCTGTTTGTTCAATTTCTTTGTTCAAATTGGTAGTGTTTGGTATTCTAATAACATAGAAGCTCTAAGATCTCATAGCCATAATATATCTCACCATCCCCAATTTGTGACCTCTTCTTGTATAATTTTAAGCAGTATCCGTAAAATTTCAAAACTAATTCATCAAGAATATTTAAATCCTTGGGTTTATAGATTGGAAGGGAAACCTGGATGTCCCAGGCCAAGAAGTGGATTGTCTTCTGGGATAATGTAACAATCAGCTCAAAGAAAGAATGAGGGGCCAAAGGGTAGAACACTGATTTGTTATATAATAAAGGCTCTTTCAAAAGAGACTATATTTACTAACCATAGCAGAACTAAATTTAGCATTTTTTCATGCAACAACAACAACAACAACAAAAGGAGGAAAAATTAATTTTGTGCTGAACTTCAGTGATAAATTCATGCACATCTAAAGAAAGGATAGGGTTTTAGGAGGATCTTGTCCCAAAATAGCATTGTGTTCACAGGGTCCAAATTCTAAGTAATTGAAAGGATAAGCTGAAGCCAAACAGTCTGTGTTTTTTTTTTTTTTATTTTTTAATAGTTTGTAGACTGTTAAAACTCAGATGATGATGTTAGAGATCTAGTGAACTTTGGGTTTCCATTAGAATCAATGTGAAAGGTATCCATTTCCAGAGTAGTTCAGAAAACCTGTCTTAGGTTTCTGCTCTGGTGAGCCCCTTCTATCTACATGGATTATCATAGGAAGCCAAGGCTAAAACCATTTTGTAATATTGCTGCTTAAGTAATATCGCCAAACATGGGTTCAAAACCACTCTCTAGTACCTGAGCATATGGTAAGAGATACTACCATGCAGACCAGTAAGTGGGAAAGACAGAGGTGAGGCAGAGTCTACCACGAAACAATGAAATGACTGAAGACAATGTGGAAAGTCCCATATTTATCTTGGAAATAGAATGGATTCACACTTGGAATTGTGGGAAAACAATGGAATGTGACAAGATCTGCCTTACATAGACAGGGAAATTAGGAAGGTGTAAGGTGCAAGTGACTTGCTTATGGTCACATGGCTAGTGTGTAGCAGATTCAAGAATTACACTAGGTTTTCTTCCATTTACATGTTGTATTTGCTGTTCTTCATTGATTTCAGTGCAAATTTATCAAAGACTTAAGATTTACTCTTGCTCTGATAAACTGACAGTTTTCTGATGGTTCCAGAGTTGCTGTGAACTGCTAAATAGGAGTCATGGGATATGGCTGTGTGTTTTTTTGTAAAAGCAACAAGATTTGTCATACTCTATTAGAAATAACATGTAAAATTCAGTAGTGACCATTCCTCATGTTGCAGAAATGTGGGCATCTCTTCCAAATTCTGTCCATTCATGCAGTACTTAATGTGAAGACTTTTTCAGAACCTGCAGTAGTCGGTGCATTGTCTGATGCTCGATAGAAAGTAATCTTATTTAACATGCATAATGTAGATCAGAAGATCCCTTTGAACTGGTTTAGATTTTTAATATAACTTATTACAGCATTTTCTGGTGTTTACACTTTCAAAACCGAGCTGCAGCGTTGATACAATGCAGTAAATTCACATGTTGTTTCTCTTGTGTGGAGAGGTGAAGACCTTTTTACTATTTAATGACACTATAGCTTGCTTTGTTTTTATTTTCCCAGGTCTTTTTAAATAATTCTATGTAGTATTTAATTTCTTATTCAGTTGCATTCCTTTCAAAAAGTACTAATTGTTCAGTTTGAGCTTTTTTCAGCAACTCATAGTACTGGAATAATGTGAACCATACTTTGGGATGTTGAATACCAAAAATAAAAGGGAGGGAGAATGGAAGGCAGTAAGGAATGTTGTCTGCTGAAACCCTTTCTCATAATTTTAGCCATTATTTTTATTTGTATTTTTCTTGTTGTATCATTTTCATTGCGTTTAGGTGAGTGGAGTAAAGCAAAATGATTTTTCTAGTCCTTGCCATAGTTTAAATGAGAATGAAAGGCGGATAACTCATCTAATTTTCACGGTGACACAAGATTAAGAACAGGTTGCTTTTAGTATAACTACACTTCTTTATTTTTAGCTTTGTGTTAGCATAAGGAACTCTTACATAAGCCATAGTAAAGTATTGCCTTTCCTTTCATAGATGGGTGTGTGTGTGCATGTAGTACAAAACCCTGACTCATACTGATTTGAATTTTCATGAGTAATGTTAATGATTCTTCCTTCTATTTAGGAAATACACAGCTCAGAAACAGAAGGAATTTAAGTCAACTAATATACCTTAGACTATGCTGTATTGTCATAATGTGTCCCTAAATTTAATATTGACCTCATTATTTTTACTTTTTTAAAAAAGAACTATTTTACGGTACTAATTTAACCAAACATTGAATTAATGAGAAAAAAATGAAAGTATGTGGTCAAGGTGCATTGCCAGATCCAGAACAATTTGTTGGAATATTAAGGAAACTGTTCGATGGTATGCATTCCATTAGTGCTTAATGCAATCATGTGTCAATGCATATACAATTTCCTGGATGTTGTATTAGAATTTTTTTTATTACATAAAAGTAGAAGAAGTTATATATCTCAGTAATTAATTTTTCTGGCACTAATTCATTTTTTGTTATTAATAGTATGATATTACATCTTTGATATTTAGGATTACATAATAAGATTTTTTTTTCCTAAATAATTTTTTAAGACTAATTCCTTGATGACTTTGGAAAGAAACTCTCATTTTCATGTCTTCTAGAAACCAATTTTGTTGAGTCAAGACACTTTTTAGTGCTTCTCAAGACTGGCAGTCTATTGCAGCAAGTGATAGTAAGACCTCTGAAAATATTTTGGGATTCTGTGAGTTACCTAGAATTTGTAGTTTGAAAATATTTTCCTCAAGATGGGACTGTTCCACAAAAATTCACACTCAAGACCCTGTGCTTTGAGAATGCCACTACATGAATTATATTTTTAAACTGCTGCTTATACAAAGTGTAGAAATCCATAATCCTTAGTTAATGCACCTTACCAAGAGCACCTGTTGATGCCAGAACCTCTCAGGCTTGTTTTACACTTCTTCCATATTGCATACAAATAAATATTTTTACACTGTAAGAATTTTCCTAGTGATGTAATAAATTATATAAGTTTTGCATAGTTAGAGCTGTCCACATCCACACTATTTTTACTGTATCTATTTGTTGAATTTTTGTTTTGCAAAGTCCTCACCTATTATTAATTCTGGAAAAATATGAAGAAAATATGCAAAGAAAATTCCTGGGAATTTGCTCTTTTTGGCTGATTGAAGTGAACTGAATCACGTTTGTGATTATATCACGTAACTCAGTTTCATGTGCATTTTTCAAAAGTACAGTGTAATCTGTTACTATTGTCATTCTTATCTTTACGAATGGTGTCAGTAAACGCAAGGTAAAAATTATATATTAAGAAGTTAAAAGTCTGCTTAATGTTGTGAACTACCTGTATGAAGGGTAGGAAATAATGATGTTGCAACCCATTGTATTCAGGTTGAGTAATGATGCTTCATGATTTCAGTGTGGGAAAATAAATATTCTGGGTCTAGCTTCTTTTGAACTTGGGGAAAATTCAGATTTGTGTATAGATTTAAGTTTACAGCCAGGCTTTCCTCATTAAGGGAATTGTTAATTTGATCATCGAACTAGAATAGAAACAGCTGCTTTTCTATTGTTATGCACTGAGAATTTTCTTTCATGACAATAGTGACATATGTAAAGTGAAGCCTAAGGAACTTATATGCACAATAATTTACCAAAATTCAGTTTTGCTCATGCATATTCTAGAAGCTATTTCATATCTTAGAATCTAATTGACTGCACACTGAAGTTATTCGAAGAAATATAATTTGAGTATCAGTGAGATCATTCACTTGGCGATGGAAAGGACTAAAAGGGATCCCAAGAATGCTTATGCTTGACAAATCATCTTGGTTTTTGGGGAACTATGAAATTCCATTTTAATAAATTAAGTGTTCTTGTCAATAATAAAACTTACAGTTTCTACTTTAAAAGACAGTACATAGATGAGATCAGCCATTGTATAGTCAAATATTATTTGCAAGCAATGCAACAGTGTTCTCTAAATAACAGTCTAATCTTTGTAAATTCTTAGGCTATAAAATCTACATAAAATTAATAGTGAATGTTTCCTGTAATCTTTAAAATTGTTCTTCTGAAGTCCCTGAGTGACTGCTGAAATGATAGTGGCCTTTGAGAAGATCTTAGCAAAATGTTTTCTCTTAATGACTATATTCATACACAGTTAGCTAGTCAGACCTTCTATGGCAGCCATACAGTTTAATCCATCATGCTTCTGTGTTAATATTTTTGTGTAGTAATACAAATTGTGTTTCCTACTTGAAAACATTTTGCTTGTAATTTTAAAAATATTTGCAGAACTCTTAATTTTACATTTGGTAACTCTTGAGAACTAAGTATTCAAATCCAACTTCTATTTAGTTTCTCTTGAATTTTCTGATAGTAGTGATTGAAAAATGGAACTTAGAGTAGTTGTTAGATATCCAAGGGGTCAGCTCATGGCAAAGCTGGCCTTCTCTGCACAGCAGATACAGCTTTCCAATCCAATATGCCAAAAATACAAGAAATGTATGTTATTTAGAGTGCTAAAGGAAGGGGCCATGCTAGATTTTCCAGGAGAAATGAGGAGCTCTTTCAAACCCAGCTGTCTAAAAGACTCAAAAACTATGCAATACACAGGGAGATTTTTCTCCTAGGCTCTAGTACTAGCCATGTGCTCTGACATACACATTGCCAGGGCTTTAGAAACAGGCTCTTGTCAAGCATCCAGAGAGCAACACTAGCATTTCCATGGGTTTCAACTTTCTCACACTCCTAATCCATCAGGTTTGAAGATATAATCAGGAATTGCAATCTAAACTCCTTCTTATGTCATTGTATTCTTCTTTTCTCTTCTTTTCTGCATTTTAAACCTTTGGTGCCAGGACCACCTTTGTGAATGATCACTTGATATTGAAGGCATGACCCATAAGCACCCATATCTACTCCATTTAGTTTTCCCTCTAAAACCTTCCCCTTTGCTCTCCCTTTCCTCTTCTCTCTCACACTTAAGTTCAAGGGGTGTTCTTGGCCAGAATAATGCTGAACCATTGAGATGCACAATGAGGCTTTGCAGGTCTGTGCTGTTCATCACCTGTACCAAATCCAGTGCTCTGTGAGGAGGTGAGGGATCTGAAGCCAAAGCAGATCTTTGCTTGTGCAGCAGCAGAGTGGATGCTGTAGCTCTGACTTCACTTACGGATGTCTGCACCCTGGACACATGCACTTTCCTGTCTGTATTTTTTCCAAATGTTAAACCATCCCGTATGGTATCGGGAAACTCTGCTGCATTTAGTGCAGCAGACCTAGGACTGTTCATTTGGCAGGTTTTCAGACCTGTCTGCTGGCATCTGTCACCATGTGTGCAGTAGTGCCTGGGGTCAGCTTGACGGGGAATGTGCACCTCTGCGCTGCCACGCGGGGAAGAGGTGCTGGTTGCTTACCGGCAACTCTCCAGGTACAATTTGAAATCGTTCTTGGTCTGCCGGGTTTGGTTGCAGTTCTGTGGCTGAGCGCAGCCTAGCAGATAGGAAATGTGCTATCTTACATATCCTTCAACTGAGCAGGTTGTGTGGGGCTTGAATATGCTGTCTGTAGATGTGGGAGGGGGAAACTGCCTCTAGCGTGGAGCAGCTCTCAATGAGAATATATGTAGAGACAAGTCATTTTGAAAAGGCCTGGTTGCTGGAAACGTTTCTCTTTTTCTTTTCTGTTTTAAAGAGTAGATTTTTTTAGGCAATTAAAATTTACTTAGAGTTAATTACTAAGTAACTATGATTTTTTTAACAAATAGTCTTTTTGATGTATAGCAGAAATAATCATGATACTTAAGTCCGCTCCTTTTAGTATTTCTTCCAGTTCCATGGGAGCACTGGTGGGGGGAATATTTACCATACAGATCTTTTGATACACAATTTCATAGTGTGATACATTTTTATTGGGGGCAGTCAAGGAGAGTAGCTACATTTCTCCTTGTTTCGTAAGCATGAACGGGAGATGCAAGCATGCTACTGCTAAGGCGGTCATCACATTCTGCAATTCTAATGCTAGCTGTACTGAAGCATAGACAGAAGAAACCCCAGGTATTTTGGAAATTGTACACTAAAACCTGATCCTGGTAGAGTGCTACTCTACTCTGTGGTATTTAGTTTATTTATGGCTAGAGAAGATACATACTATTCTTGAATCTGAATTGTCTGTTCTCTACTTTATCACTGACTCCCTGGAAGTCAGTGAAGTTATGCAAAGGTTGAATCAAGTTGAGATTACAGTTGGAATTTTCACACTGCAAAATTATATATACACAACTAATATTAGGTTATGAAAAAGAAAAGTCAAAACCAACATTGAACCTTAATACATGTTTGAGTTGTAAGTGGTTATTATATGTACATGCACATATATGAACTGTTAGGTACTAGGAAAGCACTCAGCATCAGTTTACTTTGCTTTGTAGTTTGTGCAGGTTAACAAGACAGTGAACATCAGTTTTAGTCATGGTGACTTGTATATGGTTTCGTGATACACCATCTGTCTAATGCAGCAGACATTACCTGCAATTCTCTTAAAATGATCCAGTACCTACCATAAAAACTGAGGTTGTTTGCTTTTTAAAGGAACAGCATGTTAGCACTTGGCAGTAAGCTCTGGTTTACTAGCTGATAGGTCAGACAAGCTAAGATGGCTCTTCTGTCCAAACAGAAGGGTTGAATGTGTGCTTCTCTCTTATTTCTAAAGTGTAATCTAGTTCCACAGACCATCTGCTTGGTTGCTGTATTATTTCTCCTCTTTATCCTGCCTAACAAAACTAAGGTGTACACCAATACCCAGGGGATAAATGGAATGATACCTTTAAGCCACATCTGTGTATTTTTCCTATTTTCCTGTCCTGTTATTTTGGCAATAGACACATAGATAAGTTTGTTTCATATTTAATCTTTCTTTTCTAAAGAAAGAAAAGTTTTATTGACCTAAGAAGGAGCATTTCAGCAATGTTAATGTGTTCTCTCACACATATGTTCCCAAAATTTGGGACCAGTAATGGCATTTTATTGGATTGGTTTGTTTCAACAGTGACAGCCGAATTTTTGGAAAAAAATCTGATATTGCAATGTGATATTGCTGCTTTGTTGTGACTAAATACTTGCTTTGGTCTTGTTTTGAATTAAAGTATCCCAGCATTATGTAGAGGCTATCATAGTGTGTTGCCCCTCTTCTGGATAGCATTGTTTGAAATTCCTGTAGTACAGAGATCAATTCAGTGGAGAAGATAGTTTATTCTACAGTATTTATTTAATGAAGAAGAAAAAAAGAGAAAACCCAAGCTGAACCTTTGGAATTGTGAAGAATGCATTTATACAGACAAATTGGCATGGGTTCCCAGAATGCACATCTCAGAACATGGTTAGAAAAAGAATAGTGTAAAAACATTCTGAAACATAAATCAGATGGCAGATCTGTAAATAGACATGCAGTGCTCATTCAGGTGCTGGGGTGAAGCGAACAGACCCGGCACTGCCGCGGTCAGGGCTGTAACACTTTGGAGCCACTCTTGTGGAAAGAGAAGCTGGAGAGGACAGAAGGTGAGCAGTGATTGCATTGGTCATGTCAGGCTGGTCCTGGGCGTTTTGGTGCTGGCAGGCCTGTCAGAGCAATTACTGCCCCTGAGGAGGTTTCAATTCAGCTGGATGCTTTGGAAGTTACTTTGCAGGTATAGTTGTTGAAAGAGAAGCTAGTAGTAATAATTGTGCAAACCATTGCTGTGTATAAGGATTCTGGGATAGAAGAAAAATACATGCATACATGGTGGGTGTTTATATATGTATATATATGTATTCACAATCCCAGCTTCCCAGATGTGCTTCTAGGTGATAAGTAGAAAGGATCTGAAAAACCATTATCCCAGTGCAACGCTTTCATTGCCAGCCATTTTACTTGAGTCAGCACAGCCTTGACTCTATCAAAGCTGCCACCTTTGTTTTGTTTACTGTGTTATTCTTGTTTGGAAAGCAGGGAAGAAGCGTGCAATTAGGTACAAAGTTTCTGGTGGAGGATATCAGAAGAGTGTCACAGGAAGTCTACATGTCTCAGACAGTTATCAGCTTTCTCATCTGACTAAAGGCTCTCATGCTGTCTTCAAAATTTTCTTAGTTTCTTTGTATGCAAAAGCAATAAACTGAAAGGGGAATACAATTACTGGGGTTTTTAAAAAAATTAGATGGTTTCTGAGAAACTGAAATGGGCACAGCTAAATGGGAAATTACAAGACCCTCTAGACAGTGGAGAATATTTTGCTTGTGTCTTGTCACTCTAATTCAGAGTTTTCAAATTCTGTAATAATAATTCTTGTTGTTCAGGGTACAAAACATGGTAACCTTGATGGAATATTTACAAATATCCATTTGGTCCAAATGTTTTCACAGTGACATTAATGTATAATGTTACTGAAAGCAGTATACCTTCTGCTTTTCTGTAAGTGTTTTGACTTCCTTGTCCAATTAAGTCTGAAACTAAAGGGAAAGAAGAAAAGGTAAGACATATGTCATAGCTCTTGCAGTCCTTTTTGCTGTGTGAATCATTATTTTCTTTTTAGGGAAAATACTAAAAGAAGGATGATTCTATTCAAATTTGGTTTTGCAACTCTTTTGGGTAGAATCTTGAACCTTTGAGTAGAATCTGGCCTGTGCACTTCAGATTTAACTTTACTGTGGATCTGTCTTCCTTACCAAGTGGATTGTAATTTTCTGAACCAACCTTTCCACTTGAGGCTAATCCTTTTAGGAAGAGGTAATTTTCCTGTTTATCTTAATTGACATGTTCCCTAAATTTCAATCTCTGCATTAACTTGACCTTAATTATGTGGCCTCATTGATAAAATGAAGGTTACTCAGGCAAGCTCCATGCATGATTAATATTTTTATTGTGTTTGTAACAATTAAAAATCTGAACCCTCTTCCTAATCTTTACCTTCAAGAATTTCTAAAAATGAGTGTAAAGAATATTTATAGTGCTTTTTTGTCTTTTTTAGGTTCTTAAAAAATAAGTATTATATCTGAGATATATACTTGAATGAAAATCCGTGTATTTTCTAGTTTCTCTTTTCAGAAGTATGCTTTGATTTTGTAAATGCCATAATTTAGTCTTGATAGGTCTCTACTGCTTAATTTTTCATTTTTTCAGATTAATTTTACTCCAGTCAAACATGCATTACATATAGTAATAGATTATTACAAGTGGAACATCTTTTAGCACTGTCAGATAGAGTGGGTTAATCTTAAAATTTGAGCCATTGATTCGTAGCTTTTAATCACTATTTATCTGAATAAAATTTTATTAAATACTTCTAGTTTGAACTGTAGTTATTACTGACTTTAACTTAGAGCAAGCAGTTAATGCCTAAAATTCGTGCATTAGAAATTCATTCTCACGGTCACAGAAGGCTGAGCAGTCTTGCAAGTAGGAGAGGACTTCATGCTCCAGGTATTTTTGTCCTGTACAATTGAGTTGTTAGAAAGAGGCTACAGTACTTTGGGAAAATCTAGCACAGCTGTTATTATCAGTAACATTCACAGCTGGTTTGTAGTAAAATGCAAGACGCTCTAGTCTGTGAATAAATATCTTTCTGACTGCACAGGATGATAATTGCTCTGCCAGCACTTTCTTTGGCACCTACTTATCTCAGTTGAAATGATTGATAAAAATATTTTTGTACTGACATTGAACACTTCTAAATTATATAATGATTTTTGTATTATTTCGCATTTACTCAGAAGAAAGTTCATGCTAAATTGAGTTTCACTACTGTCAGTATCCTTATTAATCAGAATAGGAGAAGTATGGTGCGTTTCCCACCTTTTTGCACAAGATCGATTTTTACAGCAAGACTTCCTCTTTCTTTTCTTGGAGCAACATGGAGAGTTATGTACGAGGATATCAAGTCACTGACTTAAAACAGAAGACAAATTCACTAAAGTGAAAATGATTGTGATAGTTCTCTAATTTCCCCCACAGTGTATGTAAAACTGACTTTTAAAGTGTTTAGTGGATAATGGATCATGTAAGGTCAGTACTAGCCATAGCTGTTATGGCTATTATTTTCTCCTTTCATGGGAGGGTGCTCAGCAAAATGAGATTGTCACGCTCTTTTTTTTTTTGAGAGGACAGCGACAGACAGTTAAAAGCCTCTTCATGTAAGGATGTTATTTCATAAAGACACCAGCACTGGATTATCCTCTTCACTTTAAACTTCTGCCAGCTTGTACAAAGAGATAAAACAAAATAGCCCCAATCCCAGGGGTGGAGAAGTGCTGGCCAGATCTGCCCATGTCCACAGCTTTCATTTTGATTAGTCACATGTGAGGAAAATTCACTTAGGCTGAGAGGTAAATTTAATACCGGTTATGCCCATGCTGTTCATATCACAACCATTTTCACATGATGCCACTTAATTCCCTAAGAAGCAGAAAGGTAAATCGGTGGCTGGCCAGCTAAGGTGTCATAATGCATTAGGACCAGGGCTCGCTGCAGGGGATAATGGTTCTGATTGCTGTTGACTCATGTCTCCACCAACTGCCTCATGTAAAATAAGTGACATTTAAAAGGCATCAAGATGTGAGAAGAGGTGAAGAAAAAAAAAAAAGGAAGAAGGAAAAGCAGAGTACTAAACTTGCCACTTGAACATAAAGTCCCTTTTTCACCCTAAGTGGTATAAAAATGATAACTCAACATGCCATAGGTGACCTGTGCTGTGCTTTGAACTTCTTGTCTTATGTTTTTAGAGAAAATCTGTAAAATTGCTTCTGGGAACTGCTCCAACATGTTATCATTTATTTCCCATTTAATTCTTTTTTTTTTTTTTTTTTTTTACTGGTTTTTTTTTTGCCCTTGGATATCAGTCTATTCATCTTTTAAAAAGCTTAAGGCTGAATCAAGTTAGGGAATGGTATACAACAAGAGGCAGCCTAGTCTCTGAAGGCCCATTTAAGTCTATTTTTATAAAAAGAATCAAATTCCAGTTTACAGTAAGCATATGCTTCAGTTGACATCTGTTTCTAAGACTTGGATGCTTTGTTTGCATAACAGGCACCAATAAATGGCCTTGTTTTAAGTCTGCTCACTCAGTTGTATTTGGGTTGTTCAGCTGGGGATTTGAGTTGCAGCTGATCCCCTACCACTCATAGCAGATATGAAAAGGAAGAAAAAAAATCTGAGAAACACAGTCTTATTTATTAATGCAGATTTCAGGATTCTCAGTAAGCCACTTTCTTTTTGGTGGGTGACTACTTAATACTTGTTTGCCCAGGTAGGGAAGCATTTAAAAGTATCAAGTATTAAAGATAATAAAAAGTTTGTTTATTTTTTTAATGTTGTATTTAATAACATTTGTATGGTTCTCAGCTGACAAAGCCTGGTGCATGTAATGCTGGGAATTAAGTGGATGATATGTGTTAGAAATGCATTTGTTATGGCAACATATATTATAGTAATTTTTAAACACTACTTTTGTTTTCTTGAAGTGTCTGTGCCCTACTGATGACACAGCCTAAAATATTTTGTAAGCAAAATTTAATTATATCTGCTTTCTTGGGAAAGCAAATTCTGGACTTCTCAAGGGAAAATTCAGAAGTGTATGTGTTGCTTCTCTAGCTTGCAGAATATAAACCTTTCTCTGTGAAGTGATGCATTCTGTGGCAATTATATGATATTTCTCTCATATGTATGACAGTTTAAACACATTTCTATGAACCTATGTAAGGCCTGTAAAGAGTACAAAAATGTATCAGTAGTATCACAACTCTGTAATTACCTTGCTTAATAACTACTATAGTTTTTTAAAAGCAATAATACCAGCACTACTTCCTTGTTAGTATTTTGAACTTCCCCCCTAAATTATTGTAAAGTGCTGTCTAGTAGTGTACAGAATATGTAACATATTTCAAGTGGATTTACTTATCAACTTTTTCTAGTGATACCAACAGCAGTAGTGTGAAATATATCTACTCCATTTACTCTTATCCATTGCACCTACTTTCTTTTTCCCTTTAATTTTTATATATGGTAAAAATTTCATTGAAGAGAGATTTTAGATGACAGGACTGTAATTTTAAAACCAATAGAAGAGGTGTAAGCAATTTGAGCTTAGCTGAAGCATAATCTTAGGTTGTCAAGAAGAAACCCATTCTCCCTATGCTAATCAATCAGTATATCAACCAACCAATCATCTCCTCAGCTTAGCATATATCCTAAGGTTTGATATATCTATTAACTGCCCATCATGCAGCTGGTCTCCAGTTGATGAGATTCTCCCTATCTTGGCATTTGGAGGCAGACAACGGAGCTATCAGAGCCTCAGATAAATACTAAAGTGGAGATTTCAATCCTGTTCCTGATAGCAAAAGACAATCCAGGAATATAGAACATATTTTTAGAGAAGAGCACATAGAGAATTACATTTTCAACAGTTTGTTATATGTGAAAATTGCATATATTTCATGATCCCTTTTTCCTCCACCCCCTTCCAGAAGTAGCAGTAAATTACTCTTATATTGTGACTCAAACTCTTAACAGTAAAAGAGAACAACAAGAAAGTGATAAAATTAGTTTTTAACTGCTCAATACTGTAATGGTGTTATAAAACTCCTTTAAAAAAAAAGCGCTTTTCCTCATTATTGCAGTGTTATTACCCTATTGATGAAGAGCTGTATGAAAATAGTGTGTCACAACATACTTAAACCTTAGGGAAAAAGTTTGAATTTCAGAAGATTATATACCTGCCTCTCTATTTGTGAAGTCTGAGCTCAAAACTCACTAAGTAAAAACATAAACTAGGTGTTGAAGAGTCTACCTGCTAATATGGAACTTTAGCATGAGATTTAACATAATGTTTCAAGGTGCAAGAAATGCTGTAGAAATTCATGACTTGTGTATTGTCTTTGCCATTAGTAAAAAACTGCCTCAAAAATCAAGTGGCCTAGACTGCGTTTTGTAAGAGCTTTCTACTCCCTAGGGAGAATCCTAGGGTTGCCCAAGAGCCCGTGGTCACCATGGAATGTTGTAATGTAGGACACAAAGGACAGGTGGCCCTCTCAAATTGCACTATCAAAAGATGGGGCCAAATTTCTGTGCTGGCGTATGACTGAACAATTCCTGAAGTCAGAGGATATGTGCTCACTTAATGAAAATTTTGATCCATTTTCTTCACTGACCTACCAACAGTAAACATAAGCATATTTTTATGGAGTTAGCTTATAGGCTTTTTCCTGCTTTCATTTAATTAAATTGAGTGTAATGATTTGCTTTGCTTTTTTGTTCCTTTGTTTCTGAAACTCAAACCACTGGATGTTCTGAAATACATTCTCTCAACACTGAAAAATGGCATAAGTACCTAAGCTACATATCTTAGTCAAAGCACATTGTTCTTGACACAAGAGCACTTCTGTATCAGGGTGTAGAAAGGTAAGTTTTATACAGCTCTACAGTGTTTTTCAGCAGAATTCTTGTAGCACCTATCTGCGTTTTTATGCCTTGTAAAATAAAAATGTGGTCAGTTAGGTCATGGTTTATTACAGTAACATGGAAATGTGAAAGTAATCAGAGAAAATATTTCAGGCTACTTTGAAGACTAAATTCTACTCTTATCACTTTAATATCCTCCTTTACTGTAACACACTGAAATACTGATTTCCTGAGAAGGTTACCCTTGGATTTGACTCTACAAAACGATCCAAAGCACTAACATACATTAATATAACAAAGGCTACTTTGTTTCTCAGAACAAACGGGCATATTTTAAATCCAAGGCTGGTCTGTTAGCTGGGATACACAGGCATAATACTAGTTGAAGATCTGGCCCATTGTGTTTCATGAAAAGTGCCAGACCACCAGCTGTGGTTCTTGAAACCTGTTCAGGCAAAACCAGCTTTGAACAGTGGTGTAGTGTAAGTTCTGTCATCTTGCTCTGTCCAACCTCACCTGGAAGGACCTGGAGCATCCTGAAATCCTTGGCCTTTCAGGGAAAAAAAAAAAAAAAAAAAAAAAAAAAAAGTAAATATTTTCTTTTTATAGAGATTTGCTTTAACACTTACTGTCTAAATTCATATGGAATGCAGATCCATAAATAGATGAGAAGTCTAGTTCATCTTTGTGTAGCATTCTCACTTATAAGAACTCATTACAGATCTCATTCCATAAGAGAGATGAAAACAAGGTTTAGTGATATGGGGAGATTTAGGGCACCTGCTGCAAGATGGTAGTCAGTAGTGTAGACTTTTGAAAATTGCACACTTAGCACCAGTTGAAATTACCCCAGGAGAAAGAATCAAGGCCTCTTCCGTACAGGGACCTGACAAATTTATCTAAGAATGTGAAGGATGCATGGTCACAATTTGCCAATACATGAGATTCAGAGTACTAAGATACACTGTTTTGTTAGACAAATGCTGTCCAAAGCCTTGAAAATGAACTTTGCATGCAGTTAATATTTCTGCTTTTACCCAGTTTATATCTCCTGGCTGTATAGAACAGAGACTTTCCTATAGTTTGGTTGACTGTGTAGAATGGTGGAGTTAGATAAGGGAGAAAAATATGAGTCAGAAGCTGCTGGGACCAAAAAGGTCTTGTCTTTGTTTAGTTTGATGGGGAAAAAAACAAACAACAAATCACAAACCAAACAGAAGAAATCTAACCTCTAGACACTACTTCTGAACACAGCCAAAATCACCCAAATAAATTCCATTTTATTTATCTTGAGCATTATATAAGGGTGCATAGGGCAGTTGCACAAACTTCCATGTTCTGTATCAGATATTTCAGGAAGATAAGCAATATTAGTAACCATGTTAATCTAGAGGTTTTTACGTTCTTTACCTATGATCTATCTCTAAACCCCAAAACAAACAACTGAATGAACCCAAACCAACCAGGGGAAACCTCACAGAGAAAAAAAAAAAACAAAAAAACCAAACAAACAAACCAACCAAACAAAAACCAAACAAACAACAAACAAACAACAACAAAAACCCACCAACCCTCCCCCCCCCCCCCCCAAAAAACCAAAAAAACCCCCAAAAACCAAAAAAACCCCCCAAAACCACACAACACCAAACCCCACAATAAACCCCCAAACTAGTTTCCTCAGTTCATCTATAGACAAAGTGAAACTATGATATTGGAATTGACAAGGTAGAGATACACGGCTACAGCTGAGATATGGTTGATTGTATCTTTAAGCTATTGTGAATACTGGAAAAAGGCAGTTATTTAATTGAACTATCCAGCTTTTTGCCTGTACATGATTCTTTAAAATCTTCCTTTCTCTATTTTGTTTCTTTTTGTGAAACAAATAAATATGTATGCACTCTAGGTTTATTCTTACATATTTAAATGGTACAGTTCAAATATCGTTGCATATTCTTTTTCTATGCTTCTCAGAATGAGTGCTCATTTAAATCAGATATTATGAAAACCCGATGACTAATCCTAAATTCAGGTGTACTACCACTCAGGCTAGGCAGATTGCTAGTTGATCATGCTAAGATGCTCCCTTATCCATTATTGGATCTGAAAAAGAGGAGGATTAAGAATTATCTGACTTCTCAGTTAATGTGCAAATCATCTAAAAGCTCAGCTTAGAAAGGTCTTAGAAAGCCGAACAGCACTAAAATAATAATAATGTCTTAAGATTTTTTAATAATATAAATGTGCGGTATCACATTTTTTGAGTGAAAATAGAGTTTTATGATTTCTATCTCGGATGGTATTTTACCTCTCTCTTCCTGTTTTTATAATGATGCATGAATGTCCTAGAACTCTACTTCTAATTGAAACTTTTTCATTACAATTAGAAGTTGTCACTTGGGACAAACTCACACTGTTGAAATTTAATAACAGTTATCATACTTTCAGGCAATAGTAGAAAATAATTTGATAAATATCTTTGGAAATGAGCATTAATCTATTTACTTTTAACAAAGCATAAGGCAGGGAAGGAAAAGGATATCTTGGGAAATATATTTGTATAATGGATCTGTGATCTTTACAAGGATTTTGTCTGTAATACATATTTCTAGTATCTTTCTCTACTCTTGGTTATGGTGAAAAAAACCCTTCATTGAAAAGACTGAAACACTATTTTTCTGTATTTTCAAGGGACAGGAGATTCTGTGAACCAGAAGGTATCTCTTAATGTTGTCTCTTTGCATTTTTAGGCTAGTTCTGCTGTTTGCTGTAGTAATATTTGTTTTAGCATTTCTATCACTCCAATATATATACTTGCCTTTCAAAATCTGTGAAAAGTATTTAAAAAGAAAAGAGAAAATGCTAGTATTTCAAAACCCTATTATAATGCATTTTCAAATATGTCAGACACATCTTTGTTAAAATTAAACCAAGGATTGGTTTTGAGCGAATAGCCCTATATCCTTACAGATGCTGTGGATGGATGCATCTAAGCTGCTTATTATATTGATGGGTTTTGCTGCTCTGCAGCAAATGAAAACAGGCAGCTGCTTCCTCCATCAAAGCAAAAAGCAGCCTGAGTTTTTATTAAACGAGTGTTCATTTCTTCTATTGCCAAAATTCTTACACAAAACAAAAGAGCAGTTTTAGCACATTATTGCTTAACTAGACATGAACAACTGACAGCAAGTGATAAGCCTGTCTGCTTTTCACAACTGGTAATCATTTTTGGAATAGATGTTTTAATATAGTTGAATATAAAATTTTGTAATTTACATCTACAATGGTACATAAATTTATAGATCCAGTTTTTTGCAGGAGAATGAAGGCTATAATCACAAAAGGTTTGTTCCAGTGTTGTTTAATTTTTAATAACTATTTGAAAACTAGGTACCTCCCCCCCCCCCGAGTAAATTCATTCATTTGAAAAAGATGTTAAAGACAATTGTAGCAGTACATTTGTACAGTTGGCCAGTTTTTCTTATGGAAGGGATATGCGTGCATTTACAGCTTTGACTTGTTACTGTATTTCCACATCAGTTCCACTGAGCTTCTTAAGTTTGTGCTCTAGAAGACATTTGCAGATTGCAGACCATCATGTTTCCCTCCTAGTCGTGAATAATAATGAGAGTGAAAGTGAGAGATACGGTGCTGAGGCCATTTTGCCTAGGCTGAAGATCTCAGCCGGTGCTTATACATATTTTTCAATGATCTGAATATCATGAATTCTGTTTTAGATTGGAAGAGAGACAAGAGTTTCTACAAAATGTATGTGCATAGGGAAAAAATGTTTCTCTTTATATTCTCTCCTATTTTTTTCTGGTGTTCTTGCACCTTTTCAAACTCACTTATAGCATTCCTGCTGTGGAAAAGTAAGCTAGCCATTCTCCCAGCCTCAAATTACTCCTCTTCACTGGACTTAAAAGGTGGTTTGCCATCTGCAAAAGCCAGGTGCAGTAAGGCACAGATATAAGGTGCTACTGTAAAAGCTATTAAATAATTTTCTTTTTTCACACTGTGTGCATTTATTGCTGAAGTTACTCACTTGTAAATACTGTTTGGGTAAATTTCAGATTGGAAAGCCTCAGATTAGACAACTGGACTTTCAAAATATGTTAGCTCTTAAAAATGCTGGCATTTGAGGTGGTCAAATGTCCAGACGGACACAGTACTTTGTAGCTGTCCTCCTTTTGAAAATCGCTCAAATTTATTTTTGTAGTAAATAATTTTACAGTTCGAGGCATACCATCTGCAACTAACTTGCAATGATGACTCTTTTTTTTATCTGCATCTGCTGTAGATGGGTGTAAACTTAAAATTTTGTGTACTGAAAACAGAGTGAAACAACACGGATTTTCTTCTGTGAGTTTTTTCCTTGCTTAGCAATTTCCTCCATTTCTTCAGTTTACTAAAGTGGCCAGGTTTGTCTTTGGATTATTATGGAGGTAATTTCTATGGAATATTTTCATTTCTCTATGCATGCATTTTATGGTATCTAAAAAATGAGTATTTGTAGTATTAGTGCCTTACGTGTTTACATTTTTTAATTCATTGCACTTTAGGTGGGATCTTAGGTAGCAGGGATTATTGATTATCCTTTCATCTGTGTCACATTTTGCGTGCTGTGTGAATAAGGGAATGAAAATAAAATTTTTACTTCCTGACTATACTGAGCAACGTTTTTTAGTGGTAAAATTATATTGAAAAGTGGCTTGAGGTATGGAGTTTGAAGAAAGTTTAGAGCTAGAAATATTTTTGAGAGCTATCAATGCCAACTAACTACAGCAGTGCAATTATTTGCAGGTAATCTTTACTCAAGCAATTACTCAAATTAGAGCACTCATGTTGTATGGTACCACCAATGTGTATTTGGCAGACATACACTGTGCATCCACTTGGTATCTAGTCTTAATTGTGCTATTCATAATTTCATGTTTTAAATTTTACTTGGTAGTGAAGTTCACAGCTCCACTGACAGAAGGGCTCAAATTACTGAGCTTAATTTTGAAATTCACTCCTAGGTATGGTGCTGTTGAACCTTGATTTTGATCTGCTCTCTTACTTCTCCAGGACCCTCAGCAGATATACTGTGCTTCTTGATGTGGTGGTGATCCACAGAAAAACTAACCAGGATAAAATTATCAAACTTACCTTCCCATGTGACTTGAATACAGTCACACAGTCAGTAAAAAATAAGGTTTGATACTGTAAAATTAGGGTTGTGCTACAATGCTCTAAGAATGGAAGGAACCTTATTTGAAAATCCTAGAATTCCTTATGTCGTATTCCTATAATAGCTTTTTCCAGTAAGTACTTTAGTTTCAGGGATTTTCCATCTTCTCTACAGTCTTTTAGCAGATGTGATGGGGAATAATTGCCTGTCCGGACAGGCCATTAATTTAACACCTCTCCACAGTCTATTGTAGTGCTAAAGATTTTCCTGCTCTCCACTAACCGTGTGTCTTGGTGTGGAAGGATAAAAAGTGGTCAGAAACTTAGGGTCAGAAAACAGTTCATCATTGCTCACTGCAGTTGTTGGTATGACTTTTGAGACATTATTCATCACTTTGCCCAAAAATGCTTTTTTTCCCTCTCATTTTGATGACTGTTAGAGCAAAAAGGTGATTTCATGTAGTCAAGAATCAGGACAAACTAGAAAAAAGATCTTTTTGAGTATATTCATGTGGGGAAAATTACTGACTTTTCAAATTTAAATTGTCTTTGCTTTTGAGCGTTAAGATAGGATTTGTACAAATTTTACTTGAGACTTCAAATGAATAGGAAGATATCTCATAGTTTAACAGTTTAATAAAAGACAAAATTTGAATGTTGAGATCAGACAGACGTCTGTACATGTGGCTGTGAGAAGAGCTAGAGAAATGTGAAAATACTTTCAGTTCGGCTTAGCTTTGAAAGTAACTTCTTAATCTGCTAACATGAGTTAAGCAGTTGTAGGACAGCTTTATACCTCCTACTCAGAGCTCCCAGGGACGGCTCACCTGTCACCTCCAGTTGCCCCTATGTTTCCTGTGTGTAGTGCTGGCAGAGCAGAGCAGAGCCAAGTTACACTAATCTTGTACTATCCCAGTTAAAGTAATCGGTAGCTACCATGATTTCTTTATACCTGTGGAGCAGTGCTGAGACATAATAGCTTCAATAGTCAAATGTCTTTCTTTAAAATGCATGTCTCAAAATTCTTTTCTACTGACATGATGTACTTTAAGAACTTCACATCACATCTCAATATTTGTTATCCAAAGGTTGACAGCATTCTTTAAAATATGTGGTAAAAAGCAGCAAGAGGAGAGAAACAAGAAACAATTTTTTTTTTTTTTAAATACTGGATAATTTATTTCTGGTAGACAATTTTCTGTACTATCAGAGTATTCAGCATTTTTAGGTTAGTTGCAGAAGAAGCACAGACTTAGTGCAGCTTTGGACTGGAGCTCCACCTGTTTGTTAAAACACAACATCCTCAGAATGCTGTCTGCCTGTGGCTTAGTCCATGTGGCTTGAAGGTTGCTTTAAGAAACTGTTGTTCTATGACTAGTGCAGAAAGATCTGACACTTTCCAATAGCAAGCACTATGAAAGTGATAAAACCAACTTATGTTTCTTTTCATTATTAAGATTTTTTTAGTATTGTTCCTCTGTAGGAAGAGCTTGGGTACCTTTTTTTTGTTACATCATACCTCATGGTACAAGGATGATGGGTAATTTTTCTTGGCCTTCTCATGATTTCATTCTGTGTGTCTAAGTAACTTAATCTGTCTCTGTCTCTTACTTTGGTTCCAAATGTGCAAACTTGGGACAGTAGAAATTCATTATATCATCAAATTCTTGTGAGGCAGACTCCATTGCTGTGGTGATATTTTATGATATGGTGACAAGTGCTGTAGAAATGCCTTTATTTTGTATGGCTGTGATGCATTTGTAGCATTTCTCTATTCACCATTGTGTGCTTTAATGATAAAATTTTTCTACTTCATCTACTGTAATAAGTACCATTAAACTGTCTGGAAGTAGACATCATCTTTCTTATGGCATTTGTAGTGAGAATCCTGCTCCATCCTGGTGGTGAAAGGATCCTTCAAGCTTTGAAATGTCAGCAAGCATGAGCTCTGTCTCTGTCCCATGTCTTCAGACATGCCCTTTCTTGAGGGTCTCCTTTGAACACCACTGGAACTTAATTTTTTCCTATGTTTCAGCAGAGATTCCAAAGCTTTCTGGCAATTATTCTCTGTTTTCAAGTTGTAGTTATCAAGGCGATAAAGAGTTTAAAAACCTCCAGTAAATGGCATAAAATATTTATTTTTGCAAAAAGAAATTCTTGCTTCATCATGCAGTGAGATTTTTTAGACCTTCTATCTAGGACTTGTGGAATATTTATAGCCTTGAAAATACAAGCACCATTTGAGGGTCTTTTGATATTCTTTTGCCTATCTGTCTGTAAACAGTTTACTATCGTGTACGTAATTGTACATGTAAATAGGTAGCATCCAATGTTGCATATTTATAATCAAATTTAGAAATCAAAGTGAGAATAATTTTATTTTAAATATGAAAGAATTATTTTAAGTGTGTTGGTAGGAAACTTAATCCATATCCATATGTATGTGTTTGCAGAAAATAAATTATGCTTTTCACAACGTAGTAGTACTTGTTAATTCATAGGAGTTCTGCATTTCTGCATTACAGCTGTATGTTTTCTAACAGAAGCAGAACTATCTTTCCAATATTTGCAACTTCAAAATGTAGGTCATTGTGTTGGCAAATGTAGGTCAGAGCGAGGAGGAAGAAGACAGAATGCAAACTCCTCCACATGGATCTTTAAGCTTATCCCTGTTTTGAAGGTAAAGAGGCTTACCTACCTGTTCAGGCACGAGAAGCTTTTCCTATTACTAAAATTAACACAGGTATTCTGGCTTCTGGCTTCTTGGCTTAGCTGGGAGCACAGTGTGCTTCCACACTTGAGACTTGTTCATGAAAGACCTCCTGACTCCTGCTTCTTTAGCTTCCAGATGCTTATACCATTGCTTTCTTTCTTCCCTGTGGGGGAAGGCAGCGAGAAGGAGAGCTGTGTGCATTGCTGGCATCTGCCTAAAGAAGAGCATTGTCTTTGCAAAGGTGTTTCCCCCTTCCCTCAGCACAGAGGTATCGATACACCTGCAGTTCCAGCTGGCATCAACACTGTAATGGTAGCAGGAGAAGGAACGGTGACCCCTCAGAAAAGCTTCAGTGACGCCATTCAAAGTGCCCTCAATAATAACTGCAGAAAAGGGAGAGACATTTGACTGAGGGAAGTGAAAAGTCGGATGTTGAAGGATGTTTTCTGCAATTGACTAGTATTTTAAAAATTCACTCTGACTAGAAGTTTGCTATAAAAGGGTTTCAGTTTTTTATGTTTGTGGGTGTGAGGGTTTTTGTAATGTGAGATGTATTATAAATGGTGTTAAATTAGCCATGTCTTCACTAAATATTAAAAAAACTTTTATTGCTTGAGTATACACCAGTCACTGCAAACTGAAACATTCTTTATGTTATACACTTAAATATTTAAATAGTTATTATATTTATTGAAAAAAATCTGTCATTTTAGCATATTTCAGTGCTCAAAAGCATTGAAATGCTCAAAGGGAGATGAAAAACCCTTCACAATTCTTAGTGTATGTTTCACTAAAAGAATGGGTAGTCTTGTGTGAATATTTTATTTTAACCCTTAGCAAGTCTAAGCAAAATAGCACATTCAAAAACACCTGTTCAGATTGAACTGTCATAAACAGGACAAATAAAAGTATTGCATTAATAGTTTTGTCATACATATGTATCATCAGTCTATTTTTTCCCCTTAAATATCTTTTAAATGCAAAAGTTATATGCAAAATTTTGGAGAAAACGTCTTGGCTTTTGCTTGATCTGCACGCAGTCAAGATGTTTTTAGATTTTCATTATTTCTCACTAGGAGTAAGGGTAGTTCAGAATACTTACTGGATGGAAAGGAAGAATTACATTGATGATGGTTCTAGTCAGGCTTTAAGTGATTTGAGGGATAACAGTTTTTCTCCCAAACTTCTGGTTCTGTTAAAAGTGTAGTGATGTTTTTAGCCTTGAGAACAAAATACTGGTAAAAATAGTCTAAAGGATACACATACGTAGTAAGCTGCATGGAATTCAACTTACATGTCTAGAAATATCTAAAAGGTGCTCCATATGTCAAATAAGTTTACTGGAACCATTGAAATGTCTGTAGTTCATAATATGAAGTTTGTGTCTCAATTCTTAATGTAGTGTGTTGTTAGAGGGGGGAAGTTGACTCTGGATTTTACCTGTGGACAAACATGTAAACGTGGTTTTTCATTGCTAAGCAACCACAGATGAAAACCGCATGCAACCATAATTCAGCTGCATATGCCTTTGATTCTTTCTCCTTTAACTCTGGGAACCTTTGCAGACATAACTCAAGTTCCTGAGTATGAGTCTGTTTTCCTCAAGGCCCCTCAAATCTGTGCTGCCCTTTCCGTGGGCCACAGCACTTCAGCTGGACATTCCAGTCAGGTGGGAAACTGGTCTGGCAAAACAGCCACTTTCATGAGAGACTGGTTTTGAAGGAATAAAATTTACATGGAAGTCCCCAGGTAGTTGTCAGTGTGGATGATGACCAGTGTAAATTTTATGATGGAAGCTAATAAATTCATGAATAATACAGATTAGGTGAAGAAAGTGTGATTGCTCCTGGCTATTTCTGTAGGAGAACTAGGGGAATTCAAATGAAAATGGCAGGGAAGCAAGTATGAAATGAGAGAGGAGGGGTTTCTTTATACAGCAGGGTGAAACTGTGCTGCTTCCTGGTGCAGCTCTGTGAAGCTGCCCACAGAAAAACCAGAAAAATCCTTCAGTGCCTGTTAAGAAGAACTTACCACTTGTATTTCCTCTTCTCCTTCTTCTGAACTTCTTGAGCCATAACTAGAAATCACACTTTTATTGCCCTAAGTATTTGTCCTTAGCATGTGCTACTGGTCAGTCTCCCTTACAGTCAGATTGATGCCTGATCTAACAAAAACTAAAAGAAAAGGAGCTAAATAAAAAGAAGCTGGAAAAAAATTGAGTGACTGTAGGATAATGATGATAATGTAGCTAATGAAAAATGAGAGGGCTCCTGTCTCCTCTTGGAAACAGGCTACAGGGCAAAGTTGGCCTTCCATCTGGCCTGGTAGAAACAAGCTGATGTTCATGTGAATGCCCAAGTGAATTAAATTTTACATTACTTTTAAAGTCTTGAGTATTGCATGTATGTGTGTAAATATATGTGTATATTTACGTGTGTGTATGCATATCTTTAAATTTGATCATTAGTTGTGATGAAATCTATGAAATCCCCAATTCCAATGCTTAAATCATAGGTCTTCTTTTTATTTTTCTTTATTCCATGTTATTGTGGCAAATACAGAAAATAAAACAGTGGTAGAGGTCTGCAAATGGTAATATGCATTCAAATATTATTTCAGACCAGAAAAAAATCTGTTCTAAGAAGGCGAATATCTTTATTTTATAGGTCTCTGGCCATCTGAAGAAGTGCTGGCTTACTACTGCCTGAAGCATAATGAAATATTCAGGTACAGAGTTAAACATAAAAAGATATTTTCCAATCTCTTAGTTTTATTGTATCTGCATGGTAAAGATTGCTATGATTTAAGTCTTCAGATTAAATTTAAAATGTTCAAGGTGAAAGCATGTTGCTCTTAACAAAGAATTCTGAGCTGCCTTTGGGTACTAATATTGCACAGCAAGCTTTCTGCTATATGTCAAAGACTTTTGATTTCCACTCAAGGCATTTTATTTCACTTTGATTTTTGGGAAACAAAAGTGAGGCTCCAATCGATCAGTGGTGATTGTGAAGGTCAGGAAAAATAAGATATTCTTTAAACTGACATCTGTTGCAAAAGCAAGCAAAATATTATCTGATGAAATACATAAAAATCACTGCATATAGTAAGAGGAATTTGCACCTGTATTTAAGCATTGTGAAACAGTTTTGAAACATCCTTCACTTTTATTCAAAACTTGTAGAAGACAGCTATCAAGGCTCCAATAGGAACATCTAAATATAAAATCCGTCCTGCATCCACTTTCTTTCCCCCTGAGTATACTGAGATTTGCACTTGGAAATCCTTGAAGTTTCATTGTCTGAAGGATGAATAGGGTACAAAAAAAGCTATGATAACAATGCATTTGGAGGCATAAATTGTGTTCTATGTGAGGGTGTAAGGCAAATACCAAGTAAGTCAGCTTGGAGTATACAAAATCCCAGTCTTGTAAATAGGTGTTGGGTAAAATCAGGAAGACGAAACTGTAAGTCCCTGCCCCTTGCAGCAAATGAGCAACTTGCTTAGACTCCTATCTGTAACCAAAGACCTGGCACCAAAGTGTGCCCTGGTCCGTAAAAGCCTCGTTCCTACTCCATCCACTACCTGAACAAAGTGTGGCCCATTGGGGGAGGCAGCTCATACACCTGATCTGGCAGCCGCTGCTCCTTCCTCCCAGGTTGGTTGAGTGCCTTCTGCTGCTGTAGTGACATCCCTGTAGCACTTTGCTGTCTGACCCTATGCTCATATGCTTTGCTTCTTCTCCAGGGCTTCTCACAGCAAACCTCCTGTGCTGCTCACTCAGAGGGTATTTTCCTAGTTTGGGTATGCAAGCTGCAATACTCAGAGACATCAGTCAAACTTCCATGGAGTAAATGGGCCATTTCGCATCCTGATTTCTCAGGATTATGCCCTTCTGACAGTACTCTCAGACTAGAGCTTCTCATGTTAATTCTCATTTATAAATGTCACTATACATTGCCTGAGAGACTGATACAACTTTTAAAACTTGCTAGTAAGGGAACTTTGCACTGAAATAAATTTCATGTGCATAAATATTTATGTGTATATGTGTGTATGTGTATGCTCATATACAATGTACATAGAAATATGGTTCAAAATGCACTAACAGCCTCACACTGGATACTTTCTGTGTTTATTTCAGTAAGTATGATTCTTACAAAGAAGGAGGTGCCTTGTAAGCCTTATATATAACTGTATGTATATCTTTTTAATATATAATACACTTGGTTTGGAAAAACTAAGACTACTAAGACTAAAACTATAGGCTTTCAGATGTTTCATAATAGTTTGAGGAAAAATCTATAATCATTCTGTTTAAAAATCCAAATTACAAATTTCCCATATTTGTTTTATATTCTTACTGGGGTTATGTACAGCTTGTTCCTTCAAATGATGTCATTCTTTTGTCTCATTTTGATTAAATAGGACAACCTGACTTTTTTCAAATAAAATTTTTGGTGTCCAAGAAAAATAAATCTAACCAGTCCAGACAGTGAGCATTATTATACAGTCATACAGCCTAGTCCGTGCGCCTCAGTGAACAGAATATCGTCATCTGTATACTGATACTGATATGGCATCCTAGATGCTCTTCTTAAATATCAGTGTTGACTGAGTAGAGAGGTGACCCTTTCAGGTAAAAATAGGCTTTCAGATGTTTCATAATGTTTCAGGGGAGAAGAAAACGTGCACCAAAATAAACCAACCAAAAACGCCCCCCAAAACCCAAAAAAACCACCATCCTACCCTCCCCCCAAAAAGCTAAAAAAAAAAAAAAAAGAAAAAAAAACCCGAAAAAACCAAAAAACCCTAAAAAAAACCAACAACAAAAAAACAACCCAAAACCAACCACAACAAACCCCAACCCACAAAAAATACCCCACAAAAAACTCCCCCCAAAAACAAACCAAACCAAACCAAAAAAAAAAAAAAAACCAAAAAACCCCAAAACCAAACAAAAAACGAAAACCAAATTCAACCAAACTGTTAAGTTAAAATTCTGTTTTCTGCCTGTAAGAAGTGTCTCAATGGGAATGCTCCTGCCAGCTGTAACAGTTGCCACAGATTTTGCTATAAAGCAGCATGTTCCTAAACTGAGGCTCTGCCTTGCCCCAGACGCTGCTTCACACACAGTTTCAGTGCAGGGTCAGCATCTCTCCCTCCTCCCCTCCTGGGGCAGGCCATGGCTCTGGAGGACATTCTTTATGGCTCCCCCTGCAAGCTCCCATCCGGCACACTCTCTGCGCCAAATTATATTTCACATGCACATCTTAATAACAGCACAGTATGGTCTAAGTTAAAAGCAGCCTTTTAGACCATGTATTGAGCCCTTTGATCGGGCTCAGTTTAGGCTCTTGACACTAACTTCGTTTAGTTTTCTGAGGCTTAACCGTTTGCTGTTCCCATCGTTGTTCATAACAGCATTGTTTGTAGGTCACTTGCAGTTTTAAGTGCTAATTGAAGGATCAGATTTCTTCGTGTGTAATTATTTTGTGATATACGGCTTGCTGTAAAACTTCTCTCTTTTTAATATAAAAAGGCTTTTAGGCATAACTGTATGGAGAGATATATAAATAATATTAATTTCCCCATTTACTTCTCTAGCTGTTTTTGCAAGAATGAATGTGGATTAACATTGTTATCCTTTCCTAACAATTATCTTTCGCTACTCTAGCTAGTTTAGTTCTAAAAGACAGAGCCATTGACAAGGGAAAAAAGGGAACCTTCTCAGATTTTTCAGCTCAGCGGTGGTAATGTTGCACTGAACACTAATGAGGGAACCCCCACTGATTTGCCTGCTTTGTGACTTTTCTATTTCATAATTATTTTTAAAACGCAAAACGACATGAGGTAGCCTAGTCATGTCTCTACAACTTCCTGGTAGCTCAGTTCTTACTGCAGATGGCAATTTGTTCTTGTAACATATATGTCTCTCTGACCATTTTCATCTAATTTGTATGGGTTCTACCATTTCCTTTCTCTCTTTCAGGGACCTTGCTGTGTGTGAGCTAGGGGGTGGCATGACATGCTTGGCTGGGCTCATGGTAGGTCTTTTCTCAATTCCAATCCCATTCAGAGGAAGAAACAAAAGGAAAAATGTTCCAGTGCCTCCAACTGCTGGGTCAGAGAACTGTCAACAGCCTCAGCTGCGGTCAAGCTGCAGAGTCTTGAGACCTTCTAGATTGACTTGCTTTCGTATCATATTGATTTTATGGTTGCCTCGATGAGCAGAAACATTTTACCTCGGTGTAGTCAATATCTTTTGTTGTGACATTCCAGGCCACGTACGGTCTGTCTTTCATTGCCATAGCCGAAGCTTTTTTTTTTTTTCAGATTATAGTCCCATTTGCTAAGATACAGGAATAGCCTGGCGAATCACAGTTGGAGCACCATGATATAGCTGCTAATGTTTTGCCTGCATTATTACACCAACAAACATGATCCAGAGCTCTCGGTAATTAGATTCTTTTGAATTAGATTGGCCATTCAGGAGAGTCGTTCACCATTCTCTGGGTTCTGAGTCATGTATTCAGGAGATATTATGTAGCAGTGCAGTGCATTAGACAAGTTTTTATGTCTCTACAAATAAAAGCATATTGTTACACTGATTGGCATTTGACAAACCTGTCGCTCTTATACAATGTGTCGAGGTTACAGCCCAATGTGCGAGCATGTCAAAGCTCACAAAAAAATTACCCTTACAAAGCCATCTGCCTGCAATGCAAAGTTATATGAAGGGCATCAGGCAGTCAGACAGAAGCAAGCTGAAAGGCAGAGTGACAGCCTTGTATGATGGCTCTACTAGATAAACAGAAGCCCGCAAATGAAAGCCTCTCAGAATACCATCATCGGCTGTCACAATGCAATTACGGAACAGAATGATAGCAAGATAGAGGCTCCCGCAAATGGAATGATAAAAGTATTGACTGATTTGATTGAATGATTAAAATAATGCAGACATAAAATGAAAAAAGATTGAAGATTGTTACAGAGAAATAGGTGAGGAAGCATGATACTGAAGGCTTGTCACTCCTGTCTTCACTTCCACACAGACAAGCATATTTGCTCATTGTTTGCTGTGCTCTTTTTTTCAGGTTGCTATTTCTGCAGATGTCAAAGAAGTTCTGTTAACTGATGGAAATGAAAAGGCCATCAAAAGTATCCTTATTCAGATAGAAAACTGGTTTGTTGTGTTCGTTCCTTTTTACTGGCTGAGTAACAATCGATATAAAGACACACAGCATGGGGCATATTAAGGAAAAGTCCCCACATAAGTAATTAAAAAACAGATGTGGAATATCTTGAACAGAGCAGCAGCTTCCCCCATTATAAATGCCACATTTTCTCTGTTAATTAAAAATGCACGTGTTGGTGTAGTGCATGTACAGTAGTAAATATTTGTCTCGTGTTTGAGTGCTGGAAGATTGGTGTGTGTGTGTGCTGCACATTACAGGAGCTGTAGCAGGGAATCAAATCATGAGCTCCCCTTCATGCATCTGTTTTGCGTAAGAGCTAGGGGTGTTTTTTCCTCCTTTCAGATACTAGCCCCTAAAAACATACGCAGCATTCATATATTTTCAGAGCTTTTCCAGTGTATGTTGAAATGTTTCATTGCCGCTCCTAAGTTATAACTGCCTACAAATTATCCATTTAGTCGGCTTAATCAATTACCAGTTTATCATTATTTCTCTTGATGTAAGATTGCAAAACTCCTCTGTCCCCTGTAGAAAGTATTTTATTGTATTTCTGATATTAGAATAAATTGCTTTAATGCCCTTCTAATATGAACAGATAGTTCATAAAATTGAACTGGACTTGGGTTAAGCAAGAGAATGAGTGAGCATAATTTGTGGCCACATTAAATATCAGCACAGAACAAGAACAGATATATATGCTGAATACTAATAGCCCTTAGAAACTGAGAGGAAAAAAAGGGAAGATATCTATTTGCTTTTGTTCCTTGATAATCTTTCCATTTACATTTTCAGGCAGGCTAATTTTTCAGGTTTTGGCCAGTGCAGCATCAGAATTATTTCTTTTTGAGTTTTGTATGTATTTGAGAGCTAACGTAGTGAGTACTTAGTAAAAAAAAATAAACTACTCTGTGGCTTAAATAAATTGCAGTTGCTGATGCCTGTTAAAACAGGAGATATTTCAGTGCAATAATATTAGCTATTACCTTTAAAAAAGACTTTGTCAGAGGTAACTAAGGTAACTACAATTGCTGACAACATTTGAACAATTTCATGTTAAAACAGTCAATCCTAGATCATATCTGTTAAAACTTGAAGTAAGCCTGCTAAAAGGCTCTTTTTCCTTGAAAAGGCAAGTTCTCACCTGTGTTCCAAGGATTCTTATTTTGTTAAATTCTCATGTGTTAGACTTGTGTCTTGAGGAGGAAGTATTCATTATTCTTTGTATTTTAATCAGCACCACCTCTTCCAATCTTTCTTCTATGTCATTGTGAAGATAAAAAATGTAGGAGAAAAGAAGTGTTTCAAAACTAGCCTAACAAAACAAACTCATGTTGTATAGAACAGGTATTTAACAAAGGGTCATTTTACCCACAAAAAGCTTCAGGTGAGCTCAGTAATCATCAACTCAGCAAATGTCTTGCATAGCAGATTCCCTAAACATACCTGAACTTTTTTGAAATGTAGAAGTCTTTTATAATGAGGAAAATTGGTGAGTGCTAAAATATTCACTCAGTCATTGGAATTAAACAAATAAAAGTGCTTTTATTCCTGAAAAAGATACTGTTAATGTTATCTAATTATCACACCTTAGTTTTTCACAATATGTTTTAGAAATGTCTTCTGTTCCCAAAAGTCTTACAAGAGGTCTTCATCTGTATTCACTCATTAAATCCCTTTCAGCGAAGCGATTGGTGGATGGCTCTAACAGGAATTTATTTTTCTTTTTTAACATTTGGTGCTCAGAAGGCTCAGCATTCAAAGTGCTTTTATTGTGTTGGATTTTACAATGGGCTTAATATTAGCAGGGTGCCAAAGTGCAGCAGGCTAAGAACTTTACTGTGTAGGTGAAATGTATTCTTAAAACTGCACATAATAAAATTTCTGTTGTATTTTAGATGGTTTATGGACTATAGTAGTAATTTTATGATCTGTCTTATGATAAATTTCTTTTACACTCTTTTCTGTAGTGACTTGCTATAATAGAAGTTTAGGCTAAATTTATGTTTGTTTCAACCCCACCAGACTCACTGAAATTGGGATAGAATTTTAGGTGTAATTGGAAGTAGCATTCACCCCAAGTGCCACTGACTAAAAATGACATATTTTTCCTAGCTCTTATCATTGCTGATGGTATTTTTTAATTGTTTAGCGTACCAAATTAAGGTAATGTGCGATAAAATACTGTTTTCTTTTCTAGATTCTGCTCTTCAGGAATGGTTAATGTCTAGTATTATGTTTCTTATGTAGGTATTATAGATTAAAATAATCTTGTTTTAAAATTACTATTTACATCTTCCCTTTAAATTTCTGAGGAAGCTTAAATTACATGCCAGTCATACTATAATATCCAAAAATTACTTTCCAAAAAGTAAAAGTGGTTGTCAACAAAAAAGAAAAAAAAATCCCTGTCAGAAGCCAGGAAATCACCAAGCAAGCCTGCTAATTATTCTTAATGGGCAAGATGAGCACATTAAGAAACAAATGAATACATCAGTGAAATGTAATTGAAAATCGACCTGGCAATAGTGCATTGCATCTGAGAATCTGCCTTTGTATTATCAACATCATCATAATTATTGTTGTTTTTGTTGTTGCTATCACTATTCAGTGAGCATAGCTAACAGCTTTGCTTTGTGAAATCTCAAGCTTTTGAGGATTTGATTTTTCTTTTAATTTTTGACATGCTTCCTATTAGTCTCCATTTCATACTGCCACATGAAGTATTCACTATCTAGGTTTTCAATATTCATATTAGGATACATTATTGAAATGTTAGAAGTTAAAAAAAATTTACAAATGAATCAATTTTGCATAATTGTTGTCATTCTAACCCTCTCATTGTGAAATATATTGCTATGTTTTGTATTAATCAGTGATCTTACGTATCATGTTTATGGAGGTTTTCAAAAGGGTATTATGACTTGCTAGACCACTTAAAAAACTTCACTTTAACTCCTTTTGTTTATCATGAGCAGGTTTGAATTGATTCAGTAGGTCATTTATATCATTATTATTTATTTATTGCAAAATCAATAATAAGACAAAGATAGATGTTACTCCTTTTGCCACCTTGTTCAGAACTTTATTGTTGATTTAGTGTGTTTTATCTAAGTTCTTTCAGTATCATTTAAATAAGGAAAGTATTAGGATTAAAACTATAGTTATTTCAAGTGAATAATAAAGATACACATGGGCAAAGTTATCAAATTCATCCCCCATTGTAATTTTGGGTGATATGCATTCAGATACAAATTTTTCAACTTAGCTTATATCTGTGACATAAGTCAGTCATGAACATCAAATTTTATTTCCTCAAAACACTGGAAGCATCTTTACTGACTTTGAGGTATCCAAATCCAAGGATGAGGTTCATTTTAGTAAAAATTGTCTCCTATTTCAGAAAGGCTGTGTACTTTCTGCCTTAGCGCTGTTTCACACCACGCACTGGTGACTTGAACTACTGTCTGAAGGCATCAATAATACAAAATATCATTACAGTGCATTATAATGACCATTAAAATACAATGTAGGGATCTTTCAACAGTCCAGCGAAGTTTAGGTTAGAAGGGTCATGTTTAGCCTGAATGCCCAAAGATATGGGCTCCTATATTATTTTAAAAATCTAGTATTTACATGTTTATAACCATTATTAATAGTTTTGGTCGGTTATATAATTTAAGTGCAGTGTAGCTAATTTATCAACAATGTTATTTCTGCCCCTATTTAAAAGTAGCAAGATCTGTTCATGGAGTTATTTATGCCTTCCTTTGCTGCGCAGGTATAGACCCTTCATTTACTGCTCCTCATTGCATATCATGGAAATTATTTAAAAGGCACATCCAAACTACAGAGCTTTGTTTAAACCAGGTTTCTGTCATTCCATTTCTAGTTTTTACTTCACAAAATGCCAGTTGTCTTTTCTAGTGTTTGGATAGAGACTTTCCTGAAATAACTTTTCTTAAATAACCAACTCTGTTTGGAAGGCAAATTATGTGATTTCAGCAAAGCAAAGAGAAAGATATATCAAAGCAAAGAAAAAGATATATCACTGATATTTCAAATTAGCCTGACTCTTGTATTCAGTTTTCTTGTAAGAGCACTTTCAAAAGATCTGACATATTTTGTGGACTTAGAAACATCGTTCTAATTACCATCAGATTTTCTGTACCTTAAATAAAAAAGAAGCATCTTTTACATCTTTACCAAAAATATCAGTTTAAAATAATTATTTATATTTGAAAGTGAACCATTCAGGGATGTATGGATTCACACTAAATAATAAATAATATTCTCATAGTTTTCATTTACTTGCTACACCTTTTCCTTCCAGTGGCTTCTCACTAACCAAGAATGCTTGATCACGATGATTATTTTTCCAGCCATAGATGACTGGGCTCAGTTTCCCCTGAACCTTTTCTTTGATAGCCCTTGCTTTAATCTGCCTGAATGGCTACCCGAATCTGTGACTTGAACTTCCAAACTACAAGAAGCTGAGACACAAGGCTGAGGTACTGCTGTGGTATCTAAGAGGAATAAAAGGCATTTATTGTTTTGCACTCTTTTAAGGTGGTTTCAAACCATTCTCAAGAAAGCAAATGGACTACAAACTCCTTTGCCTATAGGTTGAGGTGCTCTTGTGTGTTGGATTCACCCAGACAGAGCCAGGCTGTGTCTCTTGTGGGTAGGTTCTTAAAACACATAAACCTCCAAAATCACAGCATTGGGTTTAGTGATAACAGTGAAAAGTGAAAAGCAGCACAAACTAGACTGGACATTTAGTGATTGTAAAAATTTCTGTTCTCCATGGCTGTAATTCTTGTATTTGTAAATAGTTGCCATTAAATATCTGAGGTATGGGATGTCTTCTTTCACTTGCTTCTATAGCTACAAGGCTAGAGATTCCTTAAATAAAAGAGTAAATAGAGGTAGGAAACTAGAGCATAGATATGTGGCTGATGTGCTGGAGTAGCAATATAAAATGTATGCTTCTGAAAAAAGATTGACTCTTAGCACAGATTAAAGAAGTACAAACATTATTATTTATTTATTATTGCTCTAGTTTCGTAGGTAATTCTTAACAATTATACTACAGATGTAAATGAGATCATCACAAGAAACCAAAACGCCGGAGTATTTAAGGCTCAGAAAGTGTCAAGCTGGTAAGATGCTACTAAACTTTTTTACTGATTCTTGCATGTACTTTTGTATTAATGTAGATGTGAAATGTATGCAAAAGGGAAAGTGTGACCTGTGTTACTGATGCTCACACAGGTATATAAGTAGGTAAGTGATGCAAGAGAGAAATTTTAAAGTATTAAAAAGAATTAGCAAATACAGTATGATTCACCTTGGTGACACAACCTCTCTTTCCTTTTTATCTTTTTTAATTTATGCTATGTCTCTTCAGTCTGTGATTTAGTGCATGGTTGAAATTTGTCTGCTTCAGAGTCAACACTATCCCTTGTACTGAAAATTATATTTGTAATGAATGTATCTAAATCTCTGGCAGATTTCATTTTAAATAGCTCGGAAAATTCAGGGTGACAACAAATCCCATTTGCGCTTGAGGTAGATATTGGACCATCCATGGGAGACTTTTTGGTCATCCTGTTTGTGTGATCATTATTTTGTTTTCACTGCAAGGACAGATGGGGAGCATGAGAACCAAGCACAGTGTATTCATCTCTTGCATTACTTTAAAAATAAATTATAAAGCACTTCATATTTGTGTTATAAGGTTAAGAATTAGAAAATTGTTACCTAAGAGCAAATAGTACACCCTTATTTGTGTGTCTAATTTTTTTTTTTTTTTGGCTCACATTGCAGAAGGGCACTCAGTCCTTCTGAAACTGACAAAAGTAAGGCTGAAGAAGGGTCGAGGAAGGTAAAGTGTTAATGCAGAATAAGCTTACTCACATAGAGGGTTAAACCCATATGGTTTTAATGGCTATTATTCACGTCATTTAATCCTATGCCCATGTAGCCATTCTATGTAGAGAAGTTAAAGTGAGCACTTAGTGCTAGAAAAATTCTGCCTTCATTAGAGTGTGTATGTGTGCATATAACTTAAAGATACATCTCTGCATCCTAATAAGAGCCTGCCAAGTAGACAAAGGCCATGTGGGTCCCAGAAATGGTCTTTCAGGTTCCATGGGCTGAACACCTCTTGTAAGCAGCTTCAGACTCTGCTGAGGAGAGGCTGTGTGGTATGTCCGTCCAGAAGCTTAGATTTTTTTTAAATTTCCAGTTGTTCTATACTTTGTGTGAGATTTCAGATTTCATCCCTTGTCAAGACCTTAAACCTCATCTTTCAGATATCAATCAAAAAGCACATTTTCTACCCTGTCCTCATTTACATTTATCTAATGCTTAAGGTCATTTGTGATCATTTGAGTGTATTTCAGCATATGGAATCAGTGAATAATAGATTTCAGCCTCATGCTGTGAAGAAAGATTGTGTTTCTACAAGACGTGATGTTGTTTACTGGGTGTTAATAATCACTAATTAATAAACATATCTAGATGTCATAAAATGTTGCATTTTAAGGAGTAAAAATGTCAAGTGTTTAACTTCTTGAGTGCAATAGCATTTGAGGCCTTATTTGCATAAATAAAATAATTAAATTACAAAATAACATGAAGCACTATATGAAAATATAAGAGTCATTATAACACTTGATTTTTAATTCTGCATTCTTAAGGCTTTTGCAGATTTGTTATAACAGTATAAAGTTTTGTAAAATGACTATTCAAATGACTCTAATGGATTGATCAGTCCTTCAGATTCAATAATGATGTGATACAGTAACAAAGTTATAGAATCCCTTCTTAATGCCTTGAGGGAACTAAAAGAATGATGTAAAGTCTGAAATATTACTGTAACCTTGATTCACTTTTCCTGCAGGTGAAAACCATAGTTACATAATGGTTATGGGGAGGAAAAACAATGAGAAAAAAACCCTCAAGAAAATGAAGAAAATGTAGTGTTTTTGAGGGAAGAATGCAACACTGGCGTGCAAAGTGTCGTTCAGTTACTTCTTTTACATTGATCAGATTTTGCAGAAATGAATGTAGTGATGTCTGTAAGTGACTTACTCAACACCAATTTAATCTGGAGAAGGAGTCTTCTTTCCTGTAATAATTCAGGCAGTGTCCAGTCTTGCAATTTCACAGTTGGCCAGTGCAAAGTTAAAAAGATTCTTTCCATGTAAAAGATGATTCAGAATAGACTCTTCTCACAACACCTTCATCTTATGTCAGGATCTTGCACTCTTTTCCTCAGACAGGAGCAGAGATTGTCAGTGTGAGAGTCAGTTTGAGGCTGTTCTGGGTATTTAAGTCGATGCTTGGAAAATATGCCAAAACCTGTATGGAGCAAAAATGAACAATCTGGTATCAGCCAAGAGAAGTTAGATTAGGACAACCTGCCATACATTTATACATTTATTTATTTAGATTTATACAAAATGCAGTAAATGAGCACTTATCTAGCCCTCTGCCAAGTCTTGATTATTGTTTAAAAATACAATGTAATGTAAGCCAAATTGGCAGTTTGTCATATTATGTGTTATAATGTAATAATCGATATTTAGTAAACAGTTTACTTTGCAGTGGATATACAATTCTATTTAATTTTTATTTTTCATGAATATGCTCAGGATTTCTTGCTTATGTTTACTAGATATAGGTACAGTTACACCACGAAGTTACTAGTCTTGCCAAAGTGAAGGGTATTAATACCATGTATGGGTTTGACAGGTTTTTTTTCACAGCTCAGAAAATATCCTTGAATTGCATTGTTTACCCTATAACTTAGCATATGTGTCTTTGTACCATCAGCTGTTACTGGTTTGACATGTGTTATATTGTTTTATATTGTTTTAACATGTCCACCAATCACTAAATTAGCAATAACAAAGTCACGAAATCCCTGCTCCTTGTCTTCTATTTGTTTTAAAGGAGAAATCTTCCTAAAACAGCTGTTTGAGTAGTAGAAGTTTGAAAATTTTTTGTTATTACAAATGTCAAAATGGAAAAACTTTTCTGAAGAGGAAGACTTGCAATATATTCTGCAGGGTAACAGATTCAGTCTGTCCTACTGACTAAGAAATTTGTTCTTCCTTCAGATTTCCTTGTCTGAGAACATGGAAATCTGTAAAGAACAAAAGTTGTGTTCCAATTGCTGGTATCGGGACCTGTGGAGTTTTATCTGTGGACAAGTCTATTGTTTTGCTGAGAGTTGCCTCAGAGAGATTCCATTTCACATGAGGATGTAAACAAGGACATCAAGCCAGTAACTGAAATGCTTGTGGCAGTGCACCTTTTGGTTTGATTAGTGATAGTGTGTCATATACTCTTTATTCATTCCACAGTCATCTTTAGAACCCAAATCAAGAATGAATGACCATGTAGCCAAAAAGGACAATTCCTTCTGCTTAAAGGAATAAAGCTGAATTTTATTTGAGATTTTAGTGTTCCTTACCAATGTAATGCAGTTACAAGTTTCCAGAACTAAATCCATAATGAAAAAAGTGTTTCAAAATACTAAATGGAATCCAGTATAACAGTGGATGAGGTCTCAATCAGGATAGTTCAGAACACTGAACTATCCTGATTCTGTTCTTGTATTAGTTGCCTTTTTATATTTGCAAAGGTGAATATTTTACCTTACCACAGTGTTCTTCAAATATGTCAACTTCGTAACCTTCCTGATTTCAACTGGTCATATAGCAGGTTCCATCAATATGGGCAGACTTAAAAACTCTCTCGCTGTTTTCGTTTATCAAAACTACCTGAGAGTTGGTAAATGCAAACTTTTTGAAAATATTTTATTGAATTTGCTGTGTTTGTCACCTTGGCGACCCTAAAGGAATCCCTTTCTTCCTAATACTTTTCCAGTCTCCTCAAGTAGCACTAGCATGACAGGTTCTGTTGTTAAGGATGAAGCTGCCAAAAGGAACATTTCCTGCTCTCTGTTTAGGAAGAAAAAGCTGCTGGTTTCCGCTCACTTATTTGAACACTTCATGTATATGTGGAAAGAGCTGTTTGTGTGCTCATGTCCATTCTGAAGCTGTAGCTCTTTATCACAGAAAACTCAACTCAGGTGGAAAGCATTCTGCACCTCTGATCATACTTGCCCTGCTCTATATCTTTTTCAGTTTCAGTCTACTTATTTTTAGATGACTGTGATCAGTACTGCATTCAAAGTGTGCATAAATAGGTATATGTAGTGGAATAATTACGCTTTTTGTTCCCGTTCTAAAAATGCCTAACAGTGATTTGCTTTTTTCACTGCAGTTGAGCACAGAGCTAATAGTTTCATGACACTGTCTGTCACAACATCAGGAACTTTCTAGTGATGGTCATTTTGGAGACCTTCATTTTCTATATCAAGTGAGAATTATTTTTTCAGTTGTGCACTTTGCATTTATCCACACTGAATTTCATCTGTCATTTTATTGTCCAGTTACTCAGTTTCATCCTTCTGCAATCCTTCAGTCTTCTCTTTTCCTTACTAACTTGAATGACCTCTTAACATCCGCAAACTTTGCCACCTTGATGCTCATCTCTTGTAAACATGTTGACTAGAACAGGTCCCAGGGGAACTCCATTGATTATGTCCCTCCACTGTGAGAATTGAGCATTTGCTACTACCCTGTTCCCTGGCTTTTGTTCTATTATTTAGCCATGTCAGAACTCTTCTTCAGTAACAGTCTATTTTCCTAGAATTTTGATAGTGAGGGTCTTTGCCAATAGCTTGTTGGAATCAGAGGCATGCTGTCTTACCCAGATTTCCCTTATCTGAATACTCATTAACACCTTTGAAGGGCTCAAGGTTTCTAAAACAAGGCTGCCTTTTACAGAAGATACATCAAAAAAGAAACTGAAATGCCTTCAGTTTCTTCTGCAGTGAAGTGAATATTTTGCACTGTTGCAAAGAATTAATTTCACCTCTGGAATGTTTTTATCCTCTGTGAGTGCCCATTCTCTATCCCCATTATCAGCTGGCAGGCAGACTTAGCACAAAAGGAAGTGTTCATTTATTTTTGATCTGCCTGATTTTATTATTATATTTAGGTTTTTGCACGTTTGTAATTCTTTCTTCAGTTGAGTGCAATTTCAGCTTTTGGAGGAATAATTGAACGATCTTTTATACCACTTAACTATACCAGCTGACTTTCACAAAGTTCCAAGCCTCTCCTGTTTGTTTATTTCACTTAGTTGTGTTGACTTATTAAAATACATTTTAAATTGCATTATGTCTTTGTCTGTCTTCTTTATGGGGCCAGATAAGAATATGTAAGGAGGAGGATTTTGTTATCAAGCTTTATTAAAAAAAATCTATGAGTTTGGAATAACAGGGAAAAAAGGTATAAAAGTATTGCATTCTATTATTTTAAATCATTCTTCCTCAGATCTTTGACTATTTCATGATAGTCTCCTCTTAGCTTAAAAAACTTGCTCTTGGTAGAAATGTTCCTCTTGTACTCTCTTGTGCTGCACAAAAAGATTAGAGAGAGACCACTGATGTGAGAAGGGATAGATCTTTCTGCCCAGGACTTTAAAGGAAAATGTCCTTGAGATGTTAGGGTCAAAGATTATTTGTTCAATTCCTTTTTTGTATCCATCTTTTCAGCCGTGTTCTATGTTGTTTCCTGGTTTATGTTTTTACCATTGTACTTTAGTCTACTCTTCCTTGTCTACCTTGGCTCTACATTAGGAGGCAGTCATTAAGTACATTAAGTACACTTTTAGTAGGTTCTCTCCTTCACTTCAGACCAATCTTTGCCATGACAAACTATAAATTTTGATAAAATTATGTTTATAGTGTTGTCTTTGTTTATTTCATTAATATTCAGTTAATAGTTATACAAACATTAACCAAGGATACTGAAAACGGATGAGGTCCAGGAAAGGGGCAGAGAAGTGAATCAGGGTTTGGAAATAAGAGAGTTAAAGAGCTCCATTTACTTGTCAAATAAGTGATTTGATTATTAAGAAATGAATTGATTTTGATCTGAAAGTCTCATGTGAATAAAAAAAAATTGTTAATAGAAGATCAGTTTTTAATCTAGTTTACAAGTACCTAACAAGATACAGAAATGGAAGCTAGGCAAATTCAGTCTAGAAAAAAAAAGAAATTTGACATAATAATAATACATTAGAACATCTTTCCATGGGAAGTGATAGTTTCTTAAGCAGTGAATGTGTTTGAATCTTTCTGAAACTCATGTATTAGTTTTCTGAGATATGTGGGCTTGATACAGAACTTTGAAATCTTGGATGTTTCTTGTGGTCCCCTCTGCCCTGAGAATTTAAAAAACCTGTAAACTATATCTTCTCTACTGTTTTTAAGTTTTCCTCCATTCAGTCCTTCTGGACCTGCCTTGTTCACTTTACATTCTTGGGTTTTTTCTTCTGGTTGCCTTGATTATCCTCCCCATGGGTAGACTGTATTCCATAGAGCAAGAAACTGGTCTTTTCCTACATATTTTTACACAAGTCTGATCCTGTCAGTACAGTTGTGTCACATGTGCTTGTGCTGTCTTGCGCTTTGAAATTATGTATTTTTTTATACCGTATCATTCTGAATTAGAATTTCAGAACTTTTTTTTTTTTTTCTGAATGTTCTTTATGGCCCTTGCTAAAAACATGAGTCAGTTTCCAAATAAAGGTGATTTAGAATGTATGGATGTAGGTAGAGGAGGGATGTGAAAAGGCATACTCAAAAACACCACTGGCATTTTTTAATTAATGTCTTTTTTGTACAAGATATTCTCACTTGTTTTAAATAAATAGCCACAATTGTGCTGAATGTGATGTGTCTACAGAATGAAAAGATTTATTCTACAACAGTTGTATTTACATGCAGTGCATTAATTATGTCCCAAAAACTTAGTAGCTTTTGATATGCAGCAAATGTGTAAGTGTCAGGACTGTTAGTTTTGAAGACAAAGCTGTAATGTTCCCATCTGAATTTTAGCTAAATATGTTGTACAAAATAAGAGAGACAAAATATGTTCTTAGAATAAAAGAATAAGGCAAATGTGTAATTTTATAAGGCACTTTTTAAAGGAACTTTTAGGCAGGAAAACCTAGATAGGATCATGGAATCATAGCCTATCTAAAGTTTGAAGAGGCCCATAGTTTGGTGTGGTGGCTTTTTTCTTCTTTTATATTACCATGTTAATGTGATGAGGTTTAATCATGGATTGTTGCACCAGATACTTTATAAACACAGAGAGAAAAGGCATCTTGTGAATCTGTGATCCAAGACCAGAGAGATGTTGAAGAAGGATGACAAGGATTGCTGAAGTCAGCATGAGAGGCAGAGTTGGAGGCACAAGAGCCTCTTCTCAGTTTCTTAGGTGCTATTTTAAAAAACAGTTTCAAGGATAATGGAGTAAGTTTGTGAATGTTGTGGACAGAAAGTTGTACAGGTGCTTGCTTGAAAAGTTAAGTGGAATATGTAGACTGACATTAGGGCTGATTAAAGAAGGGACTTGTCCTTTCAATATTGAATGAGAGGTAAAAAATAGGGATGTGAACTGTTGTGAAGCATTTGGAACTTGCAACTTACCTGGAGGAGGAGAGAGAAAGATAACAAGAGCAGGGTTGTAGGTTGTAAGAAAAACCACCTCTCCAGCAGCCTGCTGAATCAGTATTAATATGTCAAGCCTTCATTTTCCAAGAGCAGAGAGAACAGTATTGGGATGTTTAGATGTAAGTGATTATGACATGGTCAAGAGGTTGAATGGATTGGTAAGAAACTTCTTAAAGGTACTGTGCAGACAGAGTAAGCAGCAGAGCTGAGTTATGCAGATAGGGAAAAAGGTCTAAGCTAAGTCTAGATTACAGACTAGAATTAATGGTTATGTCCAAAGGGATCCATAAAATGTTGTTACAATGCCTTGTGGTACTTCAGATGCAATGAGCTTCTCACTCTCCAAGGCTTTGAAAAATACTGAATTTTGGGTCTGTATGCACAGTGTGAAGTAGAGAAATTAGTATTTTTTTAGCTTTTATGGATGAGATAGCCCAGAAATAAAATTCAGAAGAAGGTTAGGGTGGAACATTTTGAAATTATGAGAAATGTGGGAAATGTCTGAAGATAATCTTGAGAAGACCACATTTTAAAAATTGTAAGACAAGTAAAAGAACCCAAGCATAAAACAGCGGAATTAAGAATTAAAACAAAGAGCAAGATATATTAGTTTTAAGAGAGAATAAATGTCCATGAGACTGAGAATAAAGTGCAGATATTAAGTCTAGCTGAGAAGCATCATTAGTATACTTTGACAGGAGCAAGTAAGTGACATGGAAGTTGCCAAAAGAATGTGTCCATCAGCAATTGTAAATATCGTGTTAGAAACACTTAGAAATCCAAGAGGAAAGGAAAAATGGTTGTACCTGTGGTTGAAAGCTTAACTTTGGTCCCTTCAAACCAGATATGCACTGTAGGGAATGAGATAATGGATAAGAATACAAAGCAAAGTGAAGCAGTGAAAGTAAGAAAGGCAGAAGGTGAAAGAAGGCGGAGAAATAAGAGCAGCCTTGTAAGAATATAATAAGAAAGATGGGGAAATTATAGTAGGCAATTTTGCAAGATTCCTCGGAGGAGTTGTAATGATAGGTGTACACATTGCCTCTATCACTAGATTAAAATCCATCTTCTTGATCTTTATACATAACTGAGGACTCTCAAACCAAGATCAAGGTGCAGAGAAACACCCTGATGATACCTTTTGTTAATGTGTTAGTGAAGTTGCTTGCTTGATGTCATAGAAAAAGTCATATAAGCCTCCAGACAAAATCTTTTACCTGGATCTGTATACTTTCCAATTATAATGCTTTTCAAAGATTGAAACTTAAATTAAAATATGAAAAGAAGAGGTGGGTAGGTAGGGATTCTTGGTAGCTGTTCATCTGCTAATTGGGATGATTTTTTTAATCCTTATTAGAACTATTAATGCATTTTGAAGCAAGTAAGGCTTTTGTCCTTTTTTTTCTAATTTTGAATTTTTGTCTTTGTCTACACAACTAGTTATCTGCTAATTTGAGAGCTACTCTAGTTTGTGCCATTCATCACAAGAACATCTCAGAGGGTCTTGGAAATGTTTCAAGTTTTAACAATCAGAGACTTAACCTGTTTTTTTTGTCATATAAGTTACCTGCCTAGACACACTAGGAAGACAAACACTGAATAACAGAAGTGGAATAATAATAGTAATGAAGAATTTTGCATGAGAAATAAAACCTGGTAAAATCAGGTCTTTTGTTGTAGATTGCTGAGATACTTTACCAGTGTAAGGAAAAGAATGTCATTTGTCAGGCTACCTTCCATAAATTAGAATTACTGTACAGGAGAAGCCTTGGATGCTGTAACTATCCCTGCAACATTAGCTATTATATTTTGGCTTTGTTTTTTTCTTTTAAATACATGGGGCTATTTGGGGATACGTTTTTGTGCTTTAAGTCTCTTATTTTCTTACTTGATCTTTATGTTCTCTTATCATAATTCTTTTATGTCTTAACCTAATCCCATTTCTTGACTTGTCAATTGAAAAGAAAAAACAGGAAAAAAGGAAGAGTTTCCTTGATTGTTTGTGCCGTGTGTTGTTTGGGGTTTCTTAAAATGAGTTTGTTTCAGAATTCTTCAGAAAGGTAGGAAATTGACAGCCTAGGAAGCTAAAGCATCAGTACATCTTTTGTCAGACTATTTTGATAGTATGCTTTATCCCTCACCTGAAGAAGCCATGTCTGCCTGTGAGAGGATGGTTCATTTTCCATAGCTAATTCGGACCATATCCTTTTTGCTAGGACTACCATCAAGATTGCTAATTATAGTAATAGATTTGTAACATGGGTACTTTTCCTCTGAAAAGTGGTGAAATTCATTTGATACAGGCCATAACTTGGCCATTAGTAGGTACCTAGTTTCAGCCACTATCAATTTAACCTAAGTCATAACTGAACAGTGCAGTAGTGTTTTTCTCTTGCACCCTATTTTTAATGTTCTTGTAGCCAAAAAGAGCTCCCAACTGTTTTATATTTCCGTGGGGTCTTAGACCCTTCTCTGCTGAAACTCAGTTGCTTATTTTCACTTGTAAGAAACTAAACCTGCATGAGTTAAATAAGTGAGTACAAAATAATATCAAGTGGGCTTTACACAGCCTTAAGCATTTTGGTTTGTTGGTTTGTTTGGGTTTCTAACAAAAAAAAAAGCACTGAAGGTGTGGCTTGGACAGAAATATACAGTAAAGCCCATTTCTCAAATCTGCAGTGTAATTTCAGTTCTTAGTACTGTAGTGCCTTCCCTCAAAAGAAAGGCATAAAAATATTGTTGCTTCAAAACTTACTTTGCTGGAAGAAAAGTGACTTTAGAAAAAAAAGTGGCTTATATAAACTAATTTAGTATCACTGGAAAGGAAGAAGAGGAAAATACAACTAGGCTTGCATTTTCTCTTGCTGGCACTCAACATGATACTGGCGATTTAAGAGACTTTTTGTGATGTGGTATTTTTACATTTATTTCTACTTTTTAAAAGGAAATTTCATAAAAACTGAGATTTTCATATTTCCATTGCTACCACTTTTCTGGATTTCCTGGCAGTGACTTTTTTAAATGGAAATGCAATCAGCCCTTGCTTCATGGCGCCTTCAGTATTTCTTTCAGTTCTGACCACTAAGTCCGAGAGTCATATCCTTAGTAATCTGTGAAAAAATTATTTTACCTCACCCCCTTACTACATGTAGATACATGCATTTTAGCTATATGACTTTACCTTTGTCAGGATTGTTTTGCAGTATCAGTGGGTTTTTCTGTACTTTACAGTCAGGAATTGCATTTGGTTTACAGAATTTTTGGGGGGCTAGTTGATGGTATTTATGTAAGTCCTAAGTCTGATTCACTGCTTTCATTAGCACTAGAACTCAGAACACCTGATTCAGAACCAGGCTGATTCTGACATCAGTGTTAATAGCAGAATTGTGCCGACTCTGAGCAGAATTGATTCTGATTCCCAGATATCCAGAGGCATGCCTGCTTTACAGGTGCAGGTGCAGCTGCAGATGTTTGACTGCAGCTCCTGCAAATCTGTGGAAGCAGATAACAGTGTAGATAGGTTAGCCCTGGGTTAGCTACCGAAACTGTTTTGGATGTTGCAGCCAGTACTGCATTTGACATCCCTGGCTATGCCTCCCTTACTAGTCATGCTTGCACTTAGCTAAAGATAGCATGGATAAATACATACAGCCTGCAATTCCATCTCTCCCACCAGTGCGCACACATCCTGAGTCAGACCAGGATGAGTCCCACTAGTATTTATTTTTTTACAAATGAGATTTAATTTACACAGTGATTTCCCTGCAGGAGTAAATGTTTTCCTGTACTTTTGCAAAATACACAGCAAATTTAATTTTGAATTGGTAAATTTTTCACTGGACTTTGCGTAATTATTGTATCTTCATGAATGCAGCTGTACTGAAGGTAGAGACCAAAAGCAGCCCTTGTAGTAGGTCAGAAGAAGGGAGAAAGATTGGCTTATGGATGGATGTAGTGCCCTTAACTCACTCCTTTTAACAATATGGATGCCAGTCAGGTTGCACCACTGCTCATGCTCCTGGCAACTTGTCAATTCCATATTTTGCTCAGCACTTTGGTTTATGAGCTTTTTCCTCCTGACATAAACTCCCCTGTGCCTACAGTAGATGTGCACAGAAAATGCCGTGTTGCAGGTGCCCAGCAGAAACCTGATGGAAATGTGAGGAAGGGTTGGTTTGGTTTTTTGTTTTGGGAGGTTTTTTTGTTTGGTTTTTGGTTTGGTTTTTTTTGCAGGAGGAGGCACCTGTGCTTCCTTCCCAACTGCATGTGTGAAGGATAGTAAATATATGGGTTTAAAAAAATCATAATTTAAATCTCTATAGTGGTACTGATCAGATCTCTGTTTCTGTAGCAATGAGAACCAAAGGTGGCCTTTTAAGGCTCGCAGTTCTTCCACCAATTTCCAGTTCTGCTTCAGGATTCTTAAAGTATTAGAGTGCGTGCTTTAAACCCACAAAACTTACCTTTACCTAATTTTCACCATTCTAACCTAAGTTTCCACGGAAACAGGGTTGAAAAAGCTGCTGGTAGCCAGCAGGCAGCCCGCAGCTGAGAGTGAGAACTCTCCTTTGTCACTTTCCACTACTGGATGCCTGCTGCGTGCCAGTGTGCAAAGCTACCTAGGCTTCTAAAATCTGGATTACTTTCAATTTGAGGGGGAAAAATTAAATTAATCTACTCTTTTCTATCTTTGGATTGTCACAGTAAATTCCAGGAGGGCAAATGGGCTAATGAGTCCTGATCTGTTCAGTTACATTGAGCCCCCACACAATCAAAGCTTTGCCAACCAACTGGGCCTCTCCTTTCAAAATTTCCATGTTTAAAGCATTCTGTCTCAAATTTTGTGTGTGTAGACATGTACATGCATATTGTGGTACCTTAGTTCTTTATGGCCCTGTGTCTATTTATCTACATAATTATGAGCCATTTTTGCATACAGCATAGTCAATGTACAAAATTCCCTTTTTTTCTTGTATACTTAAGGAACATTTCTGAATGAACACATTATAAACTGATCCTCAGTTAAATATTAGGAGTAGGATGTGAATGGAGATGGCTTTTAACCAGAAGTAGATTATAGCTGCGGGAAGACTAAAGGGTCTATTTGGTCAAGACTCATACAAAACTGAGATAAGCATGCACAACCTGACAAGATCAGATTAGACCCTTCCCCCACAAGTGCTTTTCCCATAAATATTTATCTCCTTTCTATTATAAATAACCAGGAAATGAAAAAGGATAGATTCCTTTTTTTTAAAAAAATAGCCTAGAAATAGAAATGCAGCTTCAAATGTTTGGGGTAATGACATTTAAAGTATGCAGTAAATTCCTGCAATACTAGTTGCTGTTTTTTAGATGGGAGTGAAGTGCTGAAATTCCTTGTGGCAGCTACATAAATTGGCAGCCTTTATAAACAAAGAAATTTGTACATATATGAATTTTTGCCTACTACTAGGTTTCTTAGAATTAAATAGCTTATCACCTATGAGAGAATAGGTGTTGACAGAGTCAGCGCTGCAGTATTTTTAAGCTTGCTGGAGGCAACATAACTGGCATTGAAGTTAAGCTTGGCATTTTTTCACCCTGTCTCTCCTCCCTCCAGCCCAAGTTAATGCTCACTTCATCAATGAGAAGCACAACTGAATTGCCCATCAGGATGTAACAGAGATCCACGAAATCACATCTATTCTGCAGATTTGTGCTTCATTCAGATTGTCGATACTTTGACTTCACTTCCTCATGCAGTAATGTTAAGGGGTAAAAAAATGAAGCTGTGCTTGTGCCACTAATTCAGAAAGGCATATTTGTTGGTGATCCACTCATCAGAACCTGAGTGGATTGCCTTTCTGTTGTAATGAAAAATGGCTCTTTAGCTTTGAGATTTATAACCTTAAAAATGTACAGAATAAGATTTTCACATTCACCTTTGATAGTAACAAATTTGCACTTTTTTAAACACTTCTGTGTCACATAAGAATAATATTAATACTTTAAAAATCTCAAGACGAAAAATGTAAGTCCTTTTTTTTTTTTTTTAAATCTTTTTTTTCCTCTAGCATTTTACGATGGGATAATGAGACAGATGTCTCTCAACTGGAAGGACATTTTGACATTGTTATGTGTGCTGACTGGTAAGTACATAAAAATCATAAAACTCATGTTAGAAAAATAGCTTTGCTGGAGTAATTGTACAGTGCTGCTTGCTGATGGCTAAGCAAAGTCAACAAATGAAGCACAAAGCCACCTTAACCTCAACAAATTAATATTCATCTCCATGTGACAGTTATAAGGTAGTCTTCTATCACACAGTAACTTCTACCACATTATTTCCCAAAGATTGATTTTGAGAAGCATTTCCATTTTCTGGAATTGCCTCTGTTTCATGCTTGACGTATCAGTAAATGGACGACTTAGGCAAATTGCAAATAATTATGGCTCAGTGAGGAACAGTCTGGAGAAAAGGGAGTTTATCAACACAAACAGCTCAATTAGCTTACTTCTTAGGAAAGATCTGACTATTGATATAAGAGGATATATTTTTTGCTCCCAGGAAAATCTTTCCAAGGAAAAAGAGATTTTCAAACCTTTTTTTCCACCCCCACCACATTCTGTTCATTGCATCTATTTGACATCAATATTTGGAGCTATAGGCTTTATATTATTTACACAGGCACATGTTAATTATAAGATAATTCATAGTAAGGAAAATAAGAGAATGGCACTTAATTTATGAACAGGTAGATATATGTAGCAATATGGTGTCTTGTTTAATAATTAATGCAAATATATTTGATTATTGACACAACCCTTTTCTGATACTGCATGTGTGGGATTGTGCTGTGCTGTATTTGCTGCATGCTAGCTTTAAAAATGGTACATTATTAATTATTATGTGTTATATCAATGTAGACATTGTAAAAAAAAAAATAAGCTGTGCAAATTTTATTTAGGAGAGTAGATATTTTTAAACGAGTCTGTCTTTCCTTCATGGATATTTGCTCTTGACCCATTAAATGTCCAAAACAAAACAAAAAAAACCCCAGAAATAAAAGCTGTTTTATGGTATGTAGCACATAACCATTGTGAGAGACCAAATTCTGAAAGCAGAGAATTCTTAGGACAGCTCAGTTCAGCAAATTTGTGTACCTTACCTAGAAATAGTTAAAGGAAAAGGCAAAGGGAAGTACGAAGCTGTCTATTGTTTTTTTTAAAACAATGTCCTTTTAAAATATCTTCTTGTATTCCTCTAAAGCTTTTATTTTTCTTTCATATTATGCTATTTAAGCAAACTCTTCTTATTTCACAAAGTTATTGGTTTTGTATAGCTCTGGAGAAAATGTGTTTAGTGATCTTTTGCCTTTTTCTAATACTTATTTGTTGTCAGAATGCAACAATGCTTTGTTTCTCTTAGCATTTAATTTCAGAAAAGTTCTTTGTTACCAAAAAGGACAGAGGAGGGTTTCTAACTAATCGCTGATAATGTGCCTCAGGGATGCATCATCTGATTAAAATAAGGAGCTAAACAACACCATATGATTTCAGCAAGTAATTTAGTAAATGCCTTCCTCACCAAATATTAGAATGGATACTCCAGGTTTCATTGCACAGATGAAGTTAATGCTGGACAGGATTAGATCAGATTAAGTATGAAAGTCAGATCAGAGTGCTGGCGGACATGAGCAGGAGGGCAGCAGTCTTCTCAGAGGCTTAGACAAGGCTCACATATGGATGTTCTCCAGATTATGTGGGTGAAGCAAGGTCTTGCCAAGAGATTTAGAGTTAAATTTGTTCTTCACACAAATATCAAAACAACCTGGCTGTGCTGTCTCTTGTATTCTTGATACTCACACCATGTCATCCTATTTGTGCTGGGAGTACAACAGAGTGGAGCAAGACTTAAGTTGTTTTTTTCAGTAATATTCTGGCCTAATACCCCTCCCAGTCTGTTTGGAAATAGTGTAGTTTCTTTAGGAAACAAAGAGTCAGACATGACAGGTAAAATACATAATGCATTTGCAATCCCTGCATTTTGTACATTTGTTTTGAAGCACTTAAGATGCAGGTAAGTGTATGAATATTTATAGATTTCTAAAAAATAAACAGAAATGTGCAGGTTAGTTTAAAAATATGGGTTTATTCACAAATAATTTATATTTTCTTATTGTAAGTGCCCATAGATATATGTAAAGTTTAATGAACATGAAAATCCCTTTATTGTTTATTTCTTTTAGAAATAATTCTTTTAGTTATGGACACTAGGCTTTCTGGTACATGAAAAGGCTGCAGAAAGAAATGTTCCATGCTTTATCAAACTCAAATCTTTTCATTTTCATGTATTTCTCTTCAGCAATATGGAATCGGTTTGAAAACTGTTGGCAGGATTTTTTGTTCTCTGAATTTTTTGGGCTGCCACTGAAGAGGGAAAAAAAAATCTCTTTTCTTCTAGCTCCTCAGCTGAAACCTGAAGTATGCAGTGACAAAAACAGATAGAATAGATTGCATTTAGTTTAACACCATCATATAGCTCATTGTCAGTCAATAAAATCTGAGATTAGAACAGAGAACTAGAAAGCAAAAAATCTGAGTTCAAATATTAGGTACATGGATAAATTTTTATTGAAGTGTTTCCAGCAAGGGTGATATTGTCTGATTCTCTGAATAGCTAACCAGCGGTACTGCTTGATCCCATTTACATGAAAACAAGCTCTATTCATAAACATATTCCAAATCCACATGGAGATTCAAGTAAAAATGTACATGATTACAGCAAGCAGCGATATGTTTATATTCATATATTTACAGTCAGACTTTCATAAACCTTGTGTGCAGGAGTGGAAAATAAGTTATTTCCCAGAACAAACAGTCTATTAGTTAACAGCTAAATTTAGTAGCTCAACTAGATTATGAAATAAATAAGAGGCAAACTGTGAAAGCTAGTCATTATTTAACCATTCAGGATGTTGACAATAAAATAGTTTCATGGTTCAGCAGTTCCAAAATAATTTTTAAAATGTCAACTATTAGATGAAAGTAAGTTTAAAAAATCAATATGAGGCTACACCTGGAAGAAGTAAAAAAAAAGACCTGAAATAATGGAATCTTTAGAACATATCCAGCCATCTCATATTTTTCATGGGGAATTTTAAGACCAAATGATGACTGTTAGAATTTTTGATTTTCATTTGACCTACACCTGTGGATATAAAATCATACATGTGCTGGAATTGTGAGTTTGGGTAGAGAAGGAGAAATTACAGGTGCCTGGAGGACAGGCCAAACCCAAGACTCTTCCAAATTTCTTGAGGGCCTCAGATTTCTGATTATTTAAATAGTGAACATACTCTCCTTTAATGAGGAAAAAAATTCTGAGATTTTTAACCCAGAGAGAGAGTAAAGGCCAGAAGGACTGAAGCAATTAAAAAAACCTTTATCTTTCACATTATTGTGAAGCAAATTTTTAAACATAATTCGATGTAGAAGTTTAGAACCCCGTATTGGTTTGGAAAAGCGTAATATCCCACTTTATTTACTTAGAATGATTCTATTCTTAAAGTTTGGCACATGCTTAAGTATTCACATAATAGAGGCCAGGGGGAGCTATCCCACATTACTTTCACTGCTGAGATTTTTGCTGAAGTCACGGGGAGTTTTGTCTTTGCCAGGAATGTAGAACTGAACTGAAAGTATTTTTTAAATACCTTAAAATATGTCAATTTTGTCTCCGTTAGTTTATTTCACTTATTATAAGGAGATCTTTTTGCAGCAATGTGGTAAGACTTCTGTCCCTCTATTTTAGGCCTGATTTCTGGCACACACTTTCAAGTGCATTGGAACCTGATGACATGGAAATGAGTCTTTTTTGTTTACGTCACCCATGTAGTTGAAAGTGAACAACAACAAAAAACGCTCTTTACATTAGACACTGCGTATGAATATAATAACATCTGAAGTCCACCTGTAAACTCAACTATTTTACCAATGGCAGAGCATGCAAAAAACCAAATAGTTCACATCATAGCCTATAAAATATATGTCCCATGTTGTGAGGCAGAAGATGAAAAGATATTAGCATGAAGCAAACGAAGAATCTACTTGTTTTTTTAAATTTGTTTCCTTGTGGCTTACTGTTACTTCTCTGCAGTTTTGATATAAACTTTCATTTTGGCTTTAATGGCAACTTAAAATTTTAATAAAAGAGTGAGAGAGTAGAGAGATGACTACGTCAACTACCTGCTCATCTAGATTTCACGGCTTAAGAGCATTGCCTAAACAAAGGCCAAATCATCAGCTGTGTGTTTTCACCTTTCTACTGTGATTTGAAACTTCCTTCCTGACCCAAGAAAACCTTGCTATTCCTGTCCTGAGTGACATAAACATGAAATACTACCACTGAAAGTAATGACAAGCTTAAGCCAAATTTGGGTTGAGGTGTGAGAACTGAGCATGAGTGCTTTAGAACAATGCATGATTTAATTTTACTGAGCTCTTCTCAGACTCACAGAATTGTTAAGTTTGGAAGGGACCTCTGGAGATCATCAAGTCTAACCTGCCTTCCAAGGCAGGTTCACCTGGAGCAGGTGACACAGGAACTCACATGTTGTGAGCTTTGAAGGATGCTCTCAGGGACATTTGCAGTATGCTGTGGTAATATTTAGTCATACAATTCTACTGGTAGGAAAAACTGCGTGACTAAATCCCCTTGCGTGGGCCAAATCCTATGCTGTTCCTGTCTGCAGCACAGATTATCTAATGACTTCTTCAGGATTTTCCTCATTTAAGGCGTCCCCCGAGGCAGAGGGAGGATAGAGATGTTCTCTGGAGTAGCATTGCAGCATCTTCAGTCTTCTCTGCTCCTTCTGGTCAGAGTACATGGCTCACAGAGCAACAGTTTGGAAATCACAGTTTCAGAAATTATTTTCAGTTGGAATCATGTTCCCAGGGACAGGCCTCTTGGAGAGCAGGACAACTTGGGGCAACTGTCTCAGGTTATCTGGGTTTCCTAAGCTCAGAGGGATAAGAGTCTACCTCCCGTGCCACCAAAATACCGTTTGAGGTTGGACAGAAAAATTATAAGTTCTCAGACACTCAGCTGTTGGTAAACAAAGGCCTGTAGTTCTCATTGTAAAGGAACAAGACTGGTAGCAGCAGTTGTGCCCCTATTTCATTGAAAAAGAAAAGAGAATGGTATTCAGGTCCATGAAAAGGGGATTTTAATGCTGCTAAGCTGCCCCAAGATTGTGTTCCCACTACACTGTTTTCAATAATAAAAATATTATAAATGCACTTTTCATTCAGAATGTACTTCTGTTTCCATAGGATCCCAGGAAGTCTTAAATGTGTGCATACTTGCCATATTTCATGTTGAAGAAAATTAATTACCTTTCACTATTCTTTTGGGAAAGGAATCGTGTATTCCACTTCTTCAGCAGGTGGCTAAGTTCCCAGTGAAGTAGTGTCTTATGACATCTGTCTGTATAGGGATCAACATGAGGTGAATGTCATTAAAACACCCAAGAGACATCAGAGATAAGAGCTGCTTTTTCAACTAATTAAATTTAAGCATCCATGTTTTCAGCGAAGTTCTTCCAGGAAGATAAATCAAGGCTGAAGGGGAGTCATCATGCCAATTGCTCAAGTTTAAATTTTCTTGTAAGCAGGGCTATCAAGGAAATTATTCAGTGCTTCATATTCTTGAGGAGAAATTCAGAAGATCATACTTTGGTATTAAATGTTCTTCGACATATATAGATATGTTGAATGTTCTTCAACATACACAGATGCCCATTTTACCATATTTTCCCAACAGTGTGAGGTTCTGCCAGTTTTTACTAATGGCACATGGTTACTTACAAGTTTTCTTCTGTGTTTTGTTTGTTTGTTCCAGAGTAGCAAAAATTCACAGTTCTTGCACAGGTGCTCAACTCTATGATATATAGTACAGTATTCTCCTTGGTAGCTGTGGAGTTTCCTTTTCTAAATATCCACACATCTTCTGTTCTTGACGAAAGGCCTGCGGTTGGCAGACTACTTTTTTCTCTTCAGTGTTTCCATACATTTTTATGTTCTTTTAGAATTTTGAGCGTGGAAAAAAAAATTACCCACATCTCTTCAGAAAAGAAGTTTGAGAATAAAAGGAAGGGGAATATATTAAAAAAAACATAGAGAATGGACAAAATGCCATGTAGTATGAAACTTGAACTTGACACAAGCTGGCAAGCACTTTTATTATAGAGAAAATGTGGGAAGAAGAAAAAAAATCACATTATCTGTGGCCTGCTTGATAGAGTTTCTTATCTGAATCACCAATATAAATGCAGCCCACGGTAGTAAGGACTGAAAGGCATCAGTTGCTATCAGATGGTTGTTCACTAACCATTGTAAATGCACTCATCCACAGTAACTACATGTCCACAAATATCTAGTCAAGAGTGATTGGCACCCTGGTTGCCACTATTAGTATATACATTAAGGTACTGAGGGGCATGAAGAATGAATTATCCCCTCAAATCATGAGGTAATCACACCAAAATAGGGCTGAGCGTGTTGGCAACATTGCATGGGAAAATTGACTCTGCTGCTATCCTTGCGAGACCCATGCTGGAGATGAAGGGTTGCACTCTTGAGAGATGACAACTCTGTACAATCTGGGCCATTGTATTTCAACAGCGTTGGAGAGAGGGAGAAGGTAGGGTCTTGTAAATCTTTATAAGGATAGATAGAGATAGATAGAGAGATATAGCAAGTATGTATAATAGGTAAGAATCAATGCCAAAACTGTGAAGGTAGAAGGAAAAAAAGGAATACCCTTAATAGTAACACCTGAAATACAACAGAAAAGGTTTTAAAAAAATCCATCCCCCTTGTATATACTTGTAAAATGCTGACTTTTAATATCGATCCTCATTTCAGATACAATATTGTTTTAATAGCTAGCATGTTTGATTGGTGAATTTCAGTTATATAAAGAGTTGTTTCATGCTGATAATTTAGCTTTAGTTTAGATTGTATTTCATTTTACGTCTTTTTCAATGTTAAAAGTACATGAACAGCATAGAAATGTAGACCACAGTTTCTCTTTTACGGCATTGTGTAAACATATGTAATTAGCCTTGTACTTATCTGCATTAGTATCATTAGAATTGAAAACCCATTTTAATCTGGATTCTGTTCTCTTCTCAATGTCAGCCTGTTTCTGGACCAGTACAGAGCTAGCCTTGTTGATGCAATAAAGAGATTACTCCAACCCAGTGTAAGTATGTTTCTATTTTCTCCTGAACACTGGCTTCAGAATAATTAGTCTGTGCACAATGATTGAGAGAGTAATGGAATGGCAGGATTAATGTCATGTAATACTTTAATACTTATTATGTCCAACTTCAATTGAGTCTTCTAATCTATCAGATTCTTTCCTAATCATAAACTAGGAAACTTCTTATACTTGGCCTTCTGATAAGGAACACAGTGGGTAGTAAAATAAATGAAACTGCTTCAAAGATAGCGTCAGATTATTTTTATCAAAGCGTTTCTCAAGTATTTTCCTTTGATAATAATGTCTTCATATTAAAGTAAAATACGATATTGAAAGTTTTTATGTTGGCTTCTGTCATTTTTAATCCCTTCAATTGTAACCTTTGTCATTGTGTGTTTATTTATTATGAAAGAATATTTTTTTCTTTTCATTTATGCTTATATAAAATGAGCAAATCCCTTATATGTATACTGTGGTTTAAAACGTTTTTCTATTAAGTCAGTCCTGTGTTTACATGTTTTATACCTTAGAAAATAATGGAATTATGCATTTCATAAAATTATTTATGTTCTACACTAGTGTCACGCAGGAGATATATTATCAATGTAAATCTATTGGACTGTTTGAATCAGAGAGACCTACAGGCAAAAAAAAGTTGTTATATGCATATATAATATATATATCTTCTCAAATATTTTAAAAAGGGAAGATATCAAAAGGAGAAAAGGAGAAAACATTAAATAATTGCTCTAAGTAGGATTTTGAAACAGAAATTTTATCATTCATGTTTAACCTCTGTACCTTCCAATAAGGTATACTTTCAATTTGGAAACATTTTATGCAAGCAGTGCGTTTCCAAACTTTATTTAAAATTTGTACCGTACTCTTTTGTACGAAAGATCTTCTCTATAAAAGGAGTAGAAGACCCAAACGTGCAAAGGCTTAAGAGCCCCAGTCATTTTAGTTGTGTAAGTAATCCCATTCTTTGCTTAGAGTGATCCAGTTTCTATTCTTGGTTCTATCATAGACTTTCCTGAGTGACCTAAGGCAAGTTACTTAAGACTGAATTATTTTAATGAGCTGTGGGGCAAGGCTGCCAGGAAGACAGGAGAAATGTAGCCACCCTGAGGAAAAGGTTACCCAGATATTTCTGTCAGTGGCAGTAAGAAGAGGTTAGGCAGCTCCTGCTCAGAGTGATGCATTCTGACTTTCATGATATATCAACAGTTGTCAAGTGCAATAATTTTTTGGACCACAGGTAATCTGGAACACAAAGCAGATGCCAGTAAAAAAAAAAAAATTAGAAAAAAACTTTTTAGCCCAGATCAGTGTCAGCAGCTGATACTTCAGGTATTCCCGTGGGCTACTCTACTCCATGAAAGTGGCTCCATGAAAGGACACTGGGGAAGCAGAGCATGAGTGAGAGGAAGAGAAGTGTGTGAGAAGTGCCCTGGTAACTCTGGAATTGTTTGGCTGACTTTAAGCCAAACCTGGCGTGACTTTGTTTCTCTTTAACTCCAATCAGCTAATTCAAATTCAGAACATGCCTTTGTATTTCAGAGCCTATGAACTCCACTCCTTTGTGAATGTAGATGGAGTAATCGGTGATGGGTTTTTTGTTGCCTGTCTTCCTAGTTGTGTTTGCTTCTGCACATTGTGATTAATGGCATAGTCAGTAATAATAACCTAGCACTTATTTGCTATGCGTTTTAGGCACAGCAAATGGTTCCTACTTCTTATCAGCAAAGTCAGCTTAAGAAATTCATACTCCATGCTGGAATTTTTGTTGCAGAGTTTGGGACCCCTATCCAAACTATATTTTTTAACTAAATTCAAGTTGCCTAATTCACTTTATGAATGGCTTTATGGATGGATATCCAGTTATGGTATGGCCTTGCAAATTACTGTAATTATAACTAAGAGGACAGCAAACTGTTGTATAGGATGGGAGCTGGGAGTACAGACACTTTAAATGAGCTCTCTTGTCCAAAATGATGTGTTCAGCAGAGATGCCTTCAAGCATATGCCTTCATGGTTTGAAAGACACAAATAAAAATGTATGCTCATTCAAGATCCCAAAAGATGCAGTCACAAGTATTAAATAGCTACCAATTTTACTGCTTTTACTGACCTGTATAAATCTAAGTATTTTTATCTATATTTTTGTCTATCTCTGACTGTAATGTCAGAGGACACTTTACTAAATGGAACTATACTTAGGCTTTTAAAGGACAAATAAATCAATAGTGAGCTTATTTTTCAGTTGCAATAATTAAGAATAGTTTATGGGCATTAGTTTATGCACAAGCTAAGGCATAAACTTCTTTTATTAAGTTCACTCTTCTAAATTAATTATTTTGTCTCAAATGTAGAACTTTTACACTTCCTTTTTGGAATACTTTGGCAAATTGATAAAATTGACATATCTATATGCAAGTCATTTTTCAACTATAACGAGGATACAGCTAGTATCTGGGGAAAATAACAACCAACAATACCAACAGAAAAAGTGGAGTAAACAGAATAACGGATATCCTTGCAAAGCTCTCCTGAAGGAGAGATTCGGAACACATAGTGTGTTCCTACTGTTAATTTAAAATTTATCTGTGGTATTTCCTTTTTCAGTAAGGGTGATATATCTGGCTATTAGAATCCTTATGGCACAGAATGATGTGTTTTGAGTGACTTTTTGTTTTCCTTGAAACAGGACTCTGATCATTTCAATTATCTGGTTCCTAGTATTGACCACATGGAGAGTTGTGTTGACACAGGAAGAAATTCACAGAGAGAAATGAGCAGCACACAGTTACTGAGGGTTACAGAGGCAAATGTCACTTTTAAACCCATTCAAAGGATTAGGCACAGAAATACTACATTGAACAAATTTATCTTGAATGGCTATATTTTATTTCTCTCAATCTACTTGGTTTGATTTGCCAACATTTAAGGGTTTTTTATATCATTAAAATTTACTTTTAATTTCAGTCTCAGATTTAGCATTTGTTTGTTTGCATATTTCCCTAACAAAACCAATTTTTTATCAAGGCTTTGGTTCTTCTGTGGCCTATCCACTCAAAATTCTAATGAAGTCAATGGGATACTGTTGAGCTGAGATTAGTACCAGCAAATAAGAACACATTTAGTAATAATTGATGAGTAAAGTTAGTCATAGTTACATCCTAAATATGAATGTCCCATTGTCTTACTGTAGCATTTTAGTGACACTTCAAATTATCAGAACTGGCATTTCCTCTGTGTTTTGTTCACAAGTTTACTGGAAGTGTTTTTCTGTCTGAGTAAAGACCATTTTAAATTTTAAACATTGTCCTTTAAAAGTCATCCTAGAAGACACTTTTGAATTAGAATTAAACTTGGAATAGTCCGTCAAGAGTACGACCAGGCCACAGGTCTAATGTTTTTATTGTACAGCAGCCAAGGAATGAAAAGCATTTTATAATTAGAAGTGTGAATGCAACCCCACCACTGGTAGCAGAATCACAGAGACTGGGCAGATGACAAAAAAGTGCTTTAAACCCAGATTGTGATAGGCCAGAATTGACCACAGTACCTGCCAGTTGTGAGGAGATTATTGTGGTATTAAACTTCAATCATGATTTCTTGGTGAGTGCAAGATCCATAGGTGTTGTAGGCACACACTGAAGTCAACAGATTAACAGGTTTTTACACCAGTTAAGGAGTTGGCCAAAAGTAACTGTGCTGTGATTTCCATTAAAAGCCATTCCCTTTTTTCAAATTTATTTCAGGATTTAATTTTTTTTTTCTGGATTTAAGACGTATTTCATACTGTCACACATTCTATTTCATTGCATTCCTCTTTCAAATTTAATTGAAAGTAGTCTTCAGAGAATATGAGAAGGAAGGAGTGCATGGACTGTTGACTCCAGATGGGGCAAAGGGGTGCTCTAGTGTGAGCACCTTGTCAGAGCTGCTGGATCAGTGGCCATTGTAGGGCCTACAGCCTACAGCAGTCTCTGTTTACGAGGTTTAGTAAGCCCTGGATGAGGAACATTTTTCCCATTTCAGTGATGATGAAAATGTGGGTCTCCAGAGAAGTCTTGGCATTCTTATGCCAGGAAGGGTTTCTGCAAGAACCACATTCTGGGGAGCGTGAGATGGCAGCAGGAGGGGCAGGATCTTCAGCTGAAGGCTCCCTTTGCTGCCCACTTCTGTCTGATGACGACATTAAAGCATGCCAAGGATGTGAGGGAACCGAGTGTGAATTTCCTGTGTTTAATGTTTTTCATCCTGAGCTGAGCCTATATTCAGACCAGCATTTACATAAGCAGTTCCAGTGCCTTTGGTGGGAGTTACACCCCTTTGCACCTCTAATTTTGCTGCAGAATTAAAGCTACAGCTACACGAATGAACAGAAGTTGAGTTGCTTTGGATATTGCCCTAAGACTCCTTTGTGCTTATATTTCCCATGAGAAAGATGAGGGTAACAGCATTTCCCTATCTCACTGAGCTGTTGTGAGAATAAATACAGTGTTGTGGTGTTAATGGTTGGAATCTTTTAAGTACACATTAGCACCATAGGTACTGACATAGCATTTTTATTGCTGCCTCACTGTGCATTGTCTCGGTGTACCAGTGTATCGTGTGCATGTGTGAGACAGTGATTTGTTCCCTATTCTCCTCGCTAAGTGTCTGTGTCAGCATTGTAACTTTCCAGCATTCCTATTGAAATTCTCTGTACTGATCACTCTTTTCCTGTGGCTTACAGATTTCATTTTCTCAAGCTAAATGTACTTCCACAGCATCTAATCCTTTCACAACTTTTTCAGATCCCCAAAAATGTTTTTGTCTCTTTGCTTGATTACAGCACCTCACAAATGAATCCTAGCTCTCATTAACATAGAAGTTAAATACAGGAACTTACAGTAATCTTCATGGGTCCCCTCAGTGTGATATGCTGTTGGCTGATATTAACCTTTGCTTACAGCTCTTCAACCACTTTTCATTCCATGTGACAGAACACAGTATTCAGCCAATTAGAATTAATTCTGCAAATAAGACTTCAAGAAATGCTCTATCAAGTAGGTTAGGTTTTGGGCAAGTACTTTGCACAGAGTGTCTAAAATCTATCAGTTCAAGGTGCAGTAATTTTTGTTTTCTTAAATACAGAAGGATGAATAAAAAATTAGGTAATGGACCATAATGTATTGCCTGGGCATCATAAATGGCCTGATCATCTTGCAAGAACCAGAATTAGTACTTAGGAACATTAATTCTTGATTTAAATGCAATTTACCAGTTTAAGGTCAAATTTAGTTGCACTGCTCAGGTAGTTTGAAATATCTTCAAAAAATTAATGATTGGATCTGATTTGCCTACCATTTTGCCTTGTTTTATACTGTTGTAATTCCACTGACAGTGAATGGGTGGTACTCTCCTATGTGTGAGAGAGAAAAAAGAAAATCATTATTTACAGTCTTTGCATGGTCATGAGCTAACAAATGGATTTTTCACTGAATGTGTGTTTTGTATGCTTTTTCTGTGTAATCCACAGACACCATTATTATATGAAAAGAAGCAGATGTATTGCAGTTGGCAGTTTTCTAAAGAAAATATTTATTTATTGCTTTCTAGATTGCATTTGTTTAATCACAGAAATCTTGCATTTTTTGAGCAATTATTTGTGTTACCATACTTCAGTATTTTAACAAGAGAACAATTGACTTTTCCAGCTTGAGCATATTAAAAGCCTAGTGAGGTGTATGCTATATCTGGTTCCCTTCCAATTTTAAAAATGTATAAATTCTCCTTTTAATGTTCCAGGGAAAAGCAATGGTATTTGCTCCACTCCGAG